>NC_049203.1:28985517-29312972 GCF_013347855.1 Anguilla anguilla | reverse complement strand
TGGCCGACAAAACCTTGGGCAAGGTGAGGGGCTGGCTGGAGGTGGGACAACAACCAGCGTGGGCTGAGGTGTCCAAGCTCAAGGCATACTATAGCCAGGGGGGGACCGGGTTTGGATCCACTGCCCAGTCCGGAAGAAAGGTCTGTGCCCTAAGCTGCAGGCGCACTGGTGGGGGCCTGGCGAGATCGTGGTGCGGCTGGGGGAAGTCATCTACAGGGTGAGTATGCCGGACCAAGGACGCTTGGTGGTGCTCCACCAGGACCGGCTCGCACCCTGCCATCCTCTCGCAGCTGGCGGGAGAAATGCTAGTGACTCTGCTCCCTCAGACCACCCGGAGGCTGAGGCGGCGGCGCCGGGACCGGGGAGCCAACTGACTCGACAGCGACGGCCTCCAGGCCACCTTCGGGACTACGAGGTCAGTAGTGGATGGACGGCGGGGTCGTCGGAGACTGTTGACCCCTTGGGTGGGGGCTATGTGGCGACCCTGTGGTAGCTAGCTAGGCGGCTATCTACGATTGGTAGCTAGCTAGGCAGCTAGCTACGATTGCCATCACTGCATTGTCATGTAAATACTTGCTTGTATATAGCTGTATGTAGCTAGGTGTAGTTAGCGTTCTTTTGTGTGTTTAAAGTGTAGATATTTGTGTTACATGTGCTTGTACAGTTTTGTTGTGTTTCGCATCTCTTGTAATTGTTAAGTTCCCCCTGTGTTCCTTTCCCTCGTCTTGTGTATGTGTCACAGCTTGGACCTGAGTAGGGACAGTAGGGGCCGCAATTGGTTAAAAGGTTAGCGCTAGGCAGCCAATCAGTGGCCGCTCTACAAGTAACCTTATTCGCATAGCGCAGGCAATATAAGGGGAGGCTTCGAGCAGTGTAGTCAGTGTGTCATGCTGCGATCATTCTGGAGAAGCAAACCAATAGTCCTTGTTAGGACTGGTAAATAAAGCGAAGCTCAGTGCGAGCGATTCGATAATTTAAACTCCTGTCTCTGCCTCCATTTGTCCAACTTGCCACATTATTTAGCTCGCTGGCTACAACCAACCAACTGGTAATTCTGCAACAGTACAGTAATTGCATGGGCACGCTCGTTAGATCATCAGGACCGTTTGCCATAGAACTACTATAAGGCAGTAAATGCTGTTTTATACTTCTGCGTAGTCTGCATATTTAAATAAACATGCTTTATTTTGCATTATTTTATTAGTGCTCCAGTATTCAATTAACTGGGATGTTGCTAGCTGAGCATAAGCTTTCAGACGCAGCCTCTACCTGATAACTGTTAGGTTAGGTACTGCCTGATATGTATTAACATAGCAAACAATGTTAAGCAGTACAGTAGCTCTCATGAGTCACTCACAAAACATCTGTCCAGTTCGCAACAGGTTCTCCTCACACCACGACTTCATCTATTGGCATTCCCCGTTGTTTTGATTATCCTTGCCTCTTCCCGGTCCCTTGGGCACCTTGCAGGCTCGAAATTATACGGCTGTGGCCCATCACAAGTATTGGCAACAGGATTACCTCATCAAGTCTCCACGATGTCGAGATTGTGATTAATCTTCCTGTTAATATTGCTTACTTTGCCATTGATCTTAGCTCTCGCTTTGTTCCGATTCCCCTATGTGACGTCACGTTCGATTTCCCTAGATTTAAGGTGGGCGTGGCCGATCATGTTACAGGTGTAATTCTAAGTGTATTTTTAAAATTATTTTTACCTTAAAAATCCCATTGCTATATAATTTCCCCACATATTAAATCATGGTTATGCCAACCTGCAAGTTGCCCTTTAAGTTACATTTTCAGGCTACGTTAGTGACCTTCGAACTAGTCAAACATTTTTTTGCACTTTTGTGAAACTAACATTAACTTTTGTTTGCGTTATCAGAAATGCCATTAAGGTTCGTTTACATATTAGAGTGTGGTTAGTTGGCTAGTTAAAGTAATAATCTCAAAGATGTTCATTAAAATAAATGTCTTTTAAGTCACTATCTATCGCTGCATTGGGTAACACAATGGTGATTGAGCCTATTTTTATATTAATTTATACTATTATTATTATCACAATTCATGATTAAAAAACTTGGTGTCTGTGGCGACATTCCCGGGAAAAAATCACAAGCGGCGCACAGTTAGTGACGCGTTTTTCATCACCCATCAGTGGTTGGTTTGCCAGAAAGGGTAGGCGGAACTAACGCAACAGGCTCGCTCTTCAACTCACTTGTGTGTGAGCAGCGTACTGTTTTTTACGGTGTCTGCATGCGTTACAATAACAGAGAAAGGGGGGGTTGGGAGAGTTATGGAACCCTAAAAAGTTTTTGTGTAACATGAGAGATCATATTATTTGTTGATGTAGATTTCGTATTACATTTAATGACAATGTAACTTTACTAAATTACATAGCTATTTGCACAGCTAACGCTAGCTACCGGACCATGTCAAGAAATACAACATTAGTTTAGACAACGTTGCGCACAGTATCCATCTCTCATATCAGGTAACGTTGCGTTAGCTAGCTAGCTAATGTAATTAACACAATCTAATGTCGGCTAACAATTAGAAAAAAACGCTAGCTAACGCTACCGACCGGTACCAACCTCGCAAACCGTCTCTCGAATGCAATGCTACCTTGTTGCAATGTTGCAGTGTAGCTAACTTAAGGCCAGTTCAGATCAATGATTTGCAACGAGACTGGGTGCAACTTGCAAAATTCCAAGACGTCTGATTGTAAACGTTCTAAAACTGCACTTGGCTATTTGACAAGGACGGTCTTTTAAAACCTCAGGGCAGGCAACGGCTCTGCTACTAGCCAGTTCACACCGCTGCAATTTTCTCTGCAACATTCTAAAACCGTTTTGCCTCGTTGCAAATCATTGATCTGATTACGTTACCGTTATTTACATTGCCATCGAGTTCATCAATATATTATAATGATCGGAATAAAGCCGGGGTATGTGGAGCAGAGCCGGGTCTGATTTCTGAAGACGTCATGCAGAAAACTAAATAAAAGAATACGGCAGTATGGATTAACATTGTTATTATTTTATTACGCATATGTTCCTTCAGCCTTTATGCCCTTTTTGATGAAATCTCCTTTGTTTTTGTTTTATTCTTCTTGTTCTGATTGCTAATTTAACACCCAGCTCAGCTTTATTCTCGAACAGTTTAGCTAGCAAAACCAGAAACACCAGGTGTAACATTTTGCAAGGCAGTTGTTTCAAAAATACCACACAACAATCATTCACGAAAAAGACTGCTTATTGTGCACGAGATACATGATTGCACGAGCCACAGCGAATCCCGCAAATTCTTCTCTGCAGTGTAAAGATGTTCATACCGGGCAAAAGGTGGATAAAGAACGTTTGCAGAAATTGATCATCACTAATTCTACCCCAGGTTTGCTACGGCATTTTAACCCGGCTCGGCAGTGTAAAGACATCTTGAGTTAGCCTAATGTTAGACAACGAATGAGTATGTACATAACGTTACTTTTATAACAACCGTTTTTTATTCAGTAAACAGTAAGTGTTATAGTTGGCGTGCCAACTGCCTGACGTCACACTGGCGACACTGGTTGGATCTGGTTGGATCTATGGGAAGTGAGGTCCAAAAACACACCTGTAATTACCGCTTCTCGCCATTGGCACCGCCATAGAGAACAAAACTGAAATCTTCGAGATTGTCACTTTAAGTATATTGACAGAAACTATAGCTAATGTTAGCTAGATAGATTGTAACCAAGCGAGATACTAGCTAACTAGCTAGCTAATTTGGCGGGCACTGCCACAATTAGGGAGGTCAAACCCATTTTGGCGATTTTTCTAAAAACATATTTTGACAGTTTATTTTTCATATATAAGGTCATACGTGCTACCGTATAATGAAATAACAACATATAAATCGCTAACCTGCCAGAAAATAACGGTTGTTTGCTTTAATAAGATTTTTAAAAAATTGTCGCTTCCTTTTCCGTGTAATCACACTCGTTGGTGGGAAACGCATCGTCGCCTGCGTAGCTTTAAGGGTGGGGTTATGTTTTTTGGCTGGACCGTAACAGTGGGGCCAGTCCTACAAACATTGATGTCTGTGACTGACTGAGTGAGTGATGAAGGCACGCCATTGGTCGGCCGGATCACGTGTGTTAGGTCCAGCCACATACTAGGTTTTAACCTGGTCTTGTTTATCCAATAACATGAACCAATATTTTGTGGTATTCGTACAGTAAAACTAATATACTGAACGTATTTACTCGTATTTATTGTTAAACAATGTGGCATTGAATTAAATATGTGGTCCCAAAACGCTACACCTGCAAAAACAGCTCAGTTCCAAACCATGCAGTCCTGCGGCATCAAAATTCCATTGTATATACGATTGCTAATACTTGTCATTTATTTTAACATTGTCGGGGGTATTTAATACATTTAATTCAATCCTATTGGCTTTTGTTCTTGAACTGCTGTTGGCCATTCACAACGGGACTCCCTGAAAACTTGGTATTTCACCCGGGGGTGGTGCCTTACGTCCTGCATCACACAGAGTGTTGTGTGCCTGATGCGCGTTCTCGTCGGCTCGCATTGGGTCGTCTCTTCACTTTTTGGATAAGTTAGCAAAACCGTAACCTAAAAAGTTGTTTATTAACCTATTCTTTACCTTAACCCCAAGGTTAAGCCTACAGGAGACCTCATGCCTAAAGCTGGCGGTATACTCAGTAAGAAGAAAGAACTTCAGAATTGAGAACCACCGGCGAACATGTCCACGAACACCGTTGTAGGTATACTCAGTGAGAACCAGAGACTGTAAAAAATATGGACAAAGCTACTGTGACGTCACCCATTGCCTCTCCGTGGGTCTGTAAAACACGTTTTGAAGCTCAATGGCGGGCGCGGTTCTCGATTTGGAGCCAAAACCATAGAGTTAAGCGGTCTTGTGATTTTTACGATGTGATTGACAGTCCGATGCGGAAAAGCCCATCAACCTGAACGAACGATTGCAGAACGAACTTGAGGCTAGCTGACTGTCTGCCGTTATGTTTTAAAATATATTATCAAATGTTTACGGAGTTTAATTTCCATCCGTGACTGTACTGTGTCATGTAATCACGTTATATGTATGACATTAATAATACAATTATGTTCAGTTATCTTCAATTTATGTTTCTCGGCAAAACGAATATGCTTAGCTAGCATATCAGCTTGCCAGTGAGCTAGGAAAGCTATCCGTGGTTAGCTCACGCATTAGCAATATGAACTACAGGGGAAGAACATCGACTGCACTGATGGTCAATCAATCAGAGATGTGTAGACTACTGGTGATTTGACTAGGCTAATTTTCATATAACTGTCTGGTAGACTTGCTGGTAACCAAGCAAGTTATCGTCGTAGGTTTTCGCCATAGTCAGTTAATGAGCCATTAACTGCTACTACTCCATCGCCGTTTGTGGTGTTTACTTGCTGGGTGACGCTAGCTGACCGATCGTTCGCAAGTCACTTTTTACCGAATAAAAATTAACACTGACGGTGATTAACAAATCTACCAAGTATTTTAACTGATCTACAGGCGTGTAAATATGACAACGCACTTTGAAGAGCAAGTTTTCCACCTGTTGCATAAAGACAAAAATAATGTACATTGAATTTCTAATTATTATTATTTTCTTGCTAGCTTCTAGCTTTGTCACATTCGTGCAGCATAGCCCAGGTAGACATTTACGGAATGTACACGACTGACAAGCCGTCAAACACGTTTGACAGATGGAATATTTGCCGGTTAGGGTTAGCTAGCTAGTCAAATGGCTTGGTAGCCGAAGTTGCGAACTGTTTTAGCATAGGCTACTGGACTACCACATATAGCAAATAAGCGTTAGCTGATTACGCTTTCTGCCAACTAATTATTTGGTTAAGTGGGCTAAAGGAAATAGTAAAAATGACTCGGCTACCGCAAAACTTCAGAGGAGGATTATTTTATGGTCGTCTAGTGCAGCTGTTAATAGCACACGCTATAATGAAACCACTACAAAATGGGATGCCTGCATTTTCTGACTTCGCACAGGTGGACCGTGGTCGGAGCCGCAATGTCAAGGCCAAGAGACGCCACCTCCCACCCCAGTGACCACAGATTGTAGCCCCTACTGTAGCTCAGTCCTCCGCAGTAATCCGGAAGTGACGCAAGCTGTACCTCATTGGTCCAGAAGAAATATTGGCACTGTGCCCAAATGACGCAATAAATCATGAAATCGACCCATGGACAGTCATAAGACGAATAAAATACACCTATTATGACTATTTGTTCTTGTGAGAAAAAATTATTGACTTTGTATTTTGATCGCATTTGTACCGTAGACTTACATGGAAACCGGATATGAAAACACCTATACTGGAGCCATCCGTAGTGGCGCTAGTGAGCAACCAGGAACTACAACACCAGGAAATGAGCTTCAAAAACGAAGTCTGGTTTTGGCCGCTTGGTGAGAACACGGCACTGTTTAATGTCACTCCACACCGCTGGGGGACGCAGAATAATTATGAGGCAGCTATTAACCGGGGCTGGAATCTCGCCCAGACCTCTCGCGGCTACGCCATGGATGTATAAAGAGAAAGGCTACGCAAGATCACAACACAAAATAGTGATGGGCAAAACAGTTCTTTTCCGTGTACTAAATCAGTAGAATCAGTTCACTAAAAAGATTCGTTCAAAAGATTCGTTCACCGAATCAGTGGCGTCACTAGGGTTGGTGTTGGTCGGGGGGGGGGGGGGGGGGGGGGGGGGGGGGCGGTGCTGTTGGATGTTGTCGACCGGGGGGGGGGGAGCATTTCTAGACAGAGCATTTTCCTACAGAATATTTAATAGCCAAAGAACCAAACACTTTCTTTCCCTATTTTTCATAAAATGTTTTTGTTTCGATTTTATTCCACACAATTTATTTTGAAAGAATTTGTTTCATGTAGCCATTTCATTTCACTACATTTCCCAAAATGGGTTGTTTTAGCCCTAGATGTTGATTTCTTTCCTGTGACTTGTTCTAACGGCTGCTTGAAATAGAAAGTGCTGATATACATTAGCTAAGTAGATCACGTTTTCTCATAAAATGTAGTCGATAAAATAGTAGCCTTGGCTAGCCTACGTTGAGACATGTTAAAAAAAGGCTTGTTATTTCATTGAAAATAAACAGCACACTTGACACTGATGTTCGATTATTGTCTATGTATTATCCATTATTCCATACCGTACCCACTCTCCTCCCCAGAGACTCCTCGCTCCTTGCATTCGCTACAGCAAGAGGAACGAACTAGTGTTGTGTCGTTCGCGAACGATTTGGGCAAGTGTACTGTTATGTCGTTTGTGAACGATTCGGGAAAGAGTACTGTTGTGTCGTTCGCCAGCGATTTGGGCAAGTGTACTGTTGTGTAGTTCACGAACGATTCGGGCAAGTGTACTGTTGTGTCATTCGCGAACGATTCGGGCTAGTGCTGTGTTGTTGCGAACGATTCGGGCGTAGTACGTTCAGTGAACGAATCACTGAACTGATTCCTTCACCGCGTCTGTGAACTATAGTCAGTGAACGACCAGTTCACGTTCGTGAACGAATCGTTTCACGAAGTGATTTAGTACCGTTCGTTCACCCAAAAGATTCGTTCTTTTGAACGAATCATTCGCGAACGACAAAACACTAACACAAAACAAAAAGTCTAAAGTGTTTAACCCCTTAGCGCACATGCCAAATCTGGCCAATCCTTGCCCATGTAGGGGGTGCCCTATTTAAAGCTTTATAACTCCAGATGTGAACACCACAGAGACTTGAAAAATGAATGAAAAATGAAGCAAGACATTTGTACCATTTACAATACTAGCGTAGATTACTTTATGTTCATATAATATTCATATTCATATTTTGGGAGAATATATATTGGCCACAAGTTCATAAAATCTAAGGGTGGATATGTAGAACTACTAAAGATCTATAAAGCAAAAACTTAGCAGTGTACCCAGTGTCTCCAAATCTACCCAAAATGTCTAAATTATGCATTGCTGTAAATCACAACAAATTCACATATTTCACTACAAATCAACTGTTTTTACTCAAGAAACTCACAGTTGCATCATTTTCAAGTGGCAACTGCAAGATTTCTGTCAGTATAGTGGTCTAAAATAGCTAGGGGTCCAGAAACATATCCAAAATCTCTCCAAAAAGGAATATAATGCTTTTTGTCCATTATAAAGCATATAAATGAGCCCCTTATGAAGGTTTAACATGAAAAATTGATATCAGATTTAAAAATAATGCAAAAATATTGTCACACAATACTGTACAGTACCTAAATGTGTAATAATTAACTCTTGTATGTATTTCTATACTCTGTACTCTCGTATGTTTTCTTGGGGATGGGACAATATGAAAACAATTTTCAACCGCCAACCACGTTTTGGCAATGTTCCAACCATCTCGTCATCAGTGTTGCATGCATCACAAAAACTATTACACTAGTAACTAACGCTTACATTACAATGTGAAATATCCACGTTATATAATACCAAGCCTATTTAAAGACACTCAATTTCAAAAATAACGTATATAACCAAAATATTTTGAGCAGTAATACTTACATAGCAATGATGAACTTTTATCTGTGTTCTGTAGATAGAGACAGAGACAGTAGCCTAAATCAATGACAGTTCTATCCGCTTCTGTTTTGCTCCAGAAAAGGATTTCAGATCTATCAGCAAACATATGGCTTAGCTATGTCGAGAAGTCCTCAATAATAATAGTATTTTACAAGAAATTACGTTCGTTACGTTACGTTTCGTTAGGTGCAGTGTCTTTTATTGACCTATAAAACGCTATTCCAAAAGCAAAGTTAGACATGTTATACCTTGTTAGAAAGCATACTGTATACTCTCACCTACTGAATAAATGAATTGTCAATCAAGCCAGACTGTACTAAAAAGGGCGACGACGCCTAAACAACAGGTGTGGTATTATGCACAGCTATTTTGGAAGGTACCCAGGCATCACAAATGCACATATATTTCACAAACGGATTTTCCAAGACAATATATGACCACTCAATCTCAAAATGGACATCGCTACACATAAAACCAATGGTAAGGTTGTATATTTATTCAAGAGTTAGTCCCAGTTATTGACTGTAGAATTACATGGTATAATTTTTTAAAACTTTGTCTCGTTTATTTCGTTATTCAGTGAGCAGCCTTTTCACTGCTGTATTGGCATATCTTAGGGCTAATGTTGGGTTTATCTTGCTGCTATGACGGAATATGATTTTTTGAGTGGTTAAAGAATATTTTTATGAATGCCCAGATAGACAATATTGTCCATTATGTCATGGGTAAGGGGGTGTAGTTGCAGATGAGACTGCAGGGAGGGGGTGCCTGTTAAATGAACGACCAGAGCGACAATGGTGGTGCTGCGAAACTCCATATTCGGCATAGTTGTCGTGTATCGTTGGGAACGTATCTATGTTCCCAGGGTTCTATGTTCCCAGGTTCAATATTCTGTTAACATGCATTAACCCTCCTATTGTGTTTGGTTCAAATTTGACCCATTTCAAGGTAAAATATATATATATATTTTTTTCAGTTTTTTTATTAGAACAAGACTTCAAAACAGCTATATAAACACAACAAAACCAATGTTTATCATTTTATTTGATTTTGAAGAGCTGGGGAACATAGGACCCTGAGAACATAGGACCTTGGGAACATAGGACCCTGGGAGAGCACATATGTAGAGCTGGGGAACATAGGACCCTTTGTCATGTTCCCATTATATGCCATATAAATCTGGGGAACATAAGACCCTGGGAACATAGGAATGACCACGTATCTCTACTAATGAAACTAAAACAAAGCGTTTCTGTTTTTAACTTGTACTTTGGTTGCAGTAGCACTGAATGTCTGTGTTCATCAAATGGTAAATGGAGTTCATTTATGTAGCGCTTTTATCCAAAGTGCTTTACAGTTGATGCCTCTCATTCACCAGTGCAGTTAGGGGTTAGGTGTCTTGTTCATGGACACTTCGACGCGCCCAGGGCGGGGATCAAACCGGCAACCCTCCGACTGCCAGACAACAGCTCTAGCTATGTCGCCCCATCAATCTCGGCATGCGGCGTGCTGACCACTAGGGACTTTGCGTTAAGAGGATAAAGTGGCTTTAGTTTATCTAGCTATGCAAAAGAAGAAAAAAATGTGAAGGAGATGGTACGTTCGCCCTCTAAATCAGAGTAGGATGGAGAATGGAGAGTTTTGTCTGTACATTCAACAATTGCGGAGTTTAGACGAGGGGGTCCATTTCTCTTATTTCCGTACAGTCTGAAGACTGTTGTGTTGTTACTCTTTTTCTTTTGTGTAAAGACATTGAGAGCCACTAAACTGGAGTGAAATCACTTACATGTAAAAATACTTGGCAAATAAAGAGGATTCTGATTCTGATTCTGAATGTGTGCTAGGCATTTTGATGACTTGCTGAAACGAGTAGCACCATTTATCAAACATGCGGGAACTCACATAAATCCCATCTCTACAGAAGAGAGACTGGCGTTGACTCTGTGTACATTAGCATGTGAAGTCTGCCCTCCGAACTCTCAACCGTGATGTACCCAGCTATGTGATATTTGGACCAATAGCTGAGAGGGGGAGGTCGGAGAACAAGAAAGAACTTTTCTTTCTTTTCCATTGCACACTGCACCGTGAGAACACACAACACCGCGTGTTTTTGTTCTTCAGTTGGTCTTATTGCGTCTTTTTGCTCAAAAAGTTCTACTTCTTACTAAGTATATCGCCTACTTAATTGTAACATCAAACAGAGATGATTTTTTATTTTTTGTGATCATAAGTTTACGAAGATACACTTAGATTTTTGCTCCTTCTCCTTGTACTGCTGGCACAGCTGCAACCGCGACTAGACTTCCCTGCAGATTTTCAAATGACTTTTACCAGACTGTTAATATATTCTCAAATTGACCATCATAGCATTATACTGGAAAATATGCACAACTAAATACTGCTAAAATATATTGACATTTAGATGGACTAAATTATGTCCAAAAATCTACTGAGATGGGGGGGGTCTGTATTCTGATATCAATGTAGTATCTTGCATCAATAGATGCCCAGCCCAAAACGGGCTTACAATGCAGACTATCAATTTCCATGTACATAGGTGTGAGACCAAATATACAAATTATAGGAAAACATGAATAGATGTCTTCAACCTACATTATTTGTACAAAACTAACGTAACTCACCCTCCATTGTGGAAAACTCATGAACGTGCACTCAGAGCATGGGCTGAGATGGTCATGGAGCTTGCCGCTCGCCAAAGCGCGCACTGCTACGTCCTGCAAAACCACGCCCATCCGGGTGAAATACCAAGTTTTCAGGGAGTCCCCATTCACAACTAGAGGGCAGAATCATGGGACGGGTCATTTGCCAATAAAGTTGCATTGTTTGTATAAACTACATGCTTAGTAGGTCTATAAATAAATTAGCCTATTTGCGCCATTTATATTTCTGTTGGCATCATGACTGATTTGTTACCACACGTTTGGATCATCGGGAGCTCGCTGATCGCCAGGCTGCAGGCTCATTTAGGAGCTTTTGGACTGTGCCTCGCCCATAGGTTTTCCGTTTTGAGTTCCGAGGTCACAGTTTCCCACCAGGTTGTTTTTGGCCTCTCTTGTTTCCTCTTTCCAGGTGGGGTCCACCTCAAGGCTACTTTTGGAATACGATCCTGGTCCATTCTGAAGACATGTCCGAGCTATTGGAGCCGTCAGTGTTTAAATTCCAGCACCACATTGCGACAGTTTGTGTTTTTGTATAGGTTCTCATTGGAGATCTTTTCTGGCCAAAAGATGCGACAAATCTTCCGGAGACATCCATTGTGGAATGCACTGATCCTTTTTTTATGTCACTCTCAACCACTCACCAGCATTCTGAGCCGTACAGCAGAACTGATTTAACATTACTGTTATACAGTCGAATCTTGGTTTTTAGGCTGTACTGCTTTGACTTCCAGATGGTTTACAGGCTTGCAAATGTACTGCGAGCTCTCCCGAACCTTATACTGATGTCTTTGCTGCATGCATTGTCCTTACTGAGGAGACTTCCCAGATATGTAAACTCCTCGGCATAATCGAGAGAGTTACCTTCCACAGTGATTGATGCATGTGGTGCTGAATTTATGCACATCACTTTGGTTTTGGAGATATTAATGTTCAAACCTATCTGTTTGGCAAATCTGTCAGCCCTACCCGTCTTCTCTTGCTGGTGAGTATGATTTGAGAGAACAGCAAGGTCATCAGCATAATCAAGATCTTCTAGCTGGGTAAATAGTCCACTGGATGAATCTGGGCTTGTCTGAGGTGATCTTTCGCATGATTTTTTCGTACACCAGATTCCACAGGGAACCATTCAGTGAGGTTACCATTTACGATGACATTGCACTCAAATTGATGGTAAAACATCCTTATCAATGCAGTCATCTTTGGAAGAACTCCATAGGATTGCACGATCTTCCACAGGGTGTCACGGTGTAAGCTGTCAAGCTTTCTGGAAGTCGAAGTTGATGAATAATGGATTATTCCACTCCAGGCATTGCTCAATGATGTTTCTTAATGCAAAGATCTGGTCTGTGCACCGTCTTCCTTTCCTGAAGCCTGCCTGTTCCTGCCTCAGTTTGGTGTCAATCACCATGTCACTTCAACTGGCGAGGCATCTCATTGCTAGCCATACCATCCAAGGTCTTCTGCAGAGTCTTGCTGGGCAGTTGCAATTTTGTAGATCTTTCTTTGGAATTTTGGCAATCAAACCTTTGGCCCAGTCCTCAGGAATGACA
Source organism: Anguilla anguilla (assembly GCF_013347855.1). Lineage (NCBI taxonomy): Eukaryota > Metazoa > Chordata > Actinopteri > Anguilliformes > Anguillidae > Anguilla > Anguilla anguilla. The sequence continues at coordinate 29,300,122 of NC_049203.1, read as the reverse complement.
TTTCTGTCCCAGCTGTTTCTGAACAGGTCTGTGAGAACCTTGACTGAGGTGTTGAGGTCAGCCTTCAGCATCTCGCCGTGGAGTCAATGCCTGCAGCTTTCCCATTCTTTGTTGCTTTAATGGCACTCTTGACTTCTATTTCAGTCAGGGGGCTGGTGTTGATGTTGAGTATCTTATCTGCAGGTGTGGGGTTAGCAGCGTGTTCTGGTTCAGGGCAGTTGAGGACGAAAGTGCTGTACCCATCTCGCTGCCTGTTCACTCTCTGTTATGAGGTTGTTACCATCCTTGTCTTTTACAGGAGCAGATTGGCTATTGTTCTTGCCACAGAGTTGTTTGGTGAGTTTGTATACAACACTCATTTCGCCTCTTGCAGCTGCCCATTCTGCTTTGCAAGCTAGCATCTCAACAAAGACCCTTTTGTCATTCCTTGCGCTCTTTTTGACCTCCTTATCCTTGGTCTTATAGGCTTCTTGGTCCTGTTTCTGGAGCCTCAGTGACTTGGTGTTCAGCATCTTGGCCTTTAGTTTAGTTTTCTTTGTTCTATTTTCTGCCAAGTGCCAGGTGTCAGCCACTTCTTGTTCTTCTTTTCTCTGTAGCTCAGGACCTTGGAAGCTGTCTCAACTTAGGTGTTCTTGATGGTTTCCCATTTGGTGTGGATATCAGGGTCCTGATCAGTTGAATCAGCCAGAGTTCCAAGAGCACCGAAGTGATTTCCCAGCTCTAACACAAACTCTTTGCTGATATTTTGACATTTCAGTTTGCCGATGTCAAGTTGTCTCCTGCTTGACCCTGTTGTTTTACTTTCCGGAGTTTCAGCTTGATGTTAGCTGTCACCAGATAGTGGTCACTGTTGGCATCTGGACGACGACAAACTCTGACATCTTGCAGAGACCTGCGCTACTTCCCGTTGATTAAGATGTGGTCAATCTGGTTAGTTGTGAGACCATCAGGCAATGTTCCCTCTAATTTTTCATGTATCTGGGCATACACACAAGCTCCCTGAGCAAACTGAGGACTACTGTGAGCAACATTAGATATGCACGCTTTATTTTTAAATAAGTAATTTGGTCCACTTAAAACCCTCTGAAAACTCACTTGCTACTTTGGCATCGCTGCATGTTTTGCAGAGTAGACCTTTCTCACTTGAAAAAGAAAAAATCTCACCCAATTTCACCGCTTTTTCTTCAATTTGCACATACTCCGACAGCCATTCCATCTTAAAAGAACTGCATTTCTTTTTTACTGTGGCTTGCTGAGTGGATGTGTCGCTGCCTGTTCGTTTCGCCATGATGCGGGGTTTGTATTAGCATCTATTAACCTGCTAGCTAACCTGCACGGCGCATATAGGCAGGGCCCAGACGCAAGCACCGTCAATGCCATGATAGGCTTCGTACCGTAAGTGAACCGTATCGTATCATTGGCTGGACACCTGTCACTCACTGAGTGAGAAACAAAAAAACAATATTATTGGGCGAATTAATTAGATTAGATTAGGTCTAATATTAGATATGAATTAATACGTTATGTTGATGTTGTTTATGCGCTGGATAGATTTTCTTGTGCGCTGAGAATGTGCGGGCAGTGCGCGATTGCGCACGCGCGCAGCTTAGAGGGAACATTGCCATCAGGTGACCTCCAAGTGAGTTTGTGGATGTTCTTATGTGGGAAGATCGTACCACTAACTACTCAGTTGTTTTCAAGGCAGAAGTCAACAAGACGCTCACCATTGTTATTCCTCACACCACAGCCATGGCTCCCTATAGCTCTATCACAGTTGTCATTATCGGCTCCAACCTTGGCGTTCATAATACCTGTTATCAGCAACATATCGTGTCGAGGGACCTTGGAGACAATTTGTTGTAGCTCCTCATACCAGTCATCCTTGTCCTCTTTCTCAGCTTCATTTGTTGGTGCATAGCATTGTATGATGGTCAGTTTGCAATGTTTGGAATTGAAGCGAGCTCTGATAATTTTGTCACTTACAGGTTCCCATTCTACCAAGGTTTTTGCCTTTTCTTTGGAGACAATAAGAGCCATGCTGTGTATGTGCTTGTCTTCATGCCCTGAGTGGAGGACAACTGATCCGTCGCTGGTTGTTTGGCATTCAGAACCAGTGCATCGACATTCGCTAATTCCTAAAATATCCAGCCTGTACCTTTTCATCTCACTGATGACCTGGGCTAGTTTGGATGTCTCATACATGGTGCGGACATTCAGTGCTCCTAGGCGGATCACCGTTTTGGGCCAAAGTAGACTGTCTATTGCACTCCTGACTTCCTGTTGAAGGCTTTCATCAGGAGTGGTCATATTGCCAGTGGGTTGGCTTGAGTCTACTGTAGGACCCGTGGTTTTAGCATATGTAGCATTTGTCATAGTTTCTGTAACAAGATGGCATTTTACGGGGTGGAGTTGTTAGCCCCATTCCCAACCCCCAACCTGGAGGGCTAGGTGCTGTTTTTCGTCTGGCCTCTACCCTGAAACCTTCCAGGCTTGGTTGGACCTGCTGGGGGTATGACCCCCACTGATATAGCCTTCAGAGTCACGGAGGCACACAAGCCTCCCCACCGCGGCAAGGTAACAACACAAGGGGAATCAATAAGATGCAAGCTGCAAAATAACTCATTTACAGCACGTAGGCTTGCTTTCTTTTCCTCACTACATGCATCAAACCCCTACACTATATCTGGCAGAACGCTGGCTCTGTATTCCGTAAGTATTTCATTGAACTCTCAGCACTAGCCCTGTTGCTCATTAAATTTTTGATCATGGAGAAGATGTTTTTCTCACAGAATTCAACATTCATCTCTCCGCCACCGCTGCTAACTACATCCTGAATCATTTGTTTAACAGTCTTAAAGTGTACTGGGCAGAGCCGGAAGCTTGCTCTCTCAGACCTAAATGTAGCCTACTGCCATGTTTTAAATATACACCTGCAGTGCCATATTTATGTTGCTAGTGGAATCAGTAGAGAGGGTGATGTCTTCTTCTGTCAAAAGAGCATCCTGCACATGCTGGAGTGCCTCCTGTCGTGCCTCCAAGACCATGTATTTACAAAAAGTGGCATGTGGCAGCCTCTCTACCTGGGTGCTGGCAAGCTTCTCTAAAATTGCCGTCACCACCTCTGTGGCTTTATTTGCGCTTACCCCCTTAGATGTCACTAAATCCATATATACCTCCCTAACAGCCTTAGTATATTTGCCATGTTCAAATGTGGATATTCTTGCAAGCCTACCTCATTCCTCCCTTGCTGCAAAATGTTCCCCCCTCCAAAATTCTACATGTAAAAAAGTTAATTGTGCAAGGTACGCTTAGTGTTTAGATATTTACATAGATAAAAATAAACCACTAGCTAGCTAGCTAGCTTACTAGCTAGCTAGTTATATAGACAGATAGATAACTCTATAAGCTCTAGATAGCTAGACAGATATAGACGCTTTCATCAGACGCACGTGCGTTGCCAAGGTTATGCACCTGGCCCGAAGTTAACTTCCGCTCTGTGTTTATTTATTATTGGCTTTGTGTTTACTGGATAATATGGCACTGAATACAAATGGAGTGAAAATTAAGCTGATGAGCAGACCGACGTTGGGCTCAGGTGGTTGTGCTGTGGGGTGCAACCTGACCTCAGGAACAAACGCCATTGTGAAACTAATTGCTCGAATCACTGCGATTGTTATAGCTGGTGCCTGCCCATTGTTACTTCGTATTTTTGAGAAATAACTGGACATCGTTACCTATTAAAATGTAAGTCCTGTAAAAATATACATAATAAACTGTATTTAAAAAAAAAAACTTCATACATACACATTTAGTAATACTAATACAGCCTTATTTACTATATCAACTTTAAGACAAGCAACACGCTCAAAATGATCTCATCACGACCCATAAAAGCCAATGGCACAGACGTTGCTTCATAATTTCAAACTGCTTTTCTAACGGCTATTTTGCATCCTGCGACTTGCGTTACAACAGTGAATATGTACGGATTCCTAGACGTGCTGATAGAGACCACTCATATTAACCTCAAATACCCAAGACAGGACACTTATACAGTATGCTAGCAAATTCATGTCAAGTTCCATTCATTTATATGGGGCGGTCTATACACGTCCCCTTAGCAACCAAAAGCTAGCGCTCTGACTTATTTGCCGGCACAAAAAAAATAATAGGTGCTCTCACTCTAGCACTCTTATTATGCAAATATAAAAATCTTGGGACCACACAGACACTGCATTGTTCAGAAAGGAGGCACAAACTAACTCCCACGGCTGAACAAACTTTGGTCCAAAAGGTTCTACTGAACTTCAAGACAACAACAAAGGAACTGGCAAAGGAGTTGGAGACATCAGGTACCAAAGTATCTACATTTACCATTAAGAGAATCCTACATCGCCATGGCATGAAAGGCTGTCATGCAAGAAAGAAGCCCCTAGTCCAAGACCGGCATAAAAAGGCCAGAATTAACTTTGCAGGTGATCACCAAGACGAAGACCTAGCCTTTTGGAGGACTGTTCTGTGGTCAGATGAAACAAAAATTGAACTGTTTGGCCATAATGATCAACGCTATGTATGGAGTTACATTTTTTTACAATTGGTTATACCTGTCATGGTTCTGTGTTTTCCTGTCTGTGTTTCCCTTGTTGGGCCACCAGATGGCAGCACTTCTGTTTTGTGTCCTGCTCCCCCCTGTTAATTGTATTATTGTTGTCTCGTTATTCTATCATTGTTCCCACCTGTGTCTTGTTATCCACTCCTTTTCTGGTTTGATTGTTTTTTGAGTTCACCTGTGTCTTGTTACCCCCTGTATATTTAAGTTCTTTGTCCCCTTGACTCGGGTGCTGGTTCCTTGTGTTTGTTTCCGACTTGTGCTTGTTTTTGACCGTATGTACCTGCCTGTGTTTTTGACCTGCTTGTGCTTCTGCCACTTGTTTTCTGTGCTTGTGAAGTTCTGTTTTTTGTATTCTTTTAGTTTTTGTTATATGCCCCTCATGGCTCTTTGTTCGTTCTGTTTTTTGTTAGTAAAGTCTTATTTGTATCAACATTTTTGAGTTTCGTGTTTTTTCCCACTCTGCGCCTGGGTCCTAGCCCCCGTACCGTGACAATACCCATGTCTCAATACTGCGTACATCTTTTCAAAACTCTTAACACAGTTCCCTTTACCAACACGCAGCTTGGCACAATGGTTAATCTTGCATGCAAAATGCACTAAGTCTCCTTTTCCTTTTTTGTATTCTTTTAGTTTTTGTTATATGCCCCTCATGGCTCTTTGTTCGTTCTGTTTTTTGTTAGTAAAGTCTTATTTGTATCAACATTTTTGAGTTTCGAGTTTTTTCCCACTCTGCGCCTGGGTCCTAGCCCCCGTACCGTGACAGAAGGAACCAGCCAGTGCTGGTTTTTTCTTTTTTTTTTTTTTTTTTTTGTTTGTTTTTTTGTTTATCATGCCACCGGGGTGGTGGGAGCTCGACCCAGTTTTCGCCCTTGAGCCTCCCAGTGCCCGGGGCGGGTGGTCACGAAGGCGCCGTGGTCGGGCTGCCTCCCGGTCGGCCAGACCTCCAGCTGCTCAGCCAGCGGATCCCGGCCCTGCGTCTTTTGAAGGGTCTCGGCTAGTCATTTTTTCAGGGCCCGGCCCGCGGGGGTCCCGCCGGTCCCGTCCAGCTGCCCAGCCGGGTTCCCTATGGCTGGGGTCCGTGTTCCTGTCTTCTGCCCAGCCGGGTTCCCTACAGCTGGGGTCCGTGTTCCAGTCCCCTGCCCAGCCCAGACTGCAGGGGGGTCCGCCTGCTCCGCCCGTTGTTCCGCAGGGGCCACTGCCGCCTGCTCCACCCACTGTTCGTGCTTCGCCCGTGCCTTGAGCCCCGGAGAGGCCTCCAGAGCGCCTCGAGCCCCGGAGAGGCCTCCAGAGCCGCCTCAAGCCCCGGAGAGGCCTCCAGAGTCGCCTCGAGCCCCGGAGAGGCCTCCAGAGCCGCCTCGAGTCCCGGAGGGTCCGCCTGCTCCGCCCCAAGTCCCAGAGGGCCCGCCTGCTCTGACCCTCGTTCCGCGGGGCCCGCCTGCTCTGACCCTCGTTCCGCAGGGGCCACTGCCGCCTGCTACACCCAAATTTCGTGCTTCGCTTGCGCCTCGAGCCCCGGGGAGGCCTCCGAAGCCGTCCAGAGCCCCGGAGAGGCCGCCTGCTCCGTCTGTTGTCCCGCAGGGGCCGCCGCGGCCTGCTCTGGCCGCTGTTCCGCAGGCGAAGCCACCTGCCTTGCCCCCTAGTGTTCTCGCTCCCCCTAGTGTTCTCGCTCCCCCTAGTGTTCATGCTCCCCCTAGTGTTTGTGCTCCCCCTAGTGTTCTCGCGCCCCCCAGTGTCCGTTCTTCCCCTAGTGTTCTCGCTCCCCCTAGTGTCCACGCCTTGCCCCCTAGTGTTCGTGCTCCCCCTAGTGTTTTCGCACCCCCTAGTGTGTCCAAGCCATCGCTGCCCCTACCCAGTGCCCCGAGACCTTGCCCTATCCATGTTCCCCACCGTGTGTTTGCCTGTGCACCTGCCCCCTTGTCTAGTTGTCTGCCCGCCTGCCTGTCTGCCTGTTTGCCCGCATGTGTGTCAGCCAGTTTGTTGGCCTGTCTGTCTGCCCCCCAGGCCGTCGGCTCTTCGGCCAATCTGTTCTCCCGCCTGTCTGCCTGTCTGTCGGTGTGTCAGTCTGCGTGTTTCTTGTCATGCCTCCCCATGTGTCAGGTTGTGTGTCATAGTTCACCCCTCTCCTTCCCTCTCTGTCTGTCCCTTAGTGTGTCTATAGGTCTTGCCGTGTGTCTCCCCGCCTGCTTGTCCCTTTGTCTGTCCTTGTAGGTCTCCCGGTGTTCCTGTCTGAGTCCTGTCCCCGTCCGAGTCCAGTCCCGAGTCCTGTCCCCGTCCGAGTCCAGTCCCGAGTCCTGTCCCCGTCCGAGTCCAGTCCCGAGTCCTGTCCCCCCGTCCGAGTCCAGTCCCGAGTCCTGTCCCCCCGTCCGAGTCCAGTCCCGAGTCCTGAGTTCCCCCTCTGTCCTGTCCCCGTCCGAGTCCAGTCCCGAGTCCTGTTCCCCCGTCCGAGTCCAGTCCCGAGTCCTGTCCCCCCGTCCGAGTCCAGTCCCGAGTCCTGAGTTCCCCCTGTCCTGTCCCAGTCCCGAGTCTTGAGTTCCCCCTGTCCTGTCCCAGTCCCGAGTCCGGTCTCGTCTCGTCCCAGTCCCGAGTCCTGTCTCCGGCTCCCACCCTCTGTTCACTCCCTCCCCGGGTCGGCCTCCTGGGACGTCAGGAGCCGTCCCTTGGGGGGGGGGGACTGTCATGGTTCTGTGTTTTCCTGTCTGTGTTTCCCTTGTTGGGCCGCCAGATGGCGGCACTTCTGTTTTGTGTCCTGCTCCCCCCTGTTAATTGTATTATTGTTGTCTCGTTATTCTATCATTGTTCCCACCTGTGTCTTGTTATCCCCTCCTTTTCTGGTTTGATTGTTTTTTGAGTTCACCTGTGTCTTGTTACCCCCTGTCTATTTAAGTTCTTTGTCTCCTTGACTTGGGTGCTGGTTCCTTGTGTTTGTTTCCGACTTGTGCTTGTTTTTGACCGTATGTACCTGCCTGTGTTTTTGACCTGCTTGTGCTTCTGCCACTTATTTTCTGTGCTTGTAAAGTTCTGTTTTTTGTATTATTTTAGTTTTTGTTATATGCCCCTCATGGCTCTTTGTTCGTTCTGTTTTTTGTTAGTAAAGTCTTATTTGTATCAACATTTTTGAGTTTCGTGTTTTTTCCCACTCTGCGCCTGGGTCCTAGCCCCCGTACCGTGACAATACCCATGTCTCAATACTGCGTACATCTTTTCAAAACTCTTAACACAGTTCCCTTTACCAACAGGCAGCTTGGCACAATGGTTAATCTTGCATGCAAAATGCACTAAGTCTACCAAAACACTTCATACATGTCTCAAAATTAATGCATTCTACCATAACACTGGCTAAAGGTGTCACCCAACAAGATCACTTTGTCACTCATAACAGAATTGCCTAAAAAACACTAACGTGGCATTACCAGATGTATAATTTTATCTTTGAAGGATCTTTTTCTTTTCATGGACTGCATTTATATAGCGCTTTTATCCAAAGCGCTTTACAATTGATGCCTCTCATTTGCCAGAGCAGTTAGGGGTTAGGTGTCTTGCTCAAGGACACTTCGACATGCCCAGGGCGGGGTTTGAACCAGCAACCCTCTGACTGCCAGACAATCGGTCTTACCTCCTGAGCTATGTCACCCCTTCATAAACCCAAGGTTCCAATACAAAATAAGAATGGCCCTTCATTACTGTCAGCAATGTAATAAATTATTTTAAAGGAATAAATCAATAATGCAGCAATATTTCTCAATGTGCTTTATTTTTGTCATATTTTTGCATATGCAGTCGTACTGCAATTCCAGAATGCCAACACAAAATGGAAACACAAAATGAAACAGCATTTCCAATACCGTATTATCAAAACGAACAAACAAACAAAAAAACACACACTGTTTATAAAGAATACTCATTGATAAACATGTACTAGTCAACGCGGTCCCCTGGATTGGGCCACAAGTTCTCATCGATGTCACACCTTATATTCTCTCTTGCCATACACCTGGGAAAAAACCTCTTTGAATGCCTAATCCATCCCTGGCAGTCTTCCACAGATATTTCCTGGCATGCAGCATTCATTGCATCCAGGAGTAACATCTGCTCATGTGGACGGTGGTCGTATACCTTCCACCTACATGAGGAAGAGAATTCCTCTATGGGGTTGAGGAATGGCGAGTAAGGTGGGAGGAAAAGTGACATCATCCTTGGATGGGCCTCAAACCACTATGTGAGGACACAGGCGTGGTGAAATGCCACATTGTCCCATATGATTACGAATGTTGGCACATTTCTCCTCACTTTCCCCCTTTCCTCACCTGGGACAAGCCTTCCATAGAGGTCATCCATAAATACAATGAAGAGCTCTGTATTATATGGACCAATTAGTGGTATGTGTAACAGCAGTCCTTCAGAGGATATTGCTGCACACATTGTTATGTTGGCTCCCCTCTGACCAGGAACATCCACTGTAGCTCTTTTTCCAATGATATTCCTCCCGCGCCGGCGTGTCTTGGCCAGGTTGAAACCAGCTTCATCGATGAATATAAACATGTGGGGTGTTTGCCTGGCCTCAAGCTCCATGACTCTCTAAACCCACAATACAGAACAGTTACAGTACCAGTAGTAGTTACAGTTTTTCTCAATTGTTTAAATGCATTTCCTGAAACTGTAGCTCAATTTCTCAAAACTCTACACACAAAGCACAGCAACAGTTAACCTTTTGCCAAAACTACACAAATCTCTTGCAAAATGCATTCATTCATTCAAAACCATGTTCTCTCTTCTCAGAACTGACTTTTTCCATCAAAATGATTCACACAGGCCTCATATGAATAGGTCTTATTGAGCATTGATTTCACACTGGTACGATAAATTTAAAAACACAACCATCAAAATACTGTATATATGTTCAGGCCTCATGAGGTCATGTTACATATTCAAGTGTATAAAATTGTGTAAAAATAGCTTATTTTTTCTCCTTTTTTGAAGTTTTAGTTTTCTTTTCGAGGGGTCCCAAAATAGGCTGCAATTTTATAGTAAATATAAAGACTGTTGCCATGACACAATACAGTAAATATGTCATCATATAAATAGTGCATTTGCTAGGTAAACCTAATTCAGTACAGTACAGCAAAGTGTGTGAACTGTTATCACTTTGAGTGTTGTTGTTATTGTGTATTATACAAAGCATATTTACTGTATTGTCCTGCCAATGAGGTCCAGTTGGGCTGCACTCACAACCCAGGTTCCATCATGAGTCATACCGAACGTTGTTAGAAGTGTTTTTTCATTTTCCTTATCAGTGCAATTATGAGTTTTGCCAAAATAGATAACATTTGTGTCTTCTCAAAACTCCAAGAAAATGCTTAGACTGTGTCAGTCTGGACAATGGATGTAATGATCTGTTATCATATATCAAAAATGTAACAAAGCAAATCTTTATTTGTTACTGTAAAATAAATATTTGTTCAGCAGACTGCAAAAATAAAAATCATAGTTTGTAGGCCTGCTGTAAAAAAAAACAAAAGCAAATCAGTCCGCATCCTGCCTCTGATCCCGATCAGGCCAGAGGACTTCATCTACATCACAAGCAATATTTTCCCTGGCCAAGCAGCGAGGTAAAAAGCGCCTTGAATGACGGATCTAGGCCTGGCAGACGTGTGCACCAATGTCACCACATGCCTCTTTCATTGCCTGGAGTAGGGTCATATGCTCATGGGATTTATGGTCATACACTTTCCAACGCCATGCTGAAAAAAATTCTTCTATCGGATTGAGATAGGGGAAATATGGTGACAGATAAAGGACTGAAAATCGTGGGTGGATATGAACCAGTTGTGGACCTGAGCAGCATGGTGGAAACTTACATTATCCCAAATAATAACATAGTTAGGCTGGTCTGGTCCCTCTCCTTCTGGGGAGATGAGGATATTGGAGTGCGTCTAGAAATACAAGCAAACGGGCTGTATTGTAGGGACCAAGATTTGCATGATGGTGGATGACACCACGGTGACTTGGCTGCGCACAGTTACATTTCCAGGCCAGGGACATCAACGGTGGTGCGGTGGCCAATGATGTTCCTTCCCCGCCGCCTGGTCTCGGTGAGATTGAATCCCACCTCATCAATGAAGATATACTCGTGCGGAGTAGCATTCGAATCGAGTTCAAGAACTCTCTGAAAAGGAAAACATGACCATATCAGACAATAGGCCTACATACAGGAACACTGAAGTGCATAGTGAACAGCAATAGGTCTATATAGAGTATTGAAAGAATGTGATCAATCACAGTAACCAACTGTACTCACTTGTGCATATTGATAGTGTCAGGAGGTAGCCTGACGGCTGTGCCTGATTCACTGGGGGATTGGTTATTGGAGTCTGGGTGCACATTCAGATCGGGGCCTAAGCCGATTCGCCGGTCGCGGGAGTTGGGGGCGTGGCGCAGCTGTTTTGTGTTTGGTCCTAACAGCCTTGCAGGGATAAGAAGGCAGGTGAGAGGGAGAACACGAGAGACGCCGGGGAGGGTGTTTGGTTCCTCAGATGAGGATTTTTCCTTTTTTTCTTTTCTTTAAGTTAGTTTAAGTTTGTTGGGTTGGGTTTCTGTTTCTTTGGTTATTATTATTTCTGTTTCTCTTTGTTTGAGCTGTCTCCCGTCCTTGGTGGTGGGCTGGCGGTCCCGGACGCTGCACTGGTGCCACGAGGAGCGAGCTGCGCCCAGACCAAGCGGAAAACGTGGTGGGATCCGGGGAGGAGCGGCGCTGTGCAGAGCCGGACTGGTCCTGTGGCTAGGACACTGCGCTACGTCAGCCAGGACCAACGCCGCGAGGGGAGACTCTGGACAAGCCCTGACGAGGGCGGAGGAACAGTGAGTCTCCCACTCCGAGACTGTAAAGCGCGGACCAGGACCGGAGCCGGCGCCGACTCACTCTCCAGCTACAGGGCGCAGCAGGGACTCTGCGTGGTAACCAGTGGAACTTCAAGAACCTACAGCGGACGGCAGAGTGGGCCGGGGCGCCACCCAGCAGCCTAGAGACTGACGTGGACAGTGGGAGACAGCAGACCTTTGGTGGTTTGATTTATTTTTCTTTTTTTCTTTTTTTTTTGGATGTAGAGTGGCCCAGCAGTGAGGTGTGGGCCAGCTACATCCTTTCTTTGATTTGGCTGATTGTTTGTGGTGTGCGTGTGGGAGTGAGAGGTGTGAGTGTGCGTGAGACCCCGCCTGTGTTAGTGGCTCCCCCCGTGAGACGGCAGGGTGAGGTCTCCCCCCTCCGGCAGCGGGGCTGAGGCGCAGGGGGGCCAGAGTGGGTACACTGTTTTTTTGCTGAGTGTGGGCACGTGTGAGGGGAACCCCAGCGGCATAAAAGTGTGTGGTGTGTGAGGGGTGTTGCTCTTACCTGCGTCGGGGGCTCCGTGGAAGGGAAGGGGAGGGCCAGAGTGGAAGTGTTAGAGGAAGCCGGGGGGAAGAAGGAAGGGCGGGGTTGGTGCGAGATTGTGGCGTGCTCTGTTTTATGAATTAAATGTTAAATAAAAGTTTCCCTTTTACCTGCCTTGTCCTGATCTCCTGGTGGTGGGTGGGTTCCTGAAAAAAAGCATTGTTAGGTGGCCGGAGGCAGCGCGGGGCTGCTCCTGACTCCCGACAATAGCGTAGCTCTTTTACTCGGTCAGAGTTCCTCTCAAATGGCACACGATAGACTTGCTTCATTCGTACATGATTTCGGCGTAGGACGTGATCAATGGTGGAAAGGCTGACCCGTGTATGTGAACATGTGTGTGTTGTCTTGGATAACTCTTCTTTGAATTTCCCGCAGTTTTATCACATTATTAGCTAACACCATGTCTACTATAACTGTCTCTTGCTCATTTGTGAATATTCAAGCTCTGCCAGCACTTGCTGGTCGTCTTTCAATTCTATGAAAAGGAAGTATATATAGGCTACATATTTCATAAATGTAAGACACAAAATAATATTACTGTATACTATGCATCTCAGTAGTGTACTCTAACCACTGAGCACTGTATTGATATGATACCATAAAGTTGTATTACTGTAATTACTGTAGACAGTGTAGAAGACTATTGAAGTGGTTATTTACCTATTCTCATCTCTAAAAGCCCGGATAACAGAGGCCACAGTGAAGCAGCTCATATTGGGCTGCACTTGCCACCCAGCTTCGGTCATGGTCAACCCATGGTTGATTACATGATCAATCAAAGTTGCACGTATTTCATTTGAAATATTATCTTGTCTCCTCTCTTCCTTATCCACCTCATACACGTACACCTCCTCCTCTACCTCTACCTCTCTGTGCTCCGTGTTGCTCCATTGTTTTCCAACACAATAGAGGTCACCTGAGGTCTCTTTTATGCTCTGACAGATAATTGAAAGTTTAGCCTATTGAGTTTGAGCAGGTGTGGTGTGAGTGAGACCAATTGGTAATTAGAGTTTGGCATTTGAAGGCCAATGTTTTCCATGTAAACAAACAAGGCTTGATTATGAAAATTGTGCTAAATGATGAGATTTTGTGTGTAGAGTTGTGCAAAACATGTGATTTAGAATTGCTATTTGAGTGAAAACTGTGCTTAGAGTTTTGCAGAAATAGTCTTTGTTGTTGACACATGAGCCTCAAGTGTTCACCATCGTGTGCATAGTTCCAGTTTTAGTGTGTAAACATCTGAGAAAAACTGTAACATTACTGTGTGTTTTGTGCCATTTGGTTTTGATCAAAACCTGTACTGTAGTGTATAGACATCTTACCTGGACATATTGGTACCTCAGTTCCTTTACACGCTCGGAGTTCCTCTCAAAGGGGACAGTGCACAGCTTCATCGTGGCTTGATGTTTTGTCAAGACTCTAGCAATGGTCATCATGCTAACATTGTGGACATTTGCAAATGTAGCATTGTCTGCTAAGACTATGGCATTGTTGGCAATGACCATATCAACAATTGCAGTTTCCTGCTGAGCGGTGAAAATCCTCTCCCTCCCCCCTGTGGGAGGTAGCCTTTGGGTACTAAAGCAGAAATACAGAATCACACACAAGAAGTTCTGGAGGCTTTGCTCAATTTACAGTACTATTGTAAAATGCAATTCAGTCACGTGCCCTTGGAGAATGCCAAATCTTAGCTGTTGGTTTGCTGGAATATTCGCACAATAGATGCCACTGTTGAGCGTGGCAGATTTGGCTGCACCCTCAGTCCAGCCTCTCTCATTGAGAGACCATGATTTATCACATGATCAATTATAGTAGCCCTAATCTCATCGGAGACTACTGTTCTTGGTCTCCCTCTCTGCAGTCTTCCACCACCCCTACACCCACCTCTCCCTCTCCCTCTCCCTCTCCTGGCCACTCTAGCACCCACTCCTCTGTCTCTGGCAGGGTCCATGTTTGAATAAAAAAAATGATTCCAAAGTTCTCCCCTTTTGTATAGATGGTAATGAAGGTGAAGACAAAACACTCCTGAGCTAAAAGGGGGATCAGCTGTGCCTGGTCTAAAATCAATCCAAAGTTGTCCCCTTGTGTATAGATGGTAATGAAGGTGAAGGCAAAGGCAAAACACCTGGGTAGGTCCTCAGCTAAAAGGGGGATCAGCTGTGGCTGGTCTAAGTTTTTTATATTCTTTTTATTTTTAGATTTTCTATATTTTTCAATATGATATTACCATGGAAATGTATCGGAAATATATCAAATTGCTGTCTAAATCATGTTTGCTATGTTTTGAACTCAGGTTTAACAGCTTTTGAAAACAGTATGTTAACGTGCAAAAAGTGCTGTAGATCAGTATTCAGTACTCAGTATTGAAAAATGCTTGTTAGCAATTGTAAAAAACTGTAAAAGGGTGAGGCTTTCAATCCAAAGAACACCATCTCAACTGTGAAGCATGTTGGGGGTGTTTTACTGGAAAGGGACTGGTGCACTTCAGAAAATAGATGACATCCTGAAGAAGGAGGATTATCTACAAATCTTGAAGCAACACCTCAAGACATCAGCTATAAAGTTAAAACTTGGTCGCAACTGGGTCTTGCAGCAGGACAGTGATCCTAAGCATACCTCCAAAGTTGTAACAAAATGGCTTAAAGACAGCAAAGTGAAGGTATTGAAGTGGCCATCACAAAGCCCTGACCTGAATCCCATAGAAAATGTGTGGACTGAACTGAAAAAGCGTGTCCAAGCAAGGAGGCCCACAAAGCTGACTGAGTTACACCAGTTCTGTCCGGAGGAATGGGCAAAAATTCCAGCGAAGTATTGTGAAAAGCTTGTGGAAGGCAACCGCAAGCATTTGATTCAGGTTAAGTGATTAAAGGCAATGCCACCAAATACTAACAAAGTGTATGCAAACTTTTTAGCCACTGAAAATCTGATATAGTACATTAAAGCTGAGATAAATCTGTCTCTTAGCTATTACTTTGAAATGACCTCTTATGGAAATAAAGTAGATACCCTAACTGACTTAACACAGGAAATGTATGGTAACATGAAATGTGTGTAGTTGTGAAAAATTGAGTTTGAATATATTTAGCCTAGGTGTAAACTTTTGGCCTCAACTGTAACCAATACCTGTCAGCATTAACTCTGCATTCACATCTTACCTCTCGAAGTATGACATCAAAGAGGTAGTCCATCATATTTAATTCACCCCCATCAATTCCTTCTTGCACCCAGTTGCAGATGCAATCAGCTTCATGAGCTTGATAGTCTAAAGATTTAAATTTACATACTTAAACAATTTGACATCACTTATTTTGTATTGCACTTTTCAAATGCCTGGTTACAAGTGCTTTACATTTAGATAATATTATAGAGAACAGTTAAACTCTAGTTAAGAACAGATTTTAAAAAATGTCAGATTAATTTACCTGGTCCTCATCAAAATGAAGCATAGTTGGCAAACTCTGAGATTCAGGGATGCCGCAGGATTCTCCCACAAGTAAATCCTGCTGGACTTCTTACTGCCTGTTTTTAACTGCTCATGCAAGTTCTGGAAGTGAAGTGAGAATTATAATCATCAAAATCAAAACACTTCACAATAATGTACAAGGAACTTCCTTTGATACAAAGTGGCATGCCAATACAACTTTAACAGTTTATTCTTCAATCATTGTACATTACATACAGTATAGGGGACACAAGACATGCATTGGGCAGAGACAGAAAGAAATCGTCAAACATTGGTAGTGTGGTCTATGTCTATGACACGGTTGTATAGAGGTAGCCAGGGTCAGATAGAATATTAATCCATTGTTCCAGGGGTAATGGCATTACCAGGAAAAATGCAAAGACAGTCTACTGACATACATATTGCAGCACTTATGTGTATATATTTAGTGTATCAAGTGCAGATGTCCGATGTAAACATGGTCTGAATGTTCTTAATTATTACATTTAAAAATTTCATCACAGATGAAATCACATTTATTTCATCTGTAGATAACAGAGCCTGGACGCCATGCACGTGCAGCAATTCAATTGTTCTGAACCAAGAGAACATTGACCATTGTTGTTCCAGTATTAAACATCCTTATACAATATAAAACCACCAAGACATGCCACAGACACACACACACAAACACACATGCACAAGCTTTGAATGGAATATATGTTTGTATACATGTTCACCAATTGCAGTTCTCGCTAGCTTCACATCCACAACAGAATGTGGATGGGTTGGACCAGCACCGTCTGTGGAGGCACCCTTTGCATTTGCAGCATTGCACCCATTCAATGGTCTGCACGTCTGGATACAGCACCCTGACAAAACATGAAAACAGTTACAATATTTCCATGCAGGATTGAATAGGATAATCAGTATAAGGAGACTAAAAGGAGCTGTTTGCATGTTTGTACCCAGTGAACAAAATGGACTAATTTTTGACGTTGGCAACAAGGCCTCTGATGGAACGGGCCACAAAGTCATTGGATGGGCAGAGACACTGGTGATGGAGGGAGCAAAAAGAGATGGGTGGAGGGGCAGTTGTGGTGGGGGCCACAGAAGAGAATTGTCCATAGCCAGCACTTCTTGGTATCATTATAATTAGGTGTTTATGAGTTTCTGTCACTAGAAATAATCCTTTTAAAAACAGACTATATATACTGGAATTATTGGCAGCATGTAAAGCTTGTCACTATGGGTTGCAATTTAAGTGCATAAAGATGGCAGTGACTGTATAAAAATGCTACCTTGTTGGTTAATAAAAGTATACCCACCTCATCCCTGTGCCTTCTGAGCTCTGATAAGCACCAACTTTGTTTAAAATGCAAATTACTACTATCTAGTGACTAAATCCTTCATAATTTAGGAATAACCACCCAGTAAGCAGAGATATTGGGATGGTAGGGATGCCATTTAGCCAAGTTACACCTTGGCGTCCCATGCCTATACAGCACTTTTCAGGGTTCCCCACAGAAATAGCCACAATAGCCACAGACTGTCAGCCCTTAAAAACATTAATTTCTGTACATTCTGACCCGATTTCAAGAGACAGAATTTGTAAACAACTTCACACGTCCACACAATAATGCCCCTAACTAACTTATTATTCTTTTTCCTGGCAGAAATGCTCCTAGCCCATAAAGAATATGTCTCCCCATTGGTCATTTTACATACACCAGCCAATCCTTCACCTACACCAGCCAATCAAAACGTCACATACACACGCAAAATGGACTTATATCTTTTTTTCCAAGAAAATTGACATTCTCTACAGCTAATCAGTTTGTGGCTCAGTGGTAATGTTGTGGTCTATGGATTGTTGTCACAGGGTCAAATCCCACCTGAAGCAGATTTTTTATATGTGCTTATTTTCTCACTAATAATTGTCTATTACTTCTCAACTATTGCTTTTGCACCACATCTACCCGGCGTTCACCGAACGTATAGACTGCATTTTGACATACCATCTACACGTTCAGTTAACTGCCTACAATATCGCCAGGCCATATGGATACAACCGGAGCTCAGCTGTGCCTACTGGCTTATCTTCTTTAAAAACACGGACACATTTCACCAAGAAAATTCACGTCTCTTGACAGTTATTTTACTTGGTGTCATTTTGATATCAATTCTTTTAATGGCAGGCCTAGATTTTACCAGTTTGAATGAATGAGTTATAGACAGTGCTTTGTACATGACATTTTTGTATGTTACTATAAGTCAATCATTCAAACTAGCTAAATCTAAGCCTTTAAAAGTATTGATATCAAAATGATGCCAAGTTATTGTACTATAAACTACATATAGGCTATCTTGCCCTACACCAAAAGAAGCTGTATTCCAAAGCAGTGCTACCCAATGTCTCCTAAATTGTTTCAAGTCACTTGGCCCTGTGTTTTTTAATCTTATTATCTCACATTGTTGTCATTCACACTTTGTGTCACATCAAAGTGTCAAATGACTACAACTGCCTCATGCAAGACATTTAAATGAATGTACAAAACTTCTGGTGAATACCTATAGAATACCTTGGTTGTCAAGTTTATTCCACTAAATGTACAACTTCTTGTATATTTGCTACTTACAATACATACTGAATGTAAAATAAATATTGTACATACATACATACATACATACAATACTTCATTATCCCCATGGGGACATTTCCCTCGCAGCATGTAACATTCACATTTACAAACAGACATTTATACCAAGAAACATACAGTCATTCAAGCAACAGAAAGGCTTGGCAGCTAAATACATACATACAGATACAAATTGGACATATTGACGCCTATTCAATCAATCTTCACTCTTATAAACATATCCCTGTTTGGCCTGTTCATCTACCGTATGCTTGTACACACAGGGCCAAATGACTTGAAACAATTTAGGAGACATTAGGAAACATTGCTTTGGAATACAGCTTCTTTAATTTCTGTAGGGCAAGATAACCTATATTGTTTATAGTACAGTAACGTGGCGTCATTTTGATATCAATACATTTAATGGCAGGCCTAGATTTAGCCAGTTTGAATGAATGACTTATAAACAGTGCTTTCTAAGTGTGAGTAGCTTGGCTTATTTGTACGTTGAAAACGTGTGTTTAATGAGATCAATTTATGCGGTGCCCACTCTCGCTAGCCGCAGCTGTTTTGGGACCCTGTTGCATTGTGGGAGTAGCGGAAGTCGAGGAAGTTGTACAATAGATTGGAAGTGTTGAGGCTAGCGGCAGTGAGAGTGGAGCAGGAGGCACACGAGGTGTTCAAAGCGTTAAATTAAACTCCATGAATAGAGTTAGAGATAGTCTTCAAGGAAGACAGGATTTCCGAGCGGAACACCAACTCCTAAATACTGTGCTGCACGAGATCTTACGAACAAAAACACTTCATTATGCAGTCGGACTGCAGGCTAGAATGGCCACATTGGGAATGGTGAGGACAGGACCCAGCGGGGCCGGAGCATTCTTCATCATCATCATCTTCAGCACTGGAGCCAGTCGAGCTCAGAAAGGTTGGTACTGACACACAAATATGAAAAAGTTAACTAATGTTTGCTTTCTTAGCTGAAAACCCGTTGCGATATGTTAACCGCAATAATGTGCGTTTACCTGTTACGCCTTTGATGTAATCCATTGTGACATTATGCGCATCTCTGCAAACAGTAGCACTGACAAATGTGTGGTGTTTCAGTTGTTTAGCACAAATGTATCCAGTTAGTTGGGTATTCGTTCGTAGCTATGAACATTCGAAACAACATGTACTGGGATTCCAGGTTCTATGATAACTTGTGTTGGATAAATCTCCCCACCAACACTCGGAGCTCGGTTTCCAACATTAGAGATGTTGGGTGCTATGGACCAAATTTGGCAAAGCTTTCGTAAATGGACGCGATGGCCATTCGATTACAGTTTACGACATTGGTGAACCATCCCAGTATTTTATCGGCTGGTCATAACCTCAGGATGAACGCAAACACCACAGCTGACGGTTATGTTAGTTTCTAGGGTAGCCAAAGATATGTGTACAAGTGATTTTAACATCGATTCACGATGTAGCCTATGAGTTGGTTGTTAAATATGCGATTCTCGTAACTGTCTTTGGTAGGCTACACATTGAAAACTTTTTACGATATTACCGTTGTATTGGGGAAAAACGGTTTGAGAAACATTCCAGGGTACAGCGCTGAGCAAATAACAGAAAGATGTCACGAAGATGGTAGTGTTGTGTTTCGATTTGTCTGGAGCGAGTTCAACGCATTATGTAATACGTCCCAGCCCGAGAGTCACGCCGTGTCTAGTGTTACAGCATACGAAAACAAACATGATGCTTATGTTTTCATAGTGTGTTGCGATCATTGTGATACTTATTGAGAATTATTTTACTGAGGAAAGGTGGCGACTGTGGTTTGGACCGTACGTTCATTTTATATCGTGGTGTTTGCTCCTATCTGTAGTCAGTGACCTTGCAACTGTTCTCTTCGTGATTGGTTACAGAGTCCACGTGAAAAATTGACCGCCCTGCCAAATTCACAAAAGCTGCTACCAGGTTGCTTCTGTGAAAATTAGTTGTTATGGTTATTAAATCTGCTGATTTTGGATGAGGTACGTCGCAGTCCTAATCTGTTGTTTTAAAATACTGTTTTGTTAAAGTTAACAGTATTTTTTTTAATCTTTGAGAATTGAATACCTGATATTACAGTTAGAAATGTGTCGTCTGAATAAAAATGGACAAACCAAAATTACGAGGAGGCGAAAATGTTTAATGAGGCCATAGCCTACTCACTTGATTTTTTTTTTTTGAAAAAGATGTTTTTATTAAAAGGAAGGTTGATGTGTGAGCGTTCTTCGAACATATCAGCTCTTGCTACAAGCAGCTGTGTCCGCAGTGCAATCGCCCTCAGATTAAATGACACACAGAACAACTCCCACCCTGCATTTTATTTCATACAGTGGACCAGGGCTTGCCATTCTCTGCGAAGCACATAAACTCCAGTGTTTACTCAAGGTATTGCAGTTTAGTAAGCCTCTGGTGCCAAGAAGCAAATTTCTCCATTGAAGTCCATTCAAAACTACGAATTTATACGGTGGCCGAGACGTGTCGAACGAACTGCAAATTCGATGAACACAAGCGCATTAACGGAAAACACAAATTCAAAAATCACAACACAAATGCAAAAGCCACAACATAACGGAAGTGAGCAACAACGAATGTTGACAATGAAACGGGCCGGCTATTATTGCCGGCAGACTATCGCCTACACATGTGGAAGAGGAAAGTTCTTGCCCGTTTGATAGGGTGACCAGACGTTCCCGTTTTCCGGGGACAACCCCTGTTTTTGATGGCCTGTCCCTGGGAATGTCCCCGTTTTTAACTGTGCGTTAAAAACAGACCGCAAAGTGAAATCATATTTTACGTGGCAAAAAAGACCGGACGTCTCAATCGCATTGTGCTTGTTTTGGCCAACAGAGGGTGCTGCTCGCTATAGCAGCTTCATATCACTCTTCTTCTACTAACTACTTGCTCGCGCTAGTTTTAGAGAAAACTGCTGTGGAAAACTCGGCCAGAAGCTAGCAAGTGTCAAGTGAATCCACAACTTCATAGTATCATAGTTTTGCCTCTCTGTTACAGTGTGTCAGTCTGGTAGTGTTGCTTGTCTGTCTTCTCTGTCTTGTACGTATAGATAATTAAATACACTGTATTGAACCATTGTAGTTTGATCATTTTCTTTATTGTAGGCCTATATAGTTTTTTATTTAATAGATTATAACATTGGATAATTTAATGATATATTGACAGCCAAACTGGAAATGTCCCCGGTTTTCATTTCAGAAATCTGGTCACTTTACCGTTTGAGAAGTAGGCTAAGTGAAACGTTGTTTGCTAGCTAACTATGATTACTATCGCTATGTGATTGTCACAAGTGAGCAATGTTGTTCAATGTCTTTATATTTTCATATTTATGTACTCTGCAATCTAATGTTAGGCTACTATGAAGCTAGCTATGCAGTGCCTGACCTGAAGCCGTAGAAATGTGTTAAAACAGCGGCACAATAACATTGCTCATATGTGACAATCACATAGCGAAAGTACTCATAGTTAGCTAGCGAACAACGTTTCACTTACTTCTTAAACGGCAAGAACTTTCCTCTTCCACATGTGTAGGCAATAATAGTCTGCCGGCAATAATAGCCGGCTCGTTTTATTGTCAACATCCGTTGTTGCTCACTTCCGCTTTGTTGTGGCTTTTGCATTTGTGTTGTGATTTTTGCATTTGTGTTTTCCGTTAATGCACTTGTGTTTTTCGAATTTGCAGTTCATTCGACACGTCCAAATTAAATTATTGGCCAAATAAAATTATTTTGGACAGAACCTTTTATTTCTAAAATTTTTTCACACAGATCTAATTACGACTCAGGCACCGATTTTTGTTCTGAGTCACACACAAGAAGATATGGGATTATATATTTCATTCCAATTTGGTCCACATAGTTTTACGTCACCGTGTTCGTAACTGCTTAGACGAGCACACCCTCTCATCTCATACATGAACGAGTATGAGACTGTTATTGACTCATCGATGCAGAAAAGGAGTGAATTCAGAGTTGCTTGCGCAGAACCAATGTATCAGAATATGCGGAGTATTAAACCATGACCTAAAATAACATGAATCCACCGCCATTATTGTTTTGATTATATTGTTATTTTGATACATTAATATTAACCCCTTAGCGCACATGCCAAATCTGGCAAATCCTTGCCCATTTAGGGGGTACCATATTTAAAGCTCTATAACTCCAGATGTGAACACCACAGATACTTGAAAAATGGCTTAAATGAAGCAAGACATTTGTACCATTTACAATACTAGCTTAGATTACTTTATATTCATAATTTTGGAAGAAATAACGTGCCACAAATGCAGTTGTCTAGGCAAACAATCTAAAATGAATTTGCTCTTTTTTAGTTTGCAATGAAATACTAGGAGATTGCATACATACAGCAGGTTAAACTATACATGTCCTAGATCAAAAACCCCTTGACCACAAGTGCATCAAATCTTAGGGTGGATACGCAGAAATACTAAAGATCTATGAATCAAAAAGTAAGCAGTGTACCCAGTGTCTCCAAATCTATCCAGTATGTCTGAATTATGCATTGCTGTAAATCACAATCATGTATTTCGCTACAAATCAACTGTTTGACTGAAACTCACTGTTGCATCATTTTCAAATGGGAATTAGAAGCTTTCTGTCAGTACAGTGGCTTACAATATCAAGGGTTCCTGAAACATATCCAAAATCTCTACAAAAATGAATAAAATGCTTCTTGTCAATTATAAAGCATATACAAGGTGTGGCTATTACATAATGAGACTAATGCTGTAATTCAATTTTAATGAAGAAAACTTACATTTCAATTCCTTTCCCGTTCAATATATTCCCCTTCTGCAACTACACACTGCTGCATTCTGGTCTTCCACTGATCAAAGCGGTGCAGTAGGTCTTCTTCCGTTGGTTGTCTCGGAAGCTCCGTCGTTTACTTCTTCACTTCTGGAACAGACTCGAAACGGGTTCTCTTGAGTGCAGACTTGATTTTAAGGAGAAGTACTTGACCACCCTCCCTATTCACCTGATCTAGCACCGTGCGACTTTTTTCTTTTCCATAAAATCAAGTCTGCACTCAAGGGAACCCGTTTCGAGTCTGGAAGACCAGAATGCAGCAGTGTGTAGTTGAAGAATAACAAACAAATACAGTGATAAATTCAGTAATACAGTAATAAAATCCTATTGAAAAATTGACATATTAGATGGCCATTTCTCCTCAAAATCTAAAGGTCTCAAACCTTTGACATTTAATTATGATGAAGGGGTCCTGAAGTAGCACTGACTTGATTTGGGTGAAAAGTGAAAGTGTTTTCAAACAATCCCACCCCAAATATGTTATACAACACCGGCTGAGTGAAAAAAAGTAACATTTTGGACTGGAATATCTTCTGAAATTTTAAAGGTCTCAAAGTTTTGACTACTTGTTCATGACATCTTACCCCGTTTCTCTGAAATTTTACTGTAGCATCTTTGAATAATCCCGCTTCAAACCTTCCATGTAATCCAATGCAAGATAATATAAAAAGTAACATTTTGGACTGGAATATCTCCTGAAATTTTAAAGGTCTCAACGTTTTGACACTTTGTCATGAGCAATGGGGTCCTGGTCTACATCTTTCCTCATTTCTCAGAAATTTTACTGTAGTATCTTGGAATAATCCTGCTTTAAACATTCCATGTAATCAAATGTAAGATAATATTTAAAAAAGTTACATTTAAAAGTTAAAAAGTTAAACTCTCCAAAATTAAAAGGTCTCAAAGTTTTGACTCTTGTTTGTGATAAAAGGGGTCCTGTTCTATGTATGTTCTAAGATTTATTGTGGCATTTTCAAATAATCCCACTTCAAACCTTCAATGTAATCTAATGCAGGCTAATATAAAAAAGTGAAATTTTGATTTCTCCCCACAATTAAAATGTCTCAAACTTCTGACACTTGTTCATGACAGAAGGGGTCCTGATCTATGTTCTACCCTATTTCTGTGAAATTGTACAGTAGCGTTTTCAAATAATCCCATTCAAACCTTTATGTAATTCAGTACAGGCTCAGTAAGAAATCTGGTTTGGAATTTCTCTGTAAATTTAAAAGGTCTCAAGCTTTTAATACTTGTTCATGACAGAAGCAGTCCTGATCTACATCCTAGCCCAATTGTGTGGAGTTTTACTGTAGCATTTTCAAATAATCCCACTACAGTCTTTCTGTGCAAATCAATACAGCCTTATTGAAAAAAGTGGTCATTTGGATTGCAATTTCTTCTTAAAATTTTTATGTCTCAATTTTGACACTTGATTTTCACTGATGTCATTCTGTATGTCTGCCCCCAACTGTGATACAATTATTGTACTGTTTTCAAATAATCCCACTAGTTGTGATTCCACATGTCAGAGGAAGATTTGTCACGTACAACTTTGACATGTAGTCTGTCGGTGCCTGATTAACAAGTGGGGGTCACTAGACAGTGATGGAACTTGGCTCCCTAACCAAATGAGTGCTCCCTTATCCAGCCCGATCCAATTGCTAAAGGCTAATTTATGCTTCGGAGACAAAGTGTCGTACAACAAAGTGTCGGCCGACAGAACTTTGTCGCATGACGTTTTGCATTGTTACTATAGCAACCAGACGCCAAGGCCAGCAGAGGTTTGTTTACATTCCGCGAAAAATGGCAGCGCCACTAATGTTCCTTTGTTTTTTCATGGTCTTGGTAGTCGGCCCTTGCAGAATCGTAGATGTGAGGATATTTCCTCACCTCTTCGGCCAACTTCTCCTCAAACCCATCCATTTTGCTAGCTAGCTAGCTATGCAAAACCGTCTTCATTCATAAAAACAAGTACGTAGTAAACATGGCAACCTTTTTGCCTTCATTTCAGCCATCCAATCACAGTTGCACGACACTTATGACGGCGTCTGTAACCTTACAAAAATCAGCAGGTACATGACACCCGTCGCCGACCCTCTAAAAGTTTCGGCTTGACGTCAAAACTGTCGAATTTGCATCATTTTTGTGACATGTCGTACGGCACTTTGTCTCCGAAGCATAAATTAGCCTTAAGTGCACATCACCCTATGGAGGCCCTAAGACCACAGCAGGCAGTGACATGGTCCAGAAAGTCCTTTCAGTTTTGGGGAGAAATTTGAAAATTTCACTTTTTTGAGTGGAATTATTTGAAGACAGTACAGTTCTTCTGTACCTTCTGTCATGAACAAGTAACAAAAGTTTGTGACCTTTTAAATTTACAGAGAAGTTCCAAACCAAATCTTCACATTTCTCACTTAGACTGTGGGATTATCAACTTCACAGTATTGCAGCATGCTACAGTAAAATTTCACAGAAATGGGGTAGGATGTAGACCAGGGCCCCTGCTGTGTGTCAACTTTGAGACCTTTAAATTTTGTGGAGAAATTGCCATCCAATATGTCCATTTTCCAATTAGATTTGATTACTGTTTTTGTTTATATAGACAGTTTGGAGTTTTATTTGCATACAGTGCTGTGATATTTCATCCACACCATTTCAGATGTACATTAGCTCCTGTTCTGTCATACACACATGATGCAATGTTGAAACTAGAGTGTGGTTCGGGCCGGATATTTGCGTCCGAAACCGTACCAAGCCCGAGAGAATAGTACCCGACCCGACACGAGCCCGACGAGCATTCTGTATTTTGGTGTCCGAACCGAACCCGACGCAATTTAAAATATACATAGCTCACTGCCTAAAATCATAGATATTAAGTACATAAGTATGTAATGCTAGCTACGTTGCAAACAATGGAGTGTGTGGGGGAAAGACATGTCACTTTCCAACGCGCTGCTGGTGGCTGTAAACAGCAGACTCACTGATTCAGTTGCTAAGTAACCACCATCAGCAAACCATTCTAGCCTTGCTTAGCTAGCAAGCTGCTATCGACCAGGTAAAAACGTTAGCCAAATATTGTTGCTAACGTTAGCTAAACATGCCATAAGTATGTAATGCTAGTGCTAGCTACGTTCATTCGTAAGGAGAGAGAACGCTGTAGAGAGCCGTGTGGGGGAAAGCTGTCTGTCACTTTCCAGCGTGCTGCTGCTGGCTGTAAATAGCATCTCATAAAAAACACGTTTTCAACGTACAAAAATGCCAAGTTACTCAAAAGTATTGATATCAAAATTACGCCAAGTTACGGTACTACAAACAATATAGGCTATCTTGCCTCACCAAAATGACATAAGATGTATTTCAAAGCAGTGCTACCCAATATTTCCTCAATTCTTTCAAGTCACTTGGCCCTGTATTTTATAACCTCACCATTTAACAATATCTTGCAAACTTTGTGTCAGATGGAAGAGTCAAATATTTCGAATTGCCTCATGGAACACATTGAAATTAATGGACAAAACTGCTGCTGAGTAACTACAGGAAGCATATTTCTCCAGAAAACATGTTTGTACTTGCTTCTAAACTGAATTTGAGTACATGTGCAAGTTATTGTATATTTGCTACGTACAATAAATACTGCATGTAAAACACATATTGTACATACATACATAGAGAACTTCTTTATCCCCATGAGGACATTTCCCTCGCTGCATGTTACATTCACATTTACGAACACACACTTATACCAAGAAACATACTATCATTCACGCAACAGAAAGGCTGGGCAGCGAAATACATACATACCAATACAAATTGTACATATACATGCCTATTCAATCAATCTTGACTGTGAGAGAGCCATCCACACACATGTTTGGCCTGTCCATGTAGTGCATGCTTATACACACAGGGCCAAGTGACTTGAAAGAATTGAGGAAATATTGGGTAGCATTGCTTTGAAATACATCTTATGTCATTTCGGTGAGGCAAGATAGCCTATATTTGTAGTACCGTAACTTGGCGTAATTTTGATATCAATACTTTTGAGTAACTTGGCATTTTTGTACGTTGAAAACGTGTTTTTCATGAGATATCATTTCTTTTTGCAAAGCGTTTTATTATGAGAGTGAGAAATGCGAAGTGACCCTTTAAGAAACGGTTGTGGATTATGGCAATCCTTGTGTGAATTTGTAGTCTGGTGAGCATGTACTGTTTAGCAGTTTCGGTTTGCTATATATGTAAAACAGTGGCTGTGACAAAGGGTGCGGTGGCGTATAAGCGTAAAATGAAAGAACGCATATGAAAAGCATCAGAAACGCATATTAAATATGGCCAGTGTATGTACTCACGGATTTGACGTCCATCGAACGAGCCTTGACTGACAAAAGAATCAGCAAGCCCGTGGAATTATAACTCCCTAGGTCGCAACTTGTGTAGCCTTCTGTCCTGCTCCGTTGTCTGTTATTTCGTGGAGATGCACTTTTAGTGTCTGTAAGGTTTGTAAGGCATTTTGATAGGCTTATCTGCAGGTAGGAATCTTCTTTGCTGTTTTGCTAAAGTAGAACCGGAAAACATGATAGTGGAGAATAGGAGCAAGCGCATATGTCCCAGCAGGCTTTGCATATGAGAAAATAACAACAGTGTGAGAGAAATTAGGATGAAATTATGAAATTGCGTAGTTGAAACAATATGTTTTTAGCAGAATGGGCATGTAGGTGAAGGTTGACATGATCACGGAGTATAGTGCGAAGTAAATAGTGTGACCATGAGCGAGCTTATATTCCTTATCGAACGGTATATATAACAGTCGCCATAAAGCACTAGCTGTCGAGGTGGAGGGTTAAGTAACGTGTGAAATCTATTGCATTGCTGTGTTTTTTCATGTTCAGTACTAGTAGTTATAATTGAGTGAATCATGTTTTTAAATGTAATGTTTTAATGGGGAGTTGCAGAACGTACGTACGTAGTAGCCTAATTGTTTGTATGTGGCTAGATAGAGAACAGGGCGAGGTAACATGAATGTAGAAACGTGGCGTTTGCTGATAAGAAGGTTTTGTACAGTAGCCAAGTGAAGAAATGTAGTTAGTAGAAATGGCGCAGCTGTGAACTGGTGTAACTTTTTAATAAAAGGAATACATTTGCCGTCATGAAATGCATATGGGTGGCCATGAGTGAGTTTTGGTAAAGCAAATGTAAGCGTAAGAGAACGTTAGTGTAAAAGAGGAAATTATCTGCCTGAGGACGAGGCGGGATTCAATCCTTCAACCGGAGGTTTACCAGTCTGTGACTTTGTTAGTGCAGCACCATGACATAGCTATGCAATGCGTGAAATGTCATTAGCAAGCCTGTCCGTGGTTTTAAAGAAGAACACAGGCCAGTAAGCACAGAAGAGCTCCCGTTGAATCCATATGACTTTGCAATATTGTAGCCGGTTAATAACTGAACATGCAGACGGTATGTAATAATTCAGTGTATACGTTCGGTGAACGGCGGGTAGATATGGTGCAAAAGCAATAATTGAGAAGTAGTAGACAATTATTAGTGAGGGTAAAAGCAGGTTAAAGAAACGTGTCGCTAGCTGGGCTTGAACCTATAACCCCGTGTCCCCAAGACTGTAACCTTACCCACTAGGCCACAAGCAGATTAGCAATTTAAACCGGAAATGTTGAAGAGTGAGAAGGTATGGGCATTTTGCCTGTGTATGCGAGTTTTTGACTGGGTGGTGAAGTGGTGTAACTTTTTAATAAAAGGAATACATTTGCTGTGATGAAATGCATATGGGTGGCCGTGAGTGAGTTTTGGTAGAGAAAACATAAAAGCGTAAGGAAACGTTAGTGTAAACGAGGGAATTATCTGCCTGAGGGCGAGGCGGTATTCAATCCTTCAACCGGAGGTTTACCAGTCTGTGACTTTGTTAGTGCAGCACCATGACATAGCTATGCAATGGGTGAAATAGCATTAGCAAACCTGTCCGTGGTTTTAAAGGACACAGGCCAGTAAGCACAGAAGAGCTCCCGTTGAATCCATATGGCTTTGCAATATTGTAGCTGGTTAATAACTGAACGTACAGACGGTACGTCATAATGCATATGGCTTAGCAATATTGTAGCCGGTTAATAACTGAACGGTGAACGGCGGGTAGATATGGTGCAAAAGCAATAATTGATAAGTAGTAGAGAAATATCAGTGAGGGTCGAAGCAGGTTAAAGGAGTAACATGGTGATTGAACGTGACACTTCCCAGTTGTCTTTAGGCAACAACAAAACGAATGTCCATAATTTTTTTATTATTCAGTCATTTCAATGTACTTGAAAACGTATTTTTCTAAGCCTAAATTTCCCACTATAAAAGTTCACCCGAACCGTCTGAGCGTGGTAATGAGAACTGCCAGTTAGCTATGATTGACAGACCGTGCCCCGTTACCATTAGCTACCCCCATGTTAAGCGCTATTTTTGGGAGACTTTTCACAAGCTAGCTAACTTAGTAGTACATCAAGTATCGATAGATAGCTAAGATAAGGACGTTGACTTATATCCAATTATAATTTTTGCTATCTAGCTAGCCAAGTTAAGATGAAAGCAGAATTGTAAGGTCCTCATAAAAGCAAACTAGCTAGCTAACGTTATCGATGACAGCTTTTGAAAGCGAACTACCTAGTTAGCTAACGTTAGCTAGCTAGCTAGCTAGCTAAATGAATATAACCAGAAATAATCTAATAGTCCTTAAAAGGCACTCTAATTTAAGTGAACCTAACGTTAGTGAAATATTTGCATTGTCTTGCCCGTAAGCCAGCGGCGCAAACTATGGGTCTCGAGTTATCCATGGGTTTACGGGGCGTGGGAAGGGGAGTGGTTACTGTGTTCGTGAGGCACCAAGTTTTGAGAACTTTCTCAACCGGTTGAAAATAGGACGGTAAATTTAAAACGCATATTTCTCAAGAAATACAGAACGGACCTACTTAATACTTAACTTATTGTGTTTGTTCAATGCCTCTTGTGCAAATAGCACATAGAAGCGAGAAAGTGTGAAAATCAACATAGTACTCCTTGTTCCTAGCTGGGCTTGAACTACCCCGTGTCCCCAAGACTGTAACCTTGCCCACTAGGCCACAGGTGGACTAGCTGTTTAAACTGGAAATGTTTCAGACTAAAAAGGTATGGGTATTTTGCGTGTGTATGCGCGTTTTTGATTGGGTCGTGTAGATGAAGATTTGGCTGGTGTCAGTGAAATGTCCAATGGGGAGACACGTTGTTAGTGGGGAAGGCGGCAGGAAAAATAAGAATGAGAAGAAGAAGAAGAAGAAGAAAGAGGAGAAGCAGAAGAAGGAGAAAACGCGAAATCCCCTTAGTTTGGGGCTTTATTGTGTGGACATGTGAAGTTGTTTATGAAATGTGTCTGTTGAAATGGGGTCAGAATGTACAGAATTTAATGTTTTTAAGGGCTGAGTGTCTGTGGCTGTTGTGGTTATTTCTGTGGGGAACCCTGAAAAGTGCCAAACTCTCGGTGCTGTATAGGTATGGGGCATGCCCCCGCCAAGGCGTAACTTGGCGGGATGGCATACCTGCCATCCCAATTCACAACAGTTTGACTTGTGCCTGCTTCAGCGGTGCACCCTCGGTCCAGATGATGCTGTAGGGACGAATTTCCTGTCTTTTTGCTGTCATATTTCATTACAACGCTGCATGTTTTGCATTTAACAAAACCAATGGGTTGTTTTGCTTCCACAGTTACAACCAAGTGGAAGTGTTTCCATACGGGTGATTAGCCATGGTTTTCGGTAATAATTAGCTCTCCCGATGAGAGCTTTTGCTTGACTTCATCCATGGTCAAACGCTTTTTTTGTCTTTTTCGCCAAAAACATGCGCAGCAGAGGTAGTGACACAGATTCAACAAAACACACACCCACGTCGCACGCACAGGAAGGCAGCAGCACAGGCAAGATATCAAGTCATTTTATTGAATTAAATAAGCCATGCAATTCAAATTAATCTTAAAATAATTTAAATATATATAGCTTAAACATGAATACAATCATAACCGAACTCGACCGAGTCCGAGCGTTAACAGTAAATATTCAGTCCGACCTGACCCAAACCCGTCGGGTCCCGTCAGGCCCCGGGTCGAGTATCCACACTTTAGTTGAGACTATTAGATTTTGAGGAGAAAATAAAATGCGTGACACCTGGGTATCTGATCCTTCCATATTACAGCCTTAAAAAGACAGGTGAAGTGAACGTAACATAATTATAATAATTTTCACATGACCACCATTGTTCAATTTCTCTCTTGAACCGTCTCTCACTTTTAGAAGCAAAGGAAGACTGCGAAACCATCCAATCATATAATATATAAGGTGGACCGGAATTTTCGAATAGGGAGCTGCGAATTAGGAGCCAGCATCAGTGTTGTGCATTTTATTCAGCGTATAGATCTAAATCTCATAAAAAACACGCTTTCAGCGTACAAAAATGCCAAGTTACACACAAAGCACTGTCTATAACTCATTCATTCAAACAGGCTAAATCTAGGCCTGCCATTAAAAGTATTGATAAAAAAATGATGCCAAGTTACTGTACTACAGACAGTTTAGGCTATCTTGCCTCACCAAAATTAAAGAAGCTGTATTCCAAAGCAATGCTGCCAGGTGTTTTCTAAATTGTTTCAAGTCACTTGGCCCTGTGTGTATAAGCATATAGTAGCCTACATGAGCAGGCCAAACATATGTCTGGGTAGGTTTGTATGAGTCAAGATTGATTGAATAGGCCTGAATATGTAAAATTTGTATCGGTATGTATGTGTTTAGCTGCCCAGTCTTTCTGTTGCATGAGTGTATGTTTCTTGGTATAAATGTCTGTTCGTAAATGTGAATGTTACATGCTGCAAGGGAAATGTCCCCATGGGGATAATGAAGTATTGTATGTATGTATGTATGATATTTATTTGACTGTATTTATTGTATGTAGCAAATATACAAGAACTTGTAGGCCTACATTTAGTAAAATTAATTTGACAACCACGTATAAAGATATGTTTTCTGGAGTATGCATTCTGTAGGTATTCACCAGCAGTTTGTTCATTCATTTAAATGTCTTGCATGAGACAATTTGAGGTATTTCACACTTTGATGTGACAAATTTTGAATGACATTGTAAGATCATAAGATTAACAAGCGCGAATCCACAATAGCTGCGACCGCACACGCGCATGCATCCATGTGTGCATGCATCCATGCACACACCCTCACACAAACACGTGACCTCTTCTTTGGCTCGTGACTAACCTTTCCACAAAATCTTGTGCAAATCTGTGAATCCATTCGGGAGGTATGCGCCTTTTTGTGATTGGCCACCCCCATCGCCACGCCCCCTCTTGGTCAATTGGCCTGAAAGTTACTCAGCTCTACCTTCCATCATGACCAACCTCCTTGCCAAATTTCAGCCTCCTGGGGCTAAAACTGTGGTCACTACGGGGTGGGACACTTTTGTGGACCAACCGACCGACCGACAGACAGAGCTATAGGGCTCAACAGTGACCGCCCACTTTTTGAACGGCCCCGGTTCCGGAAGTGAATTTCCCATTAATTTACTCCATTTACGTTTCAGAAAAGCCTTATATAAAGAGTTTTAAGCCTGGAACAAAGCCAACAAACTACCAGATGAATCGTGACCATAAAACATTTGATTCGGAGCAAAAAAAAATTGGAAAACGGAAAAAAAAGGCAAAGGTACGAGACTGTGTACATGATTATTTTAAGAATGAAGGAACTACTCATCCCACAAACCATTGGGAATGATACCTTTCCAACGACTTCCAACCTAATGGTAGTTTAGCTCGCTTCTTCTTGAATTATTATAGTGTCATTAATATAATTTATATTGTTAATAATAGTGTTGTAATGTATTCCGTTTAAATAAACGTTTTGCTACGTTTTGTCGGGGCTGAACGCGCCACGTTTCTAACCGATGGAGACTATTTCACGCTTTTCATAGAAAGTTCATAGTTCAATGGCTGCCACCTGAACATCTCAGTGGTAACAGCGAGCTCCACCAATCAGAGACGTCGCTGTTACACTTTAGGATTGCGGGTAGTGTAGTGCTTCTCCATGACATCGCAAATAAAACATGTTTTTCTTAAAACAAGGTTGATATCATACGGACTTCTACAGGAGCATATACCATCGTTTCACAATCTGATAGCTCGTGGTAAGTCTACCTTGGATGGTTACGACATTATGGCTAATAATCAAAATCCTCAATTCAGAATATGAATGGGATTTTCACTTCCGGAACCTCACTGTTGAGCTCTGAGCTGCAGTCGCAGCTAATAAAAAAACACTGTGCTTTGGAATACAGCTTCTTTAATTTCGGTTAGGCAAGATAGCCTATATTGTTTGTAGTACAGTAACTTGGTGTCATTTTGATATCCATACTTTTAATGGCAGGCCTACATTTAGCCAGTGTGAATGAATGAGTTGTAGACAGTGCCTTGTGTGTGTGAGTAACTTGGCATTTTTGTACGTTGAAAACGTTTTTTATGAGATATCATTTCTTTTTGCAATGTGTTTGTTATGAGAAAGTGAGAACAGTAATGCATATAAATGTAGACGGAGAGAAGTATGCGTACACATACATACATGCAAACACGCATACAGTGTAGGCAGTGCCGGATGTAAACTGGTTTGTTTGGGAGGCAGAGCGAGATTTTGGGGGGGCCAAGTTGAGGACATGATTCGTGATGAACAGCAGAGCGGACCTGGGTGTAAAAATGCGAAGTAACCCTTTAAGAAATTGTTGTAGATTATGGCTATCCTTGTGTGAATTTGTACAGTCTGATGAACGTGTACCGTTTAGCACTTTCACTTTGCTATATATGTAAAACAATGGCTGTGACTAAGGGTGCGAGGACGTAAGTAAAAAAGAAGCATGCACCATTAGAAAATGAACAGAAATGTCCCTAGTGTATGTACTCACTAATCTGACGGCCATCCATTGAGCCTTCATTGAAAAAATTATCAGGAAGCTCATAGAATTTGAGCTCCATAGATCGCAACTTGTGTACCCTTCTGTCCTGATCCGTTTTTTATTTCATCGAGATGCACTTTCAGTGTTTGTAAGGTTTATAAGGCATTTTGATACTGTTAGCTGTAGGTAGGAGTACTCTTCACTGTTTTGCTTAGCTAGACAGTGGAAAATAGCAGCACACGCATATGTCCCAGCAATCTTTGCATATTTGAAAATAACAATAGTACGAGAGAAATGAGGACAAATGATAAAATTGAGTAGTTGAAACAATATGTTGCTAGCAGAATGGGCATGTAGGTGAAGTCGGACATGATCACAGACTATAGTGTAAAGAAAATAAAGTGACCATGAGTGAGATGAGTTTCCTTATTGAATGGTATATAAAACAGACGGTATTACTAGTTACTCGTTGAATTAGTTGTTGAAGCAATGCATGAAATTGCGCAGCGAAACTGTAGTGAAAATGTACTTTTCTGACGTTCAGTACTAGTAGCCTAGTTATAATTATGAATGAGTCATGTTTGTGTAAAAACATGTAATGTTTTAATGGGGTGTTGCAGGCAGTTCATACGTAGTAATTGTTTGTATGTGGGTGGATAGAGAACAGGGCGAGGTAACATGAATGCAGAAACGTGGCATTTGCTGCTAAGAACATTTTCTACAGTAGTCAAGTGAAGAATTGTAGTTAGTACAAACGCCACAGTGGTCAGCTGGTGTAACTTCAGGCTGTGACTGACTTTTGGTAAAACATCTACATTGAAGATTCAGATATTTTGATAAGTGTAAAAAGCAATAGTTCAAAAGCAATAGACAATTATTAGTTAGCAATATACGTGTAAGAAAATGTTAGTTTAAGATATGAAAAGATCTGCCTGAGGGTGAGGCGGGATTTGAACGTCAATAACATTGGCAGTGTGCCACTGTCAAGTAGCTGTCTAAAAGTGTGAATTTTCTTGGTCAAAGGTGTCCATAGTTTTAAAGAAGAAGACAGGTCAGTTAGCACAGCTGAGATCAGGTTGTATCCATATGGCCTGGCAATATTGTAGGAGGTCAACTGAATGTGTAGATGGTATGTGATGATGCAGTCTTTACGTTCGGTGAACGGCAGGTAGATGTGGTGCAAAAGCAATAGTTGAGAAATAAAAGACAATTATTAGTGAGCAAATAAGCATGTATAAGAAATGTGCTGCAGGTGGGGTTTGAACCTGTGACTCAACGATCTGTAGACCATGACGTTACCACTGAGCCACGAACTGACTAGGTGTAGAGACTGGCAGTTTTCTTGGGTAAAAAGATGTCCATTTTGCATTTGTGTGTGCATTATGTGACATTTTGATTGGCTGGTGTGTGTAAAATGACCAATGGGGAGACATTTTTTGTGGGCTCGGAGGCTGGAAAATGAAGAAGGAGGAGAAGAAGCAACATCCCCTTAGTTTGGGGCTTTATTGTGTGGACATGTGAAGTTGTTCATAAATTTTGTCTGTTGAAATGGAGTCAGAATGTACCAAAATTAATGTTTTTAAAGGCTGAGGGTCTGTGGCTTTTGCGGTTATTTGTGTGGGGAACCCTGAGAAGTTCCAAACTCTCGGTGCCGTATAGGTCTGGGGCATGCCCCGCCAAGGCGTAACTTGGCTTGATGGCAGACCTGCCATCCCAATAAATGGAAACCCGGATCAGCGCTGGCAGCGGCGTCACTAGGGGGGTGTGGGGGGTGTGGACTGCACCACGTGACACCATCAGAGCAGAGTGACACCGAAATGACTGGCAGTAAATTTTTTGTGCAGTGTTAATTTCTCTGATGCAGTTTACTGCCGGTTGATTTAATTAACGGTATTAATGTGATGAGAAGCGCTTTGTCGTTTGAATGCATAACACGCAACTCCTTGTGCCCATACCCCCCCGTCCCCCGTCCACAACATTGGGTGACACCAACGGTCAACCGCACCAGGAGTCACCAACCCTAGTGACGCCACTGAGCGTTGGTCAGCCCAGTAGTTGAAGTCCCGTGCTGTGGTCACATGCACTACTCAGGACACACATTTCAGGACATTTTCGTTATTTTTGTTCTGTGTGTAGAATGCAGAGTTGAAACCTGTAGTCTGTGCTGATTTGTTGTTCATGTGGTTCTGATGAGTGTCTTATAAAAAAAAGAAAACATCGATCTCTTCAATAGTGCAATTCGCATTCTATAGTGCAAATGGCGGGCTGTTCGTTTATGAAAATAGTGGCGAGTTCACAACTTTGTAAATTAGTCATCTTGTGCAGCAAACAAAAAAGGTAAGGCCTAAAATAGAATGAAGTGCTGTAAGACCTCCAACAAAAAAAACGCTAATAGACAATATTCCTGAATTCTGTAGCCGTAACATGAACAACATAGCCTATATGCAATTACCAAATATACCTAAGCATATTTGTTAAGGAATATGAGCATGTCTGTGTGCTCTGGGATAATTCTGGTGCGCAGTTTGCTGAAGTTGGATTGGCTGCTGAGAGGACGCGCGCCGATAGAACCGATGTTCCAGGAATGGACAAAAGCATTTTGCTAAGGCTGCCTGTCCAGGGAACCGTGAGTCGTTAACTTTCCACAGGTCAAGGGGTTTTGTGTCTATCGACGGAGAAACGTTTTCCTAATCTAAAATCTAATCACCAGCAGTAAGTTATTCATTAAAATGATATATTGAAATGTAACTGTTTAACCAATAAGATTAATCGATCAGGATTCTTATTAACAACTAACAGTTAATCAATTAACTCTTAACATCCCTAGTAGGAATCATATTGTTTTTGCTAGTATTTTTATTATTTTTCCAGGTAACACCAAATTTAGATGGTGGGTTGAGGAGGGTGCAGTCACCTCAGACACAAGTAATGACCGTGTCCACTGTTACATCATCTTGCTTTGTGGGGTCTCTGCATGCCTGTGTCTGGGTCCTGCATGTGAATCTGATTGAGGGTCTGATGATTTAATTGCTGATTACACTCACCTGTGTTCACTGGATGGCTCAAGTGGATAAAGCTTGAAGATTGCAGACCTGAACTCCTTTGACACTCCTTTTTGAGACTCCATTTAGGTTCCTAAGCTATGCTTGCTTGTAGTTAAAAATTTTTTCAGCTGTCACGTTTTGCAGCATGGTTTGTTTTCAGTTTGTTTCGCATTAGTGTATTTTTCTGTTGTAAGTTGCAGACAGGGTTCGAGTTATAACCTGAGTGTCGTGGGGGTCTCTAAAATAACTAATGTTAGGGGCGGAGATAAATAAATAAATAATAGCCCAACGGAGTCCGTAGCAGCAAAGCTAGTGCTAGCTGTCATGCTAGCAGGTGAATTCCTGTTGTCTAAAGCAGTTTTTTGTTTCTTTGTGAAAAAACCAAAACTAGCCAGGCTTGTAGACCCTGTCGGCAGCAGCGGCCTTTTTTTCAGCGGCATGGTAGCTAGTCTATACTACTACTTTCTATTCAGTATATTATAAAGATAATGTTGGCTGATACACAGGGTGTAAAATTAACTTTTTTATGCACTAGCCACTGTGTCTGGTAGATTCTCAACTTCTACCAGCCACTCACCTTTTTTACCAGCCACTTTTTAAAAATCAATATTAAACCATCGGCGACTGAGCTGAAAATTGGTGTGGCGCAAAACTTTCCTTAAACCCCTTCGCGCAAGCCCCCTAGTCGTTGGCACGCCGGCGTGCCAAGATTACTGAACTCAGACATTCAGTGCTACTGCAACCAAAGTACGAGTTAAAAACAGAAACGCGTTGTTTTAGTTTCATAAGTAGACGATACACGACAACTCTGCCGAATATGGAGTTTCACAGCGCCACCATTGTCGCTCTGGTCGTTCATTTTACACGCCCCCCTCCCTGCAGTCTCATCTACAACTACACCCCCCACCCATGACATAATGGACAATATTGTCTATCTTGGCATTCATAAAAATATTCTTTCACCACTAAAAAATTGTGTTCCGTCATAGCAACAAGATAAACCCAACAATAGCCCTGAAATATGCCAATACAGCAGTGAAAACGCTGCTCACTGAATAACAAAATAAACAAGAAAAAGTTTTTAAAAATGATACCATGTCATTCTACAGTCAATATCTGGGACTAAATATTGAATAAATATACAACCTTACTGTTGGTTTTACACGTAGAGATATCCCTTTTGAGACTGAGTGGTCATACATTGTCTTGGACAATCCGTTTGTGAAATATACGCGCATTTGAG
This sequence comes from Anguilla anguilla, assembly GCF_013347855.1. Taxonomy (NCBI): domain Eukaryota; kingdom Metazoa; phylum Chordata; class Actinopteri; order Anguilliformes; family Anguillidae; genus Anguilla; species Anguilla anguilla. The sequence goes on along the minus strand of NC_049203.1, from coordinate 29,261,883 downwards.
ATGCCTGGGTACCTCCCGAAATAGCTGTGCGTAATACCACACGTGCTGTTTACGGCGTTGTCACCCTTTTTTGTACAGTCTGGCATGATTGATAATTAATTTATTCAGTAGGCGAGAGTATACGCTTTCTAACGATGTATAACATGTCTAATTTTGCTTTTGGAATAGCGTTTTTTAGGTCAGCGTAACTGAAAATATTCTTATCACCGCTTTCACTCACACATTCACTCTGTGGTAGCAGTAAAAGACGTTGCTCCTAACGAAACGTGGTCAACGATTTTTCATAATTTCTTTGAAAATTATTATTGAGGAATTCTGGGCATAGCTAAGCCACATGTTTGCTGATAGACCTAGCGGGCATCGTTTTCTGTAGCAAAACAGAAGCAAATAGAACAGTATCATTTATTTATTTATTCTCTGTCTTCATCTACTGAACATAAGATTTCATCATTGCTATGTAAGTATTACTGCTCAAAATACGTCGGTTATATACGTTATTTTTGAAATTGAGTGTCTTTAAATAGGTTAGTGGTATTATATAATGTGGATATTTCACACCGTAATGTAAGCGTTAGTTAGGAGTGTAATAGTTTTTGTGAAGCATGCAACAGTGATTGGAGAGTGTTGGAACATTGCCAAAACGTGGTGGACGGTTGAAAATTGTTTTCATGTCATCCCATCCCCATACAAGAAAACATACGAGAGTACAGAGTATAGAAATACATACAAAAGTTAGGCTAATTATTACACATTTAGGTACTGTACAGCATTGTTTGACAATATTTTTGCATTATGTTTAAATATGATATCAATGTTTCATCTTAAACCTTCATAAGGGGCTCATTTATATGCTTTACAATGGACAAAAAAGCATTATATTCATTATTGGATATGTTTCTGGACCTCTAGCTATTTTAGACCACTGTACTGATGAAAGCTTGTAATTCCCACTTGAAAATGATGCAATAATGAGTTTCTTGAGTAAAAACAGTTGATCTATAGTGAAATATGTGAATATGTTGTGATTTACAGCAATGCATAATTCAGACATTTTGGGTAGATTTGGGGACGATGGGTAACTTGGTGGTGAAATGCAGCCATACTGTCATTCACAAGAGAATATGGTGCATTTAGGCCTAGTTCTTTAGGAAAACATGTTTCTTTTAGCCTATTTATCTCGTTAACATAAATAATACTCATTACATTGAAAAAGGCATTATTTGTGATTAAAATAATGGTTGTTGGTAATGTATTAGGGACCCCCACAGATGTAGGATTTTACTGCCTTCATGGGAGCTCAGACCCCTCCTTATGGGAGCTCACATAACTTGGTGTTTTTAACACCTTTTGGAGATGGTGTTAAGGAATGTATTTGCCGCAAAAGACTTTTGATTTGCCTCCGCTCTGGCAGGTCTACGGTCTACTGTCAACCTACGTGTCGGTAATGTGTTTTGTATGTCTTATTTTTTGTAATAAATTGTTTAGCTTTGTCATATGTTTATCTTGATTTCTTTTTTGGTTCGTGGCATTGGTTTGTGTTGCTGTCCATTATGGTCCCTGGTAATTTGAACTCAGCTAGACATTTTGGACATAACATAATTGGGCACTTGTCCGGGATATGAATATTCATGAGGAGGTGTGGCATTTTTTCTGTTTTGCCCCTTGTTTGTAAAATCTGTTTTTGGGTCTTTGAATGGATTCATTTTGCAGTAGTCTGGAAAATGGGCTTTGTTGCTTTCTTTTTATGGATCGCTTTGCTACGTCCATGAGTTGGACTTGGTTTACTTTCCATTAAGGGCTCACTTTGTCCATGACCAGGGCTTTGTTCATTTTCCAGTTAAGGCTAGTTTTTGTCTTGTCCATAATTTAGACTTTGTCATTTAAGGCCCACTATTGCGCATTCATAAATTGGTCTGTGCTGGTCTACCATTAAAGGCTTGCTATGTTCCATCCGAGATCTGGACTTTGTTCGCTTGCCATTGAAGCTTGTTTTGTCCTGTACATGATCTGGATTTTTTTTCCAGTCATTAATGGCTTGTTAAGTGTATGACCTGGATTTTGCTGTGCTGGCATTTTAGTCACCATGACCACTGAGGAGTTGCCTACTGAGGCTCCGGGATGAGTCGCACACAAAGACTCACCCTGAGTGACACAAAGTCTCTCCCTGGGTGACGCACATTCTCCATGCAGGAATATTATTGGAATTATGCATGCAGGGGAGGAAAAGGAAATTGTGATTGGTAAGGACCAGTCAAGGGAAAGGTAGAATCCACATACAGATTAAAATGCTGGAGCCTCAAATGCACCCAAATTAACTTTAAAAAAAAAAAAAAAAAAAAAAAAAAAACTTTCACAGGCATAATCCTTGTAGATTATAAAATTTGGTGGCAAGAAAAAAGACTCCAGAGAATTTTGTGTGAAGAACTGTCTTTACTGAAATTTAGAGTAGTTTGGAATTTTGGACTACTGGGTGACAAAGACTGGAGTGGTGTGTTTGTGATATTTTGCATGGTCTCCGCAGTCGAGCATTGGCCAGGCATATAGAAATCTTGCAGGTCACTGACCCATGGCAGGAGCCAGAGTGAGTGGGTGCAGGGTGGAGGAGGAAGGGCACTGTTTTTTTTTGTGGTGCATATCAACTGTTGCCAAGGATCCTCTCGCTAGTACTGGAGTTCCACACAAAGCCCCATCCTTCCCCCTAAAGAATTTGTTGTTGTAATGGTTCTGGTGTTTGCTGAAATGTCAGAAAATGTGTACTTGAAACATGTGACTCAGATGCCCAGAAGATTTTTTCATAATCACAGCAATGACTCTACAGATGGCTGGAATGGGGAAGGTTTCATTTTTCTATCACAATATACAGGATTATTGGAGTGTTTTATATCTACAAACCCAAATCAGTAAGAGTTGGGACGGTACGTTAAATTAAAATTTAACGTACTAAAACTGAAAACAGTGATTTGTAAATTATCTTTGACATGTATTACATTGAAAACAATACAACAGCACACTATTTGATGTTTTACCTCATGAATTTTATAGTTTTTTCAAAATAAACACTTATTTTAATTTTTATTCTTGCAACATAGCCTATTTCAAAAGAAGTTGGGACAGTAAAGCATTTACCACTTTGTAATGTTGCCATTCCTTTTCACAACACTTAAAAGATGTTTAGGGACTGAAGACACTAAATGATGAAGCTTTTCAGGTGTAATTTTGTCCCATTCGTCCCGCAAACAAGTCTTAAGGTGTGCAACAGTACGGGGTCTTTGTTGTCACATTTTGCGTTTCAAAATGCGCCACGCATTCTCTATTGGGGACCGGTTGGGACTGCAGGCAGGCCAGTCCAGCACCCACACCCTATTCTTCCGCAGCTATGCCTTTGTAATGTGTGCAGAATGTGGTTTTGCATTGTCTTGTTGAAATATGCATGGGCCCTGGAAAAGATGTCATCTTGAAGGCAGCATATGTTGCTCCAAAACCTCTATGTACTTTTTGGCATTAATGGTGCCATCACAGAAGTGTAAGTTACCTTTGCCAAGGGCACTGACACAACCCCATACCATGACAGACCCTGGCTTTTGGACTTGTTGCTGGTAAGAGTTTGGATGGTCCTTTTCGTCTTTGTCTGACCACAATACACGTTTCCACTGTGTGATGGTCCATCCCAGATGCCTCTGAGCCCAGAGAAGTCGACGGTGCTTCTGGACATGGTTAACATAAGGGTTCCTTTTGGCACAGTAAAGTTTTAACTGGCATTTGTGGATGTAACTATGTATTGTAGTGCTTGACAGAGGTTTGCCAAAGTAATCCTGAGCCCATGTGGTTATATCGCTTATAGATGAATGACGGTTCTTGATGCAGTGCCGTCTGAGGGATCGGAGAGCACAGTTAGTCAGCTTAGGCTTGCGCCCTTGTCTTTTACGCACTGAAATTCCTCCAGATTCCTTGAATCTTTAAATTATGTTATGCACCATAGAGGGTGAAATAGCCAAATCCCTTCCTATCTTTCTTTGAGGAACATTGTTTTTAAACATTTCAATTATTTTCTCACGCATTTGTTGGCAAACTGACGATCCTCGGCCCATCTTTGCTCCTAAAGGACCAGGCCTTTCCTGGACGCTGCTTTTGTACCAAATCATGTTTATAATCACCTGTTGACATCACCTGTTTGAAAGCACATCATTATTTAATTATTTTACCTCATTACTAGCCCTAAATTCCCCCCGTCCCAACTTTTTTTGGAATGTGTTGCAGGCCTGAATGGCAAGAATGGATGTAGGCCTACATTTACAAATGAAATGAAGTTGACCAGACAAAACATGAAATATCTTGTGTTCATACTGTCTGCAATGAAATACAAGTCAAAGTAAATTTAGAAATCACTGCTTTCTTTTTTTTAATTTGAATTTTCCATACCGTCCCAACTTTTTCCGAGTTGGGTTTGTACATGTTGTCTGTAAAACCTTTTTTTTTAATAAAGAAAAAAAACTGTTCTTAATTTGATAGCAGAGGTTGCAGCAATGACAGCATATTGTGAATATAACTGAGTATTCCATATTTGGTAGAAAATCCAAATTTCAGAATGTTGTACTTTTCCAGGTTAGATTAAATGTTGGTAGCGCTGAAGCCATAACAATCAAGCTTGAAGTTCTATGGTCTAACCCTATATTGGTTTTACCTGCACATTTTTAGGGGATGGCTGCGGTAACACCTTTCTGGGTCCCAGCAGCGGCACACTGTCCTCTATCAACTACCCCCAGACATACCCCAACCACACAGTATGTGAGTGGGAGATCCGAGTGCCCCCCCAGAAGAGGGTCCACTTCAAATTTGCAGACTTTGACATTGAGGACTCAGACTGCCACTTCAACTATCTGAGGATCTACAATGGCATTGGGACCAGCCGAGCTGAGATTGGTGAGTGCCCAGGAGGTACATACTCAGATACTCACCTCCTGTGTTCCTTCTGTCTTCTATTCTTAATGACTACAGTAGGTTCTGGCTAATAACAGTTTCCAGTGTTATATTACAGTCTAGAAGATCCATTTCCACAGTATTGTCCTTGGTTAGGTCTCCTTAATGAACTTTCTGAAGATTCATGGAATTGGAATACTCTGGCTTCAACAGTAGGGACGTAGAACCTCTTCTATTTTTTCAAGTTGACAGAAGAGGACATCTGCTATTGCCTTCCTGCTATAGTTACCCTCCAGCTATGCTTCAGCATGCACTTGGCATAAATGCACCTAAATATTTATATTGTTACAGTGTTATCATTATCTCCATCCCTGGAGTGAATAAATGGCTGTTAATTATGGTTTTCCTGACCTTCTTCCTCATATCCTCTGCTTCAGTGAAGTACTGTGGACTAGGCCTGCAGGTTCCTGAGCTAATCCAATCCAGTGGGAATGAGGTCACAGTCCAGTTCATGAGTGGGGTACACAAGTCTGGTCGTGGCTTCTTCCTGTCCTACTCGACAACTGAGCACACAGGTATGAGATGCTAGCTTTACTGCCATGCTACACACAACTGCTCATAAACAGCTCTGGGTTGCATTCGGTGAACAAACTGGGCTTTGTTTGGGGGGTTGGGTTTGTTTGGGGGCTTGGGGAAAATTTTCCTTTTCTCAGAAGTGGTGGCTGTTATATGTAGGTGCTGCTTTTACAGAACTGCACAAATTTAATAATGTTTGTCCCCTTTCAGAGGATTAATCCAGATATAAAAAGCTATTTATCGGAGCTGGTTTGAATAAATCTAAAGCCAGCAAGGATTTATCTTTCATTTAACTGGAGGGGAGAAAGAAGATACGATATCAAACAAAACACAAGGTGGGGAATAAAACACAGTCTGTAAAGGAAGATGGAGGCTTTGATAGTAGACCAGTCATGAAGTGATAGAGAGAGAGGCATAGCTACAGGGCCCCCTCTGTTACTTTCTTTCCCTTTCACTCTTTCTCGATTTTCCTACTCTACCATATTCTACTTTCTTCTGATATCCTAACCCATCCGCTCATTCATTAGCGTGTATCACTTCATCATTGCCAGTGTCAGAGGCCTTGCGCAGGAAGCATCAGGTGACTGAGAGACATTCCATTAGCTGAAGATTGATGCTGCATTAGCAATGGCGAGGGCTAGGTTATTGAGTGACGTGTCTGTCAGCTGGTGGGGGAAAATACACTGGTGGTTTGAAGTAAGATTGTGTGTGCGTGTGCGTGTATGCACGTCAGTCTGTTTGTGTGTCAGTGTGTGTGTATATCTGTCTGTGTGTTTGGCGGGGGGGGAGTGGGAAGGTAGGGGGTTGATCAGTGAGCATGTAAATGCAGTGCATCCAGCAGAACTGGCTCAGCTTATTAAAGCCTTTAGCAGTGCAGGGGCCAGTCCTCGGGAGGAGAGTGCTGCCAGATTGTGGGAATGGCAAAGAGTGCTGGCAGAACTATTTAAGAGTTTTAGGGTCTGAAACAAGCATGGATGTACTGATCAGCTGTGCATCTGATCACCAGAATGCAGGGCATTCTGCACGACTGTGCAGCCAGACTAGTGGTGTCATCACCACATTGGAGCTCTGGTCTTGTTCAGCTTTTGTTATTCATTTGCTTGTTACAATTAATTTTCAGAAGATTCATGGAATTGGAATGCTCTGGCTTCCAATGTTGAGAATACAGAGCTGTATATCTGGTTGGTCTGTAGAATATGTGATGGTGGTGTGGAAACAAAAGCAGAGGCCTTCTGACCTCAAGTGTCTGTGATTCTGTATTTGCGTCATTATATTGAATAAAAATAAAGAACCAGGCATTCCATTAAGATGTTCTCAGAAGTGGACTGAAGTGAAAATCTTCTATATACTGTTGCCCTCCAGTTATGATTCATCAAACCCTTGGCAAAAATAGATCTGTTGTCAGTGGCTTGAAGTGATACAGTTGGTGATATCTGGACGTTTGAGTGGATTTTGGCCAACACCTGTTATGGGGTCAGGGGTTAGATGGCACAATGAACCACTGGGAGACAGCTGTGAGTGAAGGCTATTTCCTGGATTAGGATTCTGTGATGAAGTTTGTGATGAACCGATCACATCATTTAGTCATTCTTCAGCTAACCAAATACCAAATGGTATGATGTAGACACTTTTGTTTCTGTACAAAATCTCTGCTTCTATCATCATTGTGTGACTTTCATAGTGAGATCACTAGACTCATTGGAGCAACAAAGACAACCACATGCTGGCTCTCATTTAGGAAATCATTGTTAGTTACCTCACATGGGTTGGGATCCTTTAATAATGTACATAATGGAATTATAAAATGTGTGAATTTCAAGTTGTACATTTCCTGTTTTTTATAATATTTCATCACAGTAATAAAATAAAGCAGACTGCTAAGACTCTGCATCACTGCATTATTTATGATAGATGCCAGTGTAGCTAAGTGCACTTATAATAAGTGAGTTTGGGCTCCATTTTTTCAGAAGCTGTTTGTAAAATTTGGCATTTGTAGGTTGGATTTTTGGAGGCTTGTTTTAAAAATGTGGTTGCTTATAGAAGCAGGGATTACCACCATTTTGATGCCAAATTTGGATTGTTGAAAATGTAATGTCTGTGGATTATGCTAAAAGCCCCATTGGCTTTAACAGAATTGTTGTCAGTTTCCTTCCATTCTCAAAAGTTCCTCCGTACCCCCCCTCCACAGAAATCTCACACATGACTTGAACATCCTAAAGTCCACCTGAGTTTCAGTGACCCAGGGGATGACATAGACATAATAACATGAAATAATCCACTATATACAAAATTTGGGCTGCCAATGTAGCAAAAGCAAAATGTATTATAACATGAATGCAACAAAGCAATGGAATGATCATAAACACTAATGCCAAGCCACATTGTCATACCTGGCCATACATTGCCATAACTGGTTGTAGGTTTCAGGTTTCATAACCTGTAGAAGACAAATACCTTAATCTCTGAAGTGGCAGATTATTTTTGCCCTCAAGACAGACAGAAAAACAAAATGAGTTTTTTTGCAGGATCCCTGTTTTTTTTTTTTTTAGCAAACTAACAAAGTGCACAAAAAGTAAAAGAAAATCACTTCACGTACACTGCAATGTACCCTACACAAAAACACTAAAGAAGGGTAATACGAGACTGGACTAAACTCCAAAAACCAAAAACGAGTGAGCACATGAGAGAACAATCATGCAGGCAGGTATGGGTTGTTTTATCTCCTGGAATGCAAGTTACAAAGGTGTGCTTCACCTACTGGCAGAGAGATACAGCCTCAAAAAGAAATGCAAAGCTGGGGAGAAAAGACAAAAGAGCGTAACACCCCCACCCATTGAGAATGCCTGTGTAAGACAGCAAATTATTGTCATTAAGTCATGAAGTCTTAACAGGGCAACAGTGAGAATGTCATATCAGCTGTAGAAGTGCTGAACGTCCACCTTATAAACCTACAAAAATAAAGTCAACCGCATGAGACGTTGGTTAGTGTTACAAGTACAATAAAGAAAAGCAAGCAGGGTATAATGGTCCTAGCTGAAGTGTCAAGTGACACTTTTTCACAGAATACCCCTTTATTGTTTATATGTTGCATTTAAAAAAATGTATATTGGTATTTCTGTATTTTACCTACAGGCATTGTCATTTTTTAACATACTGTAGCTCCTTGGCTTGGTTCAGCATATCACTATCGTGTTGTTTCCATTATGCTTAGTGATGCATTCACAGAAGCCAGACAACGGAAGGCATTCTCTCGGACATCCTGGTGTGCCATAGAGTACCAGGCTGGAGAGTAACCACAAAGACCAACCTCAAGCACGGCAGTCAGGTTTATGTGCTGATTTGGGGCATTTTTTGCCTTGCGCAGTTCTTTAAAGCTGTATATAAATGAACCAGCTTGTTAATTAAATCCTGCCGTACATTAATTTTGAGGGTTGAGCCCCCTGTGCCCTTTAGCTTTTGCCTACCCCCTCCAACTCCATCAGCAAAAAATACAAAGGGGCTTTTTTTGTCCATATTAATATGGACCTTGTTAGACACAGTGGGAGAGACCAGCTTTAGTGTACCCTTGAACCAAGTAGTCATAAACATTTAACAACACTAGACCAGTAAAACACAAGCTGTTGCTTCTGACCGTTGTTTGCATAGCAGATGCATAATGGGGATCAGGAACACACGCACATAAACACTCAAAGAATGCACAAAATTCACTCCTGGAATATTATGAAGATGTTTCAAAGGTTATTAAAAACGGATTTAAACAAATACTGCAGAATGTTAGTTAACTGGTTTATTTTGTCTTGTTACATTTTTGTGTGAGCACAGTTAATTGTGAGCTACAGCACATACAGTGAGAATATTCTAGCTATGTTAAAATTGTTCTTGTTCCCACGCTGTTTGTACATATGCATTCATATTAACACACATTTACTTACACACACACACATTTCCACATTCACATACACTAGCTCTCTCATACAGACAGTGTTGGGAATATGACTCAAGGCTGCCAGGATTTGGTTAGTGCAGTGGGCTCAGGAGGTACCATGCAGTGGGAAGCATCCTGTTATCAGGACTCTCTCCCAGGCAATGTGAGTGTAATTCTGGGGCAAGGGGGCAGAAAGAACTGTGGCTCAGATCACTGTCTCACTCACACATTCCCACAATCACAGAGCTGACTCCACTCTGGAAAATCATCCCCCTACTTCCCTGGACTTCTGAGGGCTTTCACACCGTACCTTCTGTCTCTAAAGCATTGCTTTATTAGGCATCTGGCATCCAAAAGCAACCACAGATATCTTCATTGTATTGAGAATTTGTGATCACCTTGTTGTGCACTTTGTGCCATTGAATATCACTCACACAGTGTGGCTATGAGTCATATTGCTGAGATACCATTCTGAACTCCCTGAATTGTCCCAAGAGCCAAGTCCCTCTACATTTACAGGGGTGGGAGGGTGGGTTTAATCCATACTGACATCATACAGAGATTGATGGTACAATTTATTGTATGGCTTGCTCTAAAGCGTTAATTCACTTCCTGTGAGTGGTAGATATTGGGTTACAGTGCTGTGCCGGGAGTGAGCTAGATACTAAGAGGCTAGATATGAAATGAACTGTCAGACCCCATCACGTTAGGAGTGTTATTTTAAAAGGGAAGATTAAAAAATCAAATGGAATTCTGGAGACCAGCAGCTCTCTTGAAGTCATACCTGCTGGTGAAAACCTTTCTTTGTGATGCCGTGGTATGGGCTGTTTTCATTGATGTCACCAGTGAGGTGAGTAGAGGAAGTGAATGAGACCATGGTGACCAGTTCTCCATTTTTCCCAGGTAGAGTCAATTTATAGTCCCAGTGTATTGCAGTAAAAGTGCTAAAATGTAGCAAGTGTCACAGTGGACCACTTTTCTGAATGGATACATTCTCTGACTCCATTGATTCTCTGACTCCATTGACATTCTTTTTTTGTCCTGGGTTTAACAAATGGAGGCTGCTCAGACTCCTGCTAATGAATGAACTGCAGGTAAACCTATATGTGCTACAGCAGAGAAATCATGTGACATCAGGTCAGAATGGGCTGTGGAACGCAATGACTGTTACCCATATCTCAGACACTGCGGCAGCTGTCTCTCCCTGGAGGGCAAGCTGACATTTAGAGGGTCCCCTTCGTAACCTCATCCCACTGACCACCATAAACCATATTTCTATCAAACCAGTCAAATTCCTGACCCATGAACAAATGTAGTGAAGGTGGTCTGTTTAGGCTGGGTCATGTTGATTTGGTTTTTAGTTGGGAAGATTTTTTTTTTGTAGGTTTTGTATCATCCATACAGAAGGAGCACTGTCAAGTTCTGATCACACATCCCACCCCCACCCCTTTATGCGGTTCCTTGCCCCCCTGCATTGCCAAAGGGAACTGCAGATAGGCTCACAGGCTGTTGGTTTTCCTAAGTCAGAATCAACAGCAAACCCTGTGGATCTCAGTGCAGTGATACTCAACTGAGTCACTCTTCTGTATCATACTTTCCTTTCTTGCATTTAATTTTAGCCAGTGTAAACTATTTAACCTTACTAGTATTGCTAATATGTACCATTTCCCTGTTGTGTATGTTCTGTTGCATTGTGCTAAATCTATAGATGAAGAAGGGTGTAGCTCTCACTCAGGTGACAGTTTTAGCAACACAGGGGAGTGAAATAGTCTGAACCAAACCACACAAAAATTTTAAAACCTCACACCAAAGAATTTTGAATATGAATCCTGGACAAAAAAATTTCACTTATATGATAAGGTTTTTGGATCTTCATGTTAACTTTATGGATGAATTGGCATGTATGTTTGGTGGTTACTTGACATGGAAGCCAGTGCAGTAAGTCTGCATTCCATTGCTTTGTAGCCCTTCCTCGCAGGCTATTTGGCAGGAATTTGAAACTGCCTGTCATGAGAAGGCCAGGGGTTTGGGGGCTACTGAGACCCCATCAGGGTCCGGAGCTATGCACCAAGTGGGGGACTCCCTCCCCCAGTAGAAATTAATGCACTAGCATTTGAATCATATTTAGAGGTAGATAAAAGGTATTTTTTCTGGAAACACTTTCTTTTTATTTGAGGTATATATTTATGTATTTGGACTTAGATGGGAATTTCACTTTATAACACTTCTGGGGTCATTTTCACACGTGCCCGGGCTTTTGTGTGCACCCCAGACAGTTTTTAGGTTGCTTGCTTCAATATTTAGATATTTAGATATACCCGTGTAAACAAACCCCCCCCATCCAATAGAAGCCCATTCAACATCAAACTCCACGTTAGACTCATTGTAAACACACGTCCCTGCTTCTCATGATTGATATTGTCCTTCTAATGAATGTGTCGCCCTTAATTTTTTGATTAGTTATTTCATTTTAAATGTCTAATTTTGGAAACAAAGACCTATTTTTTAGCGCAAGTCCACATAGTAGTACGGTTTCCGTTTTCTTCTTTTTGTTCGATTTCGAGAAGTGAAGCAAAACATTCCGTTAACTTAGCGTTGAAATCGAACAAACTAACGTCTGCTAGCTTTTGTTTGATGCGATATCGGTGTAATAATGAGGTGCATTATACCCGGTTGTTATAATGCCCCCGTTAAACTTGCCTTGAAAGCACATTTTCATAGTTTTCCACGCGATGCAACTTTGTGCCAGACATGGCTGGATGTAATCAGACACCCCAACATAACAGCCAAAGAAGTTCGCAAATGAGGACTAAGGGTATGCAGCGACCACTTTGAAGCCACCGACTACCAAGGCGACTGTCTGAAGCCTGGAGCTGTACCAACCGTTTTCCCATCGTTAGTCGAACCGCTCGAGGTAGGTACTAAGCGGGCTGGCTAACGCTATCGCGTCTGTTTGTGATACATAGGATGTCTACGGTAACAGTTAGACAGCTTGCTGGCTGTTGTTATAGGGTTGCCACCATCCATTTATTTCATCCTCAGACATTTTCGGTTTCGCTAGCTAGTAGTAATACAACACTATTTATACGACCAACCTAATGTTATTGTCTGCAGGTACGCCCACATCAGAAGTCGCGCAATGATATGCATCCTCGAGTTCGACAATCAACTGCCTGGGTATACTTCCTGTATTTGTAAAGGAAAGCAACAAAACAGCGTAAAATATTAACATAATGAAATAACTAATTGAAAGATGAAGGGTGACATTCATTAGAAGGACGATATCAGTCATGAGAAGCAGGGACGTGTGTTTACAATGAGTCTAACGTGGAGTTGATGTTGAAGGGGCTTCTTTTGGATGGATGGGGGGCGGGGGGTGTATATATCTAAATATTGAAGCAAGGAACCTAAAAACTGTCTGGGGTGCACACAAAAGCCCGGGTAGGTGTGAAAATTACAAAAGTTTTTCAAAGTTTTGAAAATAAAAGCATGCACGTTTATTTCAGTGACTTTTCAGTTTTCCCTATCTGAAATTACATTACATTACATTACAGGCATTTGGCAGACGCTCTTATCCAGAGCGACGTACAACAAAGTGTATAACCATAACCAGGAACAAGTATGACGAAACCCCTAGAGAGAAGTACCGGTCCAAGTACAGGGAACAACCGCATAGTTCAAAATACTACAGTTCGAAATACTACAAGTACACTATTAACTAGCATGTAAAACATATCAGAGCTTGGGAAAATATGAAATATTATTTTGAAAGTGAGAGCAATTTTATTTTCTAAACTTTTTACAAAATACCCTAGTGAATCAAAACTTGTTTGTTTTTGGAAATTAGATCTGTTTATATTCATGATCTTTTTAAAGTTATGTTGATAGCTAGCTTTTAAAATGATATCGATGTAATAGTAACTAGCATATAATGTAAAATTTAAAACTCTTTGCAACTGGTAATGGTGTGAATTTACTAGCCACTACAGTTACACTTAAAGAGTAGTGATCATCTAAAACATAGGACACTGGTCTAAATTGAAGAACCATAAAAGCAAGTATTATAAAAACTCAAAATAAGAGGAGATGGGGGGGTGGGGGGTGGTTTGGGGGCATGGTACCCCATGAAAGGCTTTTTTCTGAAATCACTCTGAAATGGTTCGTGGGATTTATGAGAAGAGAACATTACATGGTCTGTCTTAATTAGGAGTCAAAATGTATGTTCGGAAAAATTACCCCTGGATTTACAGTAACATAGCTTTGTAACAAATGCAAAGACATAACCCAGTGTTTCCCACAGGATTTTGGAATACTGTGACGGGGACCCTGGACCCTCTAGGGGGGTCCAGGGGCATGTCCACCCAAGATTTTTAAAAAAAAATTTAATGCATCAATCTGGTGCACATTCATAGGAAAATTAAGAGGCCAGATCTGTAAAGAATTTTGTGCGGTGATCAATCATATCCAATCATAAACCCATGCAGTTCAATAAACTCATGCACCTTTTAAGATGCTTGAGCTTACATTTGACCCATCAAAGAAACTAAGTGTTGTACTGGTTTGTTTAAGTATTTGGAATCGCGCTCTAATGTTGCAGTAAAAAATATGGCACCGCCTGCTGTGTCAGATTTAGAGATCACATTCAACTAAAATCTGGGTGGTGATTGAAATTTAACTTATCAGGGACACCATTTCTACACCAAAAAATGGCTCTTTTCAACCTCAAATAGCTAAAATGTTTAATCAACAGGTTCCAATTAGAGATTATCTGTAAGATATGTTCCAACAACATGAACATCTGGTGTCAACATTCATCTTTTAACAGTACTTAAACTTTATTAACATTCAACAGTTTTGAAAAAATTTTTATAGTTAACATAATACTTATCAGAGTAGAGATATAGCTTTTTCAACTAACTGCTAGAAATCATCTGGCCTAGTAGTACAGTATACAGTTAGTGTGTAGCTAACGTTAATTGTTTTAAATTAATAGAACATTGCAACCGCTTTGTTGCATTCATATTGATGTAGCAAATGTTACCTCAGAGAACAGGCTGCTGTATCTACCTTGGCCAGCTGCTAATTATTTATATTCCAGCGCAAACCGTATCAGTCCCTCACGTAATAGACATAACGTTAGGCTTCACAGTCGGATGCAGACAGCTTTGCTAACTTGATGCTGGAAATAATGTTTTAAACCATTGTAACCACGTTCACATCGATGTAGCTAGCAAATAGATAATGAAACCATTGTAACCACATACACATTGATGTAGCTAGCAAATAGATATTTAACTCCAACATTGTTGCCTCCTCAGAAAAGCCTATGTTCAGGACCGATGGCTTGCGGAAGTTCAGATGCATACATTTCAACCAGTCATTTTGATTGGTGCACGGAAAAGGAACCTGTCATTTTTTCAAAATGCCGATCAAAATGACTGTTGACCGGCACCTGCCTAACACTATGCTTCCCCGTGTTGAGCTCCAACTGTAACAGTCTTTCTTCTTCTTTATTGTCCCCCACACCACTTAGATCTTAAGCTTATCTTATAGGTTGGGGAAACTTTTAATCTTAGCTTAAAAGTAAGGGAAACTCTATTCAAATTGTGGTTATATTCCCCAGAAGTGATAATTGATTGCATTCTTAATAATTCAGTTTCTTTCAGTTTCTTAATGAAATTTGTACCATTCCCCAAAAATATGTGGCATGACAAGCAACATGCACAAGTGACAAGAGCATCATTACATGTAGAAAGAATTTCACTGTTCTTAGGGTGTTTCAGACCCCAGCTAACTACACCCACTGAAAACCTGGTGTTTCACTGCAGGGGAAAGCAAGCCAAACTCAGCGCGAGCCTATCTATGTGTTTTTTTTTGTTTTTTTTCCAAGAATAATTTAAAATATTTTTGGCCTATTTGTGAATGCAATAAAAAAAAAACATACCAGCAAAGAATTCACTAATTTCAGTTTGCTGGACCTTTAACTGTTTTCATATCACCAATGTTAGGCATCAAGTAATTGTCCCCCACACTCAAATAAATGACAACATTGCAGCATTGGTAGACAATGTGTATTAATACAATAATACAATGTATTATTTACTTGTTCACTGTGGGCAGTGAAGGGAATGTTTCTTCTCAGTCACCACAAAGCCCTACAGACACTCATCAGAACATGGAAAACAGGGGGCTTTCAGCAGCGGAACCCAAAATTCAGTGCAGGGACACACTACATGGAGGAAGCTCTTTGTCCAACCACTGAGGTTTTCAGGTCTGTTTATGTGTAATCACACAAGTGGGGTTGTATCTTTATTATTTTATACATTTAATAATTTTATCCCTCTCTTTCCAGATCTGATCACTTGTCTTGACAAAGGAGTCAATTTCACAGAGCCAGAGTTCAGGTACAGTAAGATTTGTGATCTTTTTTCTACGTTGAATGTCACCAGTTCTATCGTTGATGAATCATGCCTGGGAGCTTACTGAGGCGATGAGACACACCACTGGAGGTCCATTTGAGTGTGAAGATTGGCGTATCTGAAATTTGAGAACTATGAGATGTATATAATAATAGTAATAATAATAATAATACTTATTATTATTATCACTCTAAAGAACATATAATCAATTTGATAACATTTTTTGTGTGTATAGATGGATGTTTTTCCATATCCTTTCAGTAAATTCTGTCCTGCTGGGTGCCAGGCAGTCTTTGGAGAGATTTCAGGAACAATCCCTCATGGATACAGAGATGTAAGTATTTCTTAAGTTTAATGGCAATGAAGCTTTAATTATTATATTCACTATGTTCTTGTCTGTGAGAGAAGAGACTGAGCCACTCAGTGCTTACTGCAGTGGATGGAATGGTCCTGCAGTATAGAGAGCAGTGCAGCTCCTTGGTGAGAGAACAGTTCAATGACACATCCCTTAGCTGGTGATATCCCACCCTCTTCCACCACCCCTCCCCAGCCCCCCAGAGGAATGTCTGCTGTAGCACCCCGGTATCTCCCCTCCCCCGCCTCGCAAAACTATGTGCTCAGTGTGTTCAGTGGGAAGGCTGGGGCAGGCCGCAGTCCAGTCCCGGAAGGTGCCAAGACTGTTTTTTCTCCCAGTGAGATCTCTCCCTAAATTAGGCCTTTCAATGAGCCTAAAGTACTCCCATCAGACCCTGTGATGCTGGACAACACCACAGATGCACTCTCTGGAGTTTGTGGAAGTGGAAATTAATTTTCTGAGAGACCTTTCTGCAAAAAAACTGTCTGATTGGTTCTAGCCAATGTTGTTTTAGCCAGTCTTAATTTATCTACAGTTGAAACCAAAAGTTTACATACACCAAGTTGACTGTCTCTTTAAACAGTCTGGAAGATTCTAGAAATTGATGTAATGATTTATTAGAAGCTTCTGATTGGCCAATTGTCATATTAAATCAAACTTTATTTATATAGCACATTTTGTACAAGGTTTTGCAATGCACTTCACAAAAAATAAAAAATAAAAATAAAATAAAATAGAATAAAATAACAAAATAAAATCAAGTAGGAAGAGTATTAGCAAATGTAAGAAAAAAAAAGTGATAAAATAAAAATTGTTCCTAGGTAAAGGCATGGTAAAAAGGTATGTTTTTAGTCCTTGTTTAAAAATGTCAACTGTTTGAGCTGTCCTCAGATCCTCAGGTAGGGTGTTCCAAAGCCTAGGGGGCATAGAAACTAAATGCCACCTCACCATTTTGTCCTGGTTTTACGAACAACTAAAAGACCGGAGCTAGAGGATCTGAGGGATCTGCCAGGAACATATCTTAAAAGCATGTCTGAAATATACTCAGGTGCAGTGCCACGTAAGGACTTAAAAACCAGTAAAAGAATCTTAGAATCGATCCTAAAACTGACTGGAAGCCGATGCAGAGACTTTAAAACAGCTGTGATATGTGCTCTCCTTCTGGTCCTAGTTAAGACCCTGGCGGCAGCATTCTGTATTAGTTGTTATCGACCTATTGTTTTTTTGGGTAGACCAGAAAGGAGTTACAGTAGTCCAACCTGATAGAGATAAAAGCATGCATAAGCCTCTCTGTGTCAGCTTGAGAGAAAAAAGGCCTGACCGTGGCAATATTTTTTAGATGATAAAAGGCAGCCTTAGTCACATTCGTAATATTGGTGTCAAAGTTCAGTTTATCAAAAATGACACCCAGGTTTTTAGCCTGTGGTTTGATATTTTTTTGTGACAATGATTTAAGTTGTGTCACCACTTTCTCTCTTGGGGCCTTTGCTCCGATCACTAGTATTTCAGTCTTGTCTTCGTTCAGCTGGAGGGAATGTTAGTGATACAGCTTATAAGGGTATCAATGTGGCTGAGATCGTCTGGCATGACCGAGACATACAGCTGGGTGTCATCTGCATAACTATGGAAGTTGATGCCATGCTTGCGGATGATAGCCCCTAATGGGATCTTATACAGACTGAATAGTAAAGGCCCTAAAATCGAGCCCTGGGGCACACCACATGTAATATGCACTTTCTCTGAATAGTGGCCACCGAGGGAAACAAAAAAATCACGGTTTATTAGGTAGGACCTAAACCAATTTAAAACTGCACCAGAAAGACTGTCCCAATTATGCAGTCTGTCAAGGAGGATCTCATGGTCAATGGTATGAAATGCCGCACTGAGGTCTAGCAGGACCAGGACAGAGAGTTTCTTGGCATCCAGATTGAATCTAAGATCATTTAAAACCTTAACTAGGGCTGTCTCTGTTCTGTGCCTGGCACGGAAACCAGATTACAATGGCAGTTTTAAGTGTAGTTGGGAAAAAGCCAGTCTGGAGCGAGTACTTGACAATATTTAGAACATCCCCTGATAAACAAGTAAAAACAGTGTTACCACTTTACTAAGCAGATCTTCATTAACCATGGTAAAAGAGTCTAGGGCAGTCATATTTAGGAGTTAATTGGGAGTTAATTGGCACCTGTGGCTGCTGTATTTAAGGGCCTACCTTTAGAGCCACTGCTTTTTTGCCCTTGATACCATGGAAGAATCCAAGCAACTCAGCCAAGACCTAGAACCGTACAGACACTGCATCATTTAGGAAGGATGCACAAATTAACTCCCAGTGCTGAACGAACTTTGGTCCACAAGGTTCAACTGAACCCCAAGACAACAACAAAGGAACTGGTGAAGGATTTGGAGGCATCAGGCACCAAAGTATCTACATCCACTATTAAGAGAAATCTACATTGCCATGTCCTGAAAGGATGTCACGCAAGGAAGAAGCCCTACTCCAAGACCGGCATGATAAAGCCAGAATGAAGTTTGCAGGTGATCACCAGGACGAAGATTTAGCCTTTTGGAGGAGTGTTCTCTGGTCAGATGAAACAAAAATGGAACTGTTTGTCCATAATGATCAGCGCTATGTATGGAGGTAAAAAGGGTGAGGCTTTTAATCCTAATAACACCATCCCAACTGTGAAGCATGGGGGTGACAGCATCATGCTGTGGGGGTGTTTTGCTGGAAAAAGGACTGGTGCACTTCAGAAAATTGATGGCATCATGAGGAAGGAGGATTATCTAGAAATACTGAAGCAACACCTCAAGACATCAGCTAGAAAGTTAAAATCAGCTAAAAACTGGGTCTGTCAGCAGGACAGTGATCCTAAGCATACCTCCAAAGTTGTAACAAAATGGCTGAAAGACAACAAAGTGAAAGTATTGGAGTGGCCGTCACAAGGCCCTGACCTGAATCCAGGGGTTAAATTGGGATTTGGGAGGTGGATGGACCCTGAGATTCGGTGGGAGGTGGATGAAAAAAGGTACAAACCAATGAATGTCTCAGCTCAAAATAGTTGTATCTTTAATGTATTGTGCACATAATTGTAATTAAGGAAAACAATGTTTTAAAAAGAATGTATACTATTTATGCAAGCTTTTACATAAAATATTTTAAGTTTATTGAGTGTCATTAATGCTGAGAATTTATTTTTACCCACGAAAATAATCGTCATCCTCCTCTTTTGTCCTCCCTTTCTTCCTCCTTTATCCATTTGTCTTAAACTGGTGAGGCGCAAAACTTTCCTTTGAAACATCATGCAAAAATCTGACTAATCAATTGGAAAGGGACACAGTGCTTCTTTGCATTGTGTTAGGGAGATCAAATGATAAATGCGATTTAGAAAATCAGTTTTAATCACTAAGCAGTGGCGGAATCTTCTCCTAATTTTCCTTGAGTATCAATACGATTAATCCTCAAAATAGGCTACTCAATACTATCATATATAGCCAGCTCTCCCCAAGTAGGCAGTTTTAGCGAGTAGCCTAGGCCTTATAGCCTACATTTATTTTCATTTGCACTACGAAATTGTGCACATTTTTAATCAACATTATTTGCGGATAGATGCACTTCTTTCTCCGCACTCATATTCATAGCAAATATCTGCAATGTGTAGATTGTAAACAAAATTGAATTGCAGGTTTTGTTTTTGCTGGTTATTCTGAAAACTAACACTGTAGATAACAGACTGGTGTATCTTGTTTGTTAAGTGTAGACTACTTGGTGATTAAAACGGATTTTTAACAGATACATTGAATTTATGATTTAATCCCCCTAACACTGTATGAAGACGCTGTGTGTTAGGCTACTTGCCATTTGATTAGTCCGATCGTTGGCACGCTTGATTATAAAGGAAAATTACTAATGAAAACAGGTTGTGATCAGTGATTAGCTTAAAGGAAAGTTTTGCGCCCCACCAATTTTCAGCTCACCAGTCGCCGCTGAATAAACCGTTAGGCCTATGTATGTGGGAAATATTCAATCCTAGTTTGCTGACCAGCAACCTGCTGATTTTCCTCATGCAATCAAAGTTGCCGTTAATAATAGCCGGCATTCGTGGGGGCAGTTTATTCATCTCTCTTTAAAATGTTGCATAGATGAAATTACATGGTAATGAAATTACATACCGTGTCCGCTTCCAAACAGTCAAGACAATCAATTATATTTTTCTTTCTGTCTATATAAATGACTGTTCTTCCTGAGTTTTTTTTCTTCTGATTTTTGATTGGTTGAGCGAGTAAGTGGCTAGAGGGAACACATGGACTGGAGCACACAAAAAATTGACTGGATTGTCATAGTTATTTGTAAAACTGCCGGTCAAAATTATTTATTTATTTACCAACACCTATGTCCACCCCCAATTTAACCCCTGCCTGAATTCCATAATGAAAAAGTGTGTCCGATCAAGGAGGCTCATAAACCTGACTGAGTTAGACCAGTTCTGTCAGGAGGAATGGGCAAAACATTTGGCAAAGTATAGTGAGAAACTTGCAGAACGCTACCCCAAGCATTTGATTCAAGTTAAGCAAATAAAAGGCAATGCCACCAAATACTAACAAAGTGTATGTAAACTTTTGACCCACTGAAAATCTGATATAGTACATAAAGGCTGAAATAAATCTGTCTCTTAGCTATTATTTTGAAATGACCTCATAGAAATAAAGTAGATACCCTAATTGACTTAATTTCATGTTACCATACATTTCCTGTGTTGAGTTTGAATGTCTTTAGCCTAGGTGTATGTAAACTTTTGGCCTCAACTGTACTGATGTACCACTTGAGAATTTTCCTTTTTGAATCATTGCCTACAGTTAGAAGCCTTAATGCACAAGATTGGGATTTCTCAGAAAGAACGTCCCTGGAAGTTTGGCTGATAGGATATGGGCCGGACATGTGAGGCTGCTTATCAGCTGACTTGGTTGCCTTTCCCTTCCTTTCCTTTTGGACAGTGAAGAATTAGGATCATGTCTCCTGTCCTGAACAGCCAGAGAATGTCTGCGCTTATATTCATGCACTGCATGCATGTCACCCACCTGCTGAGTCACATCACACCATCATATCCACATCTGGATTTGAGAGAGCATGTTCATCAGTCCATTTTTTGGTTACCACACAAAGGTCCGGCTCGGCCCTTCGTTCATGTGTGAGGTCATCATCAGAGAGCATCTGGGTGGTTACCTCATGCTTGGTTAGCGAGTCATGGCCAGGTCGCAGGGCTGGGCCACAGATGGCTAGACTCCTGTGAGTCAGTGTAGGGAGAGGTGAGATAATAATTTGGCTGGATACCCTGCTAATACAGTCCAGCTGCTGGATGTGGCCAGTCAAGTGCAGTCTGGCCAGTGAAATCTCTCTGATTTCTAACCCCCTGCCACATTCCCCGCTCTGTACTCTGTTATGGGATTGGATGTTATAGAGTGGACCAGAGATACTAAACTACTTCTGGTTTGGGGCCTGGACGCCCCTTAGTCTGGGGCTGTTTTTCATGGTTTGGGCTAGGCCCCTTAGTTCCAGTAAAGGCAAATCTTGATGCAATAACATTCTAGATGATTCTGTGCTTCCAACTTTGTGGTCTGAGGAAGGCCGTTTCCTTTTTCAGCATAACAATGCACCTGGGCACACAGCGAGTTTCATATGGAAATGGTTTTGTCAAGATCGGTGTGGAAGAACTTGACTGGCCTGCACAGAGCCCTGGCCTCAACACCTTTTTGATCAGTTGGAATGCCAACTGCGAGCCACGCCTAGTCGCCTAATCAGTGCCTGACCTCACTGGCTGAATGGAAGCAAATCCCTGTAGCAATGCTCCAACATCTTGTATAAAGCCTTCCCAGAAGAATGGAGGTTGTTATAACAGCTAAGGATTGACCAACTCCATATCAATGGCCATCATTTTGGATGAGATGTTGGATGTCAGGTGTCCACATACTTTTGCCCATGTAGTGTAGATGTCTTGTTGAAATATGCATAGCTTTGCGGTATGTTGTCACAGAAGATGTAGACATTCACATAGCCACATGTTCTGAAGCATCTGAATAATATACATTTATTCCTCAGTGATCAAAAGACCAAGAGGGCTCTCTGAGGGGTATTTGGTCCCAGGACTGCCAGTTAAATAGCCCTGGGTTTGAGCGAAGCACAATTGCCCAACCCAAGCTTGTTGTAGATCAGACCAGTGCTTGAACAGCCTGTCACAGTCTGAATGCAGGTCTCCTCAGTTAATGTGGGAGTGAGAATAATAATAATATATGTTATTATAACAATAATAATAAACAACTACAACATAAGAAACAATGTGTATATCTCAATTCCTCCAGCAGATGTGTTCCTTGACCAGACTAGAAAATGTAGCCTAATGGTATCTATAAGTTGTCATGTCACAAGGGCTGAATTTATCAACACATTTATATGTAATAGGGATGTGGTCTTTTGTGGCTCAAAACAATTGGAACCATCTGTGTTACAGAAATTTGAGTAATGCTATTGGAATGCTCTGTGTTCCACCAGTCACGCCCTGTGCCCTAGGGTTGGTGGTGGGGCGGTGTGTCTGGGGGACAGGAGGAACCCTGGTACGTGAAAAAACATAGGGAATGAATGGGGTAGTCAGACATGAGACATCCCCCCAAAATTGTCCCCCTCTGTGGGACATTACCCCCACCCTCCTGGTCCGGTATTACTGGGTTGCTCACTTGTCTGCAGTGGGTTTTCCCACAGCGACCAACATCCTCTCTGGAACAGAGGCTTTTTATTCATGTTTTTTCTTTTGTTCTTTTTTGTGTATGCAGTACATGGCAAACGTGGCAGAACAGAAGTGGCTGTTTATTTTGGTCGGTTAGTTCAGCGTTGGAGGGGTGCTAGTTTGCTAACCAGCAGGAAGCGGTGAGCGGTTTTGTGTGGGATGCTTGAGCGGTGAATGTTTGCCCGGGGACAAGACCTGACCTCTGTGGTGAGCCTGGCCCGTGTGGTGTTGTCCACAGCTCTTCCAGCTGCGGTACTCCTCTGGAGGGGGAGGGGAGGGGGGGGGGGGGTAAACGTCTCTCCCTGCACCCACTTGTGGAAACTGGGACAGCCAGCTCGGGTTTCTGTCCGCTTCCAACCATTTTTTACCTTTGTCTTTTTTTTTTTTTTTTTTTTTTTTTTTACATGGGAATGAAGCCCATTCAAGGTTACGGTCCCTTTTCAGGGAAGCCTGCTTTGCAGATCTCAGTCACCGTGTGTCACAGGGTTTCTGTGGTAGTCCTTGCTGCGTTTAAGCTGGTTAAATGCCGCCTGTATGATAAAACGGTGGTCGATCAGAATCTTTCAGAAATCACAGTGCAGATGTCCTTGTGTGTCCTCCATTAGAATGTGCTGTCAAGCGGAGTCACAGTTAGTGGTTTTTATTCTTCTTTATGGGAAGAGGAACAACTCCAAAATCCATTCCAAGTGATTGTGATGAACAGAGTTGCGTTTATCGACAGTCTTTGTGATGTATGTTCATTCGCCCTTGTTTGATTGGCCTGTTCTGTCGATATGCTCTGCCTCTCTGTCAATTATCCGAACAGCGATTGCAGCACAGCCTGGAATCTGCCCTGGAGCATGTAAATACAAGGCACGGTTCTGGCTCATGCCCAGATTATGTGCATATATAAGCAAAAAAAATTTCTTCAATTTATAGAATGAAGAGAAAATAAGTAACACATTGCCATTAATGCATAGCTTGTGACCAGAATTAGTTTTCTACCCTGTACAAAGTTAGAATGAAGAGGCTGGATTCTAACACGTTATAAAAGCACGGACCTGTGTGCCTAATTTTAGCTCTGTCTTGTGGAGCTGCGCCCCATGGAGGTGGATTTATACAGCCTATCGAAAGGGGGAAAAAACATTGAAGTGTAAATAATAATTTTTAGCAGCTGCAGCACAAGGCACATCCTGCTCACACTTGGAGGCAGTCATGTAGGTTCATTAGATCAGAGAATGCATTTGTGCACTTATGTGCGTGTGTATGCATCTGCTTTTCTACATGTGCGTATGTGGCTGTGTGTTACGACCCCAGTATGTTTGTGTTTATATTTGTCACTTTTGAGTGTGTTTCTTCTTTCTGGTTGGCATGCAATTGGTCGTTTCTCTATCTGGTTGCTTTGCTTGAAAAAGCTGCTGTTTTCCGCTTACCAGTGGAAACTAGCTCTTTGAACATGTGGTTGGTGTGTTGTGTTTAGTGATTGCCTCGTTTGACTTTGCATATTCAACGTTATCTTTGTTTGACTCCGATTCTCGCCTAGCCCATCTTCTTTGTTTGCTGATTGGATTTCGTGTTTGACCTTACGCTCATTTTTGACCTCGACTCACATTTTTCCGTCTGCTCACCGTATAGTGCTCCGTTTAATTAGTGTGTTCCCAGATGAACTAAAAATTCCATCGGGACACAACTTTCTTATTTTGCTTTGTTATTTTTCCTTTCTTAGTTTTGAAGCTACTCTGTGTGGAGATTCAACACTCAGTAGGGGGTAAGCTATTCAGGCTTTTAGTTTACGACCATCAGCTAATTGTCCAAAGTTCAGCGTTCCAAGACGCCTTGTGCCCAGTACGTCGGTTTGCAGTATGTTTCTCTTCCCATTTCCCTTATCATTTACCCTGTTATGGTCTGACCCTAGACCAGGTCGTAACACTGTACAAGTGTGTCTCATTTGTGTGGGTGTCTGTCAGTGTTTGTGTGTGGGCATGCGTTTGTGTGTGTGTGTGTGTGTGTGTGTGTGTGTGGGCAGGCACGTGCCTGCGTGCTGGTGTGTCTGTGTTTGTGCTTGTGCATATGTGCACTTGTATTTGTGCGTGTGTTTGTGGGCATGCATGCACATGTGTGCTGATGTACAGTATCTGTGTTTGCGTATGTACAGTTGAGGCCAAAAATTTACATACACTAGGCTAAAGAAATTCAAACTCAGGTTTTCACAACTCCGCACATTTCATGTTACCGTACATTTCCTGTGTTAAGTCAATTAGGGTATCTACTTTATTTCCATAAGAGTTCAGTCCACTTTTTTTTCTGAGGTCTTGGCTGAGTTGCTTGGATTTTCCCATAGTATCGTGGGCAAAAAGTCAGTGGCTCTAAAGGTAGGCCGTTAAATACAGCCACAGGTGCCAATTAACTCCAAATTAACTCCTAATTATGAAAATTGGCCAACCAGAAGCTTCTAAAAAGTCATTACATCAATTTCTGGAATCTTCCAGACAGTATAAAGAGACAACTTGGCGTATGTAAACTTTTGACCCACAGGAATTCTGATGTAGTGAATTAAAGTTTAAATAAATCTGTCTCTTAGCTATTATTTTTTAATTTATTTTGAAATGACATCTTATAGAAATAAAGTAGATACATTTCCTGTGTTACGTCAATTAGGGTATGGTAACATGGGGTAGCTTTCCGAATTGATTGTTTTAAAATTACCTCTGATGTGAACAAAGTAGGTGCCATAATTGACTTGTCAAAAGCAATGTATGGTAACATGAAATGTGTGGAGTTATGAAAAATTGAGTTTGAATGTCTTTAGCCTAGGTGTATGCAAACTTTTGGCCTCAACTGTAAGTGACTTTGTGTGTGCTTGTGTGTGTGTATTTGTGTAAGTTTGTGTTTGTGCTGGTGTGTATGCAAGTGTAAGTGTGATAGTATCTGTGTTTGTGTGTGTGTGTGTATGTGTGTGTGAGCTTCAGCTCTTCCATCTGCAGCTGCTCCCATTTGGTCCTCATTCTCCTGAAAATACATCAGAGCTGACTGTTTGTCCCTTGTGTTGGTGATCTAATGCTCTCTGCCTTCCTGTAGTATAAGTCACTACATACAATGATATAATAGCCGTGATATAATAACCGGATACCACAGCTATAAGATCTACTGCTTCTTTACTTTTCGATTTCAATTATCACTCCACGGCTAAGCAGTCATTGTAGTCAATTTTTTTAAAAAACCGCTACATGTAATGGGTCTTTAGGTGAGAGAGATTATGCCCATAAGTGGGCACAAGTGCGAGAGCTCTCTCCAGAGCTACTGACGACCAAGACTTGAGGACCAGAGAAGGTGGAGCATAATCCTCGCCACATCGAGCAATGTGCTTCCTCCAAATAACAAAATGAGTAGACCTACACAACGTTTTTCAGTGGTTGCACAATCAATGGGAACGTACAAATAAACATCAATAAGGTATAAACTCGTTAGCTCACTAACGCTAGCTTGCTTGCTAGCTAGTTTGGCAGAACAAAAGGCAATTCAGTAGAGTTGCATAGCAACCGCCTGGCACTATATGTGATCTCCTGGGAACAATGTTCTTGTAAATTATTCTTGTAATGAAATTGTTAATAAAATGTTTTAATTGGGTTGAGGCTATAACATCCATATTTTCATATTTGGTAACCATTTTATAAAAGCAATAACTCACTCCAGGCCTTGGTATATTGCTGCCATATAATTACAATATGCCACTGCCTGGAGTGAGTTATTGCTTAAGTGCTCCCTTAATTTTTATTGCTGCCTCCCTTTATCGCCACTTATTTGGGATGCCCAATCATATTTATTAGTTCTCATTGATGCAACAGTTCAGGTGAGTCCAGAAAGTGTGCTCTCCTATGCGAGGTCAACCACTGCTTGCCATCACACCACAGTTTGCATGTCGGGTTCACAAAGACACTATTCAGAGGAGAACACTTGATGTTGTAGCTCAACAGGTGGGCAAGCGGACACCCAATCAAACCTCAGAGGTCGCTGGTACTTGATGAGCTGTCATCCTGGTTATCTGAAACCCTCCTAACCATGGGCAACACAAGAGCCATTGTTGTCTCCCCGCAGGGCTGCTGCTCACAAATGGCAGACACACTCTGGATTTGATGCCAGATTGTGGGGCTCATTCATGCGCAAGAACAGTGCTTTACATAATGCATGCTCTTACAGTATTCCTTACTTATTCTGAAACTGTGTCTCTTTTTGGCTCACCTATATCTCCTCTCTCACCCCACAGTCCTCCTCTGTGTGCCTGGCTGCCATACACGCAGGGGTGGTGTCCAACACCCTGGGAGGCCAAATCAATGTGGTTGCCAGCAAAGGCATCCCGTACTACGAAAGAACACTGGCCAACAACGTCACTTCCACCAGGTGAGTTCACCTTTCTGCTGGCTGTGCTGACCTGAGCTCAGCAGCGAACCCTGCAGGCCTCATCAAAGAAATCCACATATTGCCAGTATGAAGAAATAATATGATCATGTTTGCTCAAAAAGGTGTCCTGTAGGAATATTTCATAGTACATGCCAAATATGTATATTATTCAAATATATATGAATACATTGTACATAAAATGCCTTTACTTTCTCGTAAATTATTGCGTATGTTGTATGGTGAACTGTACGATGTCTATTGGAATTTCTATCCAGTTATGTACATATTCTCATTTCGGACCAAATGATTATATCTCTGTTGTAATTGTTTCCTCTGTGGTTATTCTGTCCCATGTGAATGAAAATATATTTTTTACGCTTCCCCCCACAGTGGCCTTCTATCCAACAGCCTCTTTACTTTCAAAACAAGTGGTGAGTTCTGGTTCCGTTTCCTTTTAAATGGAACTAGAATATATCAGTGCTGTGGTTTGAATGTGTGATGAAAAGTGACCATTGTTCAGCTTTGGATTCAACCCTGCAGTTCCCTACCCACAACTCCATACTGCTACCCTCTCCATACCGCTGCCCTCTTCGTACCACGACCCTCTACATAGAGTTGAGGCCAAAAGTTTACATACACCTAGGCTAAAGACATTCAAACTTGATTTTCACAACTCCACACATTTTATACTTTTCCTGTGTTAAGTCAATTAGGGTTTCTACTTTATTTCCATAAGAGGTAATTTCAAAATAATAGCTAAGAGACATTTATTTCAACTTTTATGTACTATCTCAGATTTTCAGTGGGGTAGCTTTCGGAATTGATTGTTTTAAAATTACCTCTGATGTGAACAAAGTAGATGCCATAATTGACTTGTCAAAAACAATGTATGGTAACATGAAATGTGCGGAGTTGTGAAAAACTGGGTTTGAATATTTTTAGCCTAGGTGTATGTAAACTTTTGGCCTCAACTGTACTGCTGCTCTCCCCATACCGCTAGCCTACCCATCCTGTTGCCCTCTTCATCCCACTGCCCTTTCCATACTGCTGCCCTCTTCATCCCGCTGCCCTCTCTATACTGCTGCCCTCTCCATCCTGCTACACTCTCCATACCGCTACACTCCCCATAGCACTGCCCTCCCCATCCCGCTGCCCTCTCTATACTGCTGCCCTCTCCATCCTGCTACACTCTCCATACCGCTACACTCCCCATAGCACTGCCCTCCCCATCCCACTGCCCTCTCTATACTGCTGCCCTCTTCATCCTGCTGCCCTCTCCATTCCACTGCCCTCCCCATCCCGCTACCCTCTCCATACAGCTACACTCCCCATACCACTGCCCTTCCCATCCCACTGCCCTCTCCATACTGCTGCCCTCTCCATCCCGCTGCCCTCTCCATCCTGCTACACTCTCCATACCGCTACACTCCCCATACCACTGCCCTCCCCATCTCGCTGCCCTCTCCATCCCGCTGCCCTCTCCATCCTGCTACACTCTCCATACCGCTACACTCCCCATACCACTGCCCTCTCCATACTGCTGCCCTCTTCATCCCGCTGCCCTCTCTATACTGCTGCCCTCTCCATCCTGCTACACTCTCCATACCGCTACACTCCCCATAGCACTGCCCTCCCCATCCCGCTGCCCTCTCCATCCTGCTACACTCTCCATACCGCTACACTCCCCATACCACTGCCCTCCCCATCCCACTGCCCTCTCCATACTGCTGCACTCCTCATCCCGCTACACTCCCCAATACCACTGCCCTCCCCATCCCGCTGCCCTCTCCCTACTGCTGCCCTCTCCATAATGCTGCCCTCTCCCTACCACTGCCCTCTCCATCCCACTGCCCTCTCCATACCGCTACCCCCTCCCTACTGCTGCCCTCTCCATCCCGCTGCCCTCTCCTTCCCGCTGTCCTCTCCATCCCACTGTCCTCTATATACTGCTGCCCTCCCCATCCTGCTGCCCTCCCCATCCTGCTGCCCTCTCCATCCTGCTGCCCTCTCCATACTGCTGCCCTCTCCATACCACTGCCCTTCCCATACCGCTACCCTCCCCATACCGCTACCCCCTCCCTACTGCTGCACTCTCCATAATGCTGCCCTCTCCCTACCACTGCCCTCTCCATCCCACTGCCCTCTCCATACCGCTACCCCCTCCCTACTGCTGCCCTCCCCATCCTGCTGCCCTCTCCATCCTGCTGCCCTCTCCATCCCGCTGCCCTCTCCATCCCACTGCCCTCCCCATACTGCTGCCCTCTACATACCGCTGCCCTCTTCATTAGGGTTGCTGCGGTTACCGGTGTTACCGGTGTTGCACGGTGTTCGGGCATACACCGATTACATTACTTGCCCACCGCCCCCACCGTCGTTTTGCTTTTTAAAAAAAATAGAAATAAAACCCATTTAGTTAATTTTCGTGTATCAGCGCCCACGTTCATTAAATAAAAAAACTCATTTGTAAAATACTAAGCGTGTTATCAATACTTAGTTGGACGACAGACGCTACAATTATAAACTGAAAATGTCTGCTCTGTCTGCACGCGCAGCAGCGTCGCAGGTCAAAAGAAAAAAAAAAAATAGAGAGCCACGTCATTACGTCACTGTATACGTCCGTATACGTCTCCGCTTTCCCAGAAACACTAGCACCAACTTCAAGCGCAACAACAACAATGGTGGACTACATCACATTTTTACAAGTGTTGCTCCTGGCTTTGCGAACCTACATTGGCATCCAAACACGACTGGTCCAACGTATATGTGCTGTACAGCTTTATTTACTCTATCAACTTTAAGACAAGCAACACGCTCGGATTTTTCTCATCGTGACCCATTAACCCAATGGCTCAGACGTTACTTAATAATTTCACTGATTAACTGCTTTCATAAGGGCTATTTTGCGTCCTGCGACTTGGGTTACAACTGTGAATATATTCGGATTCCTAGACGTGCTGATAGCGACCACCCTTTCTCATATTAACCTCAAATACGCAAGACCGAACACTTATACAGTATGCTAGCAAATGTATGTCAAGTTCCATTCATTTATATGGGGATACACGTCCCCTTAGCATCCAATAGCTAGCGCTAGACCACCTCTGACTTATTTGCCGGCACAGAAAATAATCGCGAAAGTACTCAAAAATAACCACTGGAGGATAACAAGGACAATAGGTGCTCTCACTCTCACCGTCATCCGTCTTATTCGTATTGTTAATAAAAGTTCTATTTCTATGTTTAATATAAGAGAGTTTGTCATTGCACTTTGTTTTATTGTTGTTGTGTTTTTCATTAAAAAATAATAATGAACCAACCTTCTAAGCATTCGTGTTGTTCAAAGTAAGGGGAAGATCTAACGTTAAAGATCAAAGTAAGCGCTCTACAGATATTAAGCGTCATCAATGAATATCTTGTAACATGTCCGGTGTTGTCATGAGTTTATTAACCGGTGGGAAAATTTCCTCACCGTGGCATCCCTACTCTCCATACCTCTACCCTCCCCATACTGCTACCCTCCCAATGTTTTGATCCGATCCTAAGCAGTTGGCCTCCCATTCAGTTCTCTGACGGCCGTGCCACACACTGCTACCACAGAAACACACTGCTTGCTAATTCTTTTGGCTTCAGTCTCTTAATAACATGAGCTCTCTATTGACCATCATGAAACACACATATGCTTGTGTAATAGGTATGCCTTTGCTCTCTGTTTTTATCTAATCTCACAGTCTCCTGCTCTCTTTGCAGGCTGCTATGGCACTCTGGGGTTGAAGGCAGGTGTGGTCCGGGAGTCCCAGATCTCTGCCTCCTCTGTATGGGAATGGAGTGATGCGATTGGCCAACCCAGCGTGTGGGGGCCTCCAGGAGCCAGGCTGAAGAAGGCAGGGCTCCCCTGGGCTGCTGCCCACAGTGACCAGCATCAGTGGCTCCAGGTGGACCTGAAGAGGGAGATGAGGATCACAGGTGTGTAGGAAGGAGAAGAGTGAGGATATACAGAGGAATGTGAGAAGAGGGTTAAACGGGAAGGGAATGGAGGGAACAAGGGAGTGATGAGGAAAGTGTGGGGGGACAGACCAATAAAAGGGGCCTCTATATATGTGTGCTTACACACACATTATATTGCAGCATGGAAAAAAGGCCCCTTGATTGCCATGGCGTAGATTCTGTAGTTCTCATTTCTCTGTATCCACCCAGGAATCACCACCACTGGCTCCACCCTCATGGAATTCCCCTTCTATGTGTCTGTATACCGCATTCTGTACAGCCAGGACGGCCAGAACTGGAAACCTTTCAGGGAACCGGACATCGACAGGGACAAGGTACTGGGTTGGCTGTTACCATGGTTTAAGTGTGCCAGACCACATACATTACCTTCCTTAGCAGACTTACCTACACAAAATTATAACATGAGAGAATATACAGTGAGCTCCATAATGTTTGGGACAAAGACATATTTTTCACTTGATTTTCAACAATTTCAACAAAAATGGTATTTTTATATACTTTGGTTTCACCATGTAGAAATTACAGCACTTTTTATACATATCCCCCTATTTCAGGGCACCATAATGTTTGGGACATATAACATATCCTTTGTATGCAATGACTGCTTAAAGTCTGTGACCCATACTCATCGCCAGGTGCTGTGTATCTTCTCTGATGATTCTCTGCCAGGCCTGTACTGCAGCCATCTTGAGCTCCTCTTGTTTGAGGGGCTAGGTGCCTTAAGTTTTCTCTTCAGCATATGAAACACGTGTTCAGTTGGGTTCAGATCAGATGCATGGTCAGCCAAGAATTTTTCAGTTTTTGGCTTTTGAAAAACTTTTTTGCTTTGGCAGTATGTTTGGAACCACAGTCTAGTGTCAAATGAGTTTTGAGGCATTTGCTTGAACTTTGCTTGAGCAGATAAGATGCTTCTGTACACTTCAGAGTTCATTCTGCTGCTGCTGTCAGCAGTTACATAATCTTGGAAGACTACTTGTGGCAGCCATACATGTCAAAACTATGACACCCCCTCCACCATGTTTCACAGGTGAGGGGGGCTGCTTTTTGGTCGGGGGGCTGCAGTTCCTTTTGGCCTTCACACATTTGCTCTTGCCATCATTCTGAGTAAGTAAAGTAAATCTTGATCTCATCTGTGCTTTTTCAGAACCCTGCGGGCTCTTTTAGGTACTTTTTTTTTTAGCAAACTGTAACCTGGCCATTCTATTTCTGTAGCTAACTTACAGTATGGTTTGCATCTTGCAGTGTAGACTCTGTAGTTCTGTTCATGAATTCTTCTGTGGACCATAGTAACCAACACATGCGTGTATGCTCAAGAGTGTTTCTGTTCTGTTGGACAGGTGTTTTAGGGGTCTTTCTTCATTATGGTGAGAACTCTTCGATCCTCAACTGTAGAGATCTTCCTTGGCCTACCAGGCCCTTTGTGATTACTGAGCTCACCAGCGCTCTCTTTCTTCTTAATGACATTCTTAATAGTTTACTTTGTTAAGCCTAAAGTTTGGCCTATAACTCTGACTGTTTTTTTTCGTGTATTTCTCAGCCTCGTAATTGCTTCCTTGACTTTCACTGGCACAACTCTGATCCTAATGTTGACAAGTGACAATAATGGACTCCACAGACTATCAAAAGCCTGGAATCAAGACTAGATACTGAAAGATCTCCTATACCTGCACGAAGAAAGCAATTGAACACACCTGCCTTCAGGTGTGTTCAATCGGAAACATATGTAAAGCCATTTGTCCCAAATGTTATGGTACCTGAAAATGGGAGGGGGGTATGTATAAAAAAAAAAAAAAATAAAAAAAATAAATGAAACAAAAAGTGCTGTAATTTCTACATGGTGAAACCAAAATGTATAAAAAAATTAACCTTTTATAAAAGCTGAAAAGCCTGCACTATAATCACATGGGAATTATTTGATTACAAATCTAAAATTGTGAGTACAGGGCCACAAGCAAATGATGTCCTTCTTCCAAAAATTATGGACCTCACTGTAAGTGTTTCTTGTGGTAGACCTGGCAGAACAGCTTGTGTATGTTCTGAATGGTGCCAAATACAAATGCCATTTTGGACACACTCAAATAATGCCTTCCCGAATGTTTTCTACTCCCGAATTTACCCAATATTATTTGGATTCAGATATTTTTATTTCTTACCTCTTTGATGCGATTCACTCAGAAGTTTCTCAATTAGACATGCACACACACCTGCAGAGAGACAGCGAGTGAGAGTTTACCTTAACACTAGATAGGCCAGAGTGACGCTATGGGGCTTTGGGGACTTAAAAATTTAAATTACTAATTCCGTAAACGCTATATCCTCCTCCTTCAAAAACGTTCCTAAAAATTTGTTCTTAACCCCTTTGCACACATGCCAAATCTGAGAGAGGGGAGAGGGGAGAGGGGAGAGAGAGAGAGAGAGAGAGAGACACTGCGCTGCAAAACGTTTAATGATTAAGTTCTATGCGTCAGCCATTATGTTTCTTCAAATCGGTTCATATCATTGTGGATGGCCACTAGATAAAAAATGCCCATTCTGTTTGGAGCATAGGACTTAGATTTCACTAACTAGTCGTTTCATTTACTACACATTATTTCTTTCAACCCCCCGCAACCTATACATAAAAATCAAGCTTTTAGCTGTATGTGTTATTTTCCTCCATTAAAAAACCCAGTCGAAATATTGAAAAAACCGACGTTTTACCTTGTATTTCAGTTAATATTCATCCGTTTAAGATGTAACATGCTGTATGTATCAGTCATAGGTCTTGGCTATTATGAGCACGAAATCCATTCATGGTAACAGGGAAAATATGAGGACATCAGATGGTTTTGCAGTCTATCCAAACATAGTTCAGTAGGGGAAAAAATAAATAATTAAAAATAAAACAGGCAAAAAAAGTTCATGTAGGCTATTACTGTTATATGTAATTACTGTTGTAAAGTAGTAATTCATGTTTCCCTAGCGAACTACAGTAACATTAACACATCAAGAAACTCAACGCAGCATCATTGCAATTTAAGATTATTCCCTTCAACTGAAGCATATGTTTCTATATATCTTTACTGTATATAGTTTCTATTTTGCATGCAAAACAGAATCTTTCGATTTATAAAACATTTTTTTCTGTTTATGATTGTTCAATGCACCCCAGTTAAAGGGGGGGGGGGGGGGGGTGCTGGGGTTCAGACAGTTCATAAAACTTAGTTTAGTTTAAAATAAAAAAAAGACAGAGAGAGATGAAAAGTACAGTATGAGGATGTGGAAATATATTTCATAATTAATCATATGCCATTGCATTGCCAATGAATATTAAGTTAGAAAATACAACATTTGCCTGATTTAACGTGACTTCCGGTATTCTATCCGAATACAGATACAGATAATTTTGTTGGTTGAATGGACACAGATACAGATACAGATAATGACGTCTCTGCACACCCCTATTAGCCATGCTCAGAAGTTCTCAAGAATAATCGTATTTTCCAAGAAATGACGAAACTCATTGTGTGAAGGCGATAGTGAGACAAAACTTTCAGATACGCTTAGCTATAAAACGTTATTACAAAAGTAAAATTAAACATGTTATACATTGTTAGAAAGCTTATTCTGTCACCTGTTGCATAGATTCATTGTCAATCAAGCAAGATTGTACTACAAAGGGCGACAACACTGTAAACAGCAGGTATGGTATTGCGCACAGCTATTTTGGAAGGCACCCAGGCATTACAAATGAGCGTATATTTCACAAACGGATTGTCCAAGATAATATTTGACATCTCTTTGCCTAAAACCAATGGTAAGGTTGAATATTTATTCCATATTTAGTCTCAGATATTGACTGTAGAATGACATGTATAATTTTAGAAAAATTTGTCTTGTTTATTTCGTTATTTAGTGAGCAGTGTTTTCACTGCCGTATTAGCATATCTTAGGGCTATTGTCGGTTTCATCTTGTTGCTATGACGAAATATGATTTTTTTTGTGGTGAAAGCATGTTTTGTATGAATACCCTGATAGACACTATTGTCCATTGTGTCGTGCGTGGGGGGTGTAGTTGCAGATGAGACTACAGGGAGGTGGTGTTGTTAAATGGCCGGAGCAACAATGGTGGCGCTGTGAAACGTATTCGGCATAGTTGTTGTGTGTTGTCTACTAATGAAACTAGAACAACTCATAGTTTGGTTGCAGGAGCAACGAATGTCTGAGTTGAGCAATCAGGGCACCCTGGCATGCCGACCACTACGGAGATTGCATGAAGTGGTTAAAATAACTTCATTTAAAAAATTTGCCAGACAATAGACAACAGATGCCTACTTATTTACTCCTGCACGCTATTCAATGGTGCTTTGATACAAATGTCCCTAATCAAGCACTATCAAAATTAATTTCGCACATATAATCGCTCAAGATTCATTCACTGCAATCATGTGATGACGTTGAACGCTGTTGTTATACAAATTAGAACTCTGTGTAGATAAGGCCACCAACATATTTTCAGGTTTTCTTTGAAAGTGAGACTTTGAATAAACTGAATAGAGCAGCTATATCACA
The DNA here is from genome assembly GCF_013347855.1 of Anguilla anguilla. Classification (NCBI taxonomy): domain Eukaryota; kingdom Metazoa; phylum Chordata; class Actinopteri; order Anguilliformes; family Anguillidae; genus Anguilla; species Anguilla anguilla. Next base: position 29,225,985 of record NC_049203.1, on the reverse strand, counting down.
ACTGCGTGAAAACCATTTTGTCTGTTTGAAACTTGATTTTTGTCTGTCTTTGTTTACTTTTTTGTTTACCTCAATGTTTAAAAAAAGTCTGTTATATGTTAAGGTCATTGTTAAATACAGCTTTAGAAAGCTGTATTATTATTGATGTGATTGTAAAACTATGACTTTAATATTTCAGTATCTCAACAATAGCAGTGTAAGCGATTATAATGGTAAAAATTGGGGATTTTTGTCATTTTATACAGCTTCCGTGTTAAACCCTACCCACTTCCAGTTTACGACACGCATACTTGTGGTTTTATCCAAATATAAATAAAAATAATTTTGTTGGTTCAAGAAGTACAGATACAAATACAAATAGGGACATCTTCCCCTACTGTATATGCAATCTGATGAAAACACGTTTTCAATGTACAAAAATGCCAAGTTTCTCACAAATACAAAGCACTATCTATCAAAGTTATGCCAAGTTGCACAAAACCATATTGGCTATCTTAGCTCACACAAATTAAACAAGCTGTATTCCAATGCAATGCTACCCAGTACTTCCTAAATTATTTCAAGTAACTTGGCCTTGCGTGTACAAGCATACAGTACATTAATGGGGCAAATGTGTGGATAAGTTTGTAAGATTCAATATGTCTATTTTTTGTGTATTTATTTCTCCCTTCTGGAGAAATATCCATTCTGTAGATATTCACCAGCAGGCCTAGATTACAAGTTTCAATTAATTACTCATAGACAGTGCTTTGTCTGTGTGAGTAACTTGGCATTTTTGTATGTTGAAAGCATGTTTTTCATCAGATCATTTCTTTTTTTTACTGTGTTTGTTATGAGCAAGTGATAATAGTAATGCATATACAGTGAGCACCATAATTCATTGGACAGTGACACAATTTTTGTTATTTTGGTTCTGTACTCTAGCACTTTGAGTTTGAAAGGATACAATGACCATGAGGTTGGAAGTGCAGACTGTCAGCCCTAATTTGAGGATATTTTCATACATATCAGATGAACCATTTTGAAATTATAGAACCTTTTGTACATAGTCCCCCCATTTTAGGGTACTACAAGTATTTGTTGAATTGGCTTCACAGATGTGTTTTGTTAGGCAGGTGTCCTTAGTGAATGCAGAAGAGAGCTGTTGATGTCTAGTCTTGATTCTAGACTTTGCAATTGCCTTTGGAGATTGTTGTTGGGGTGTGACAACATGAGGAAGACAGCAGTGTTGATGCAAATTAAGCTGGCCGTCAAAAGGCTCAGAAATGAAAATCAATCAATCAGGAACATTACAAAAACCCTGGGCATCACTAAAAGTTTGTTGGGCTAACCTGCCACATAAGCACACAGACCTTATAGGAAAAAATGATAACCTAATATAATACATTCTAAGCACTCTTTTGACAATTTTGAACTCAGAGGAAGGAATGAATCTGTACAGTATGGCCTACTTTTCAGAAATGTGTGTCATGCCTCCTTTAATTGAGTCATTTAATAGGATGTTTTTAACTTTCTTGTTTCATTTATTCTCATGGACCAAAAGGGCCCTGGTTCTGTCACTTTGGGTTATGTTGATGATGTTTCCCGTGGCTACATTCACAGGAATGATGAGATAATTCTTGTACAAGCTGGGAAATATGAATTATTGAATTAAATAATTGAGATGGCACACTCACACTGCAACAGTGCAGTACTTTACAGTTTACTGTGTCATCACAGCTGCCTTGCTGTGAAAAGTCAAAACATGCAAAAAATACATCAGTGGTGATGTAATCTTACTCTTATTATGGTTTAGGTTATGTCCACCCCAGATTACTGAAACTGCACTTCTAAAAGCAGATGTTCCCTACTGGGGACAGGAAACATTGTGTTCAGGCCTATCTTTAACTGGAATATTCAGGTCCTCTAATATCCCAGTATTGGAATAATCCTGTGGTTTTGGAATGGAAAGGCCTTCTTTATTGGAATGTTAGGCCCTCTTGTTGAATGATAAAGCTTGGTTGTGTTGGTATATTTAAGTCTAGCAGTGTTGGTTTGCTCAGCTCCTGCTGTGTTAAATTGTAGTGCTGGAATGCTGAGTGTAACCCTGTGGTATTGGAATTCTGAATGTAATCCTATGATGTTGAAATTCTGAATGTAATCCTGTGGTCTTGGAATATTGAATGTAATCCTGTGGTGTTGGAATTCAGAATGTAATCCTGCGGTGTTTGAATGATGAGTTTAATCGTATGGTATTGAAATGCTGATTACAAATCTTTTATTGCCCTTTGTCAAGAGTTCCTGATGCTGGAATTCCTCATTATAAGTAGTCAGCCACATAGCTGCCTTAGTTGGCCGTGCTTCATGGTTTCACTTGTCTTAACTGAGGAATTAGTTCTGACGTCTTATGTCTCTCTACAGAGGTAAATCTTCAATTCCCATGTAGGAAAGTGGCCGGAGTTGTGATGTCATTTCTGAGTTTCTGACAAGCAGTTACTCATTTTGAACTGGGGTTGAGAGCTCATGTGAAGAATGTGCCTGGGTGGACAGTTCATTCTTCTTGGGAAAATCTTACATTTAATTACAGTCTAGCTTTTGTCTGCAGCTGTCACACATGAAAAATGCAACATTTATGTCCAGAACTGGAAACATAGAACTCATTTTAAAGTAATAATCTCGAAGATTTTCATTAAAATAAATGTCTGTTAAGTCACTATCTTTCGCCGACTTAGGTAACACAATGGTGATTGTGCCAATTATTATATTAATTTATATTATTATTATTATTATTATTATTATTATTATTTATGATTAAAGAACTGGATGTCTGTGGCGACATTCCCGGGATAAAATCACAAACGGCGCATAGTTAGTGACGCGTTTTCCATCACCCATCAGTGGTTGGTCCACCAGAGAGGGTAGACGGAGCTAACGCAACAGGCTCGCTCTTCAACTCACTTGTGTGTGAGTGGCGTACTGTTTTTTCCGGTGTCTGCTAGCATTACAATAACAGAGAAAGGGGAGGTTATGGAACCCTAAAAGGTTTTTTTTGTAACATGAGAGGTCATATTATTTGTTGATGTAGATTTCGTATTACAGTTGATGACAGTATAACGTTACTAAATTACATAGCCTAGCTATTTGCACAGCTAACGCTAACTACCGGACCATGTCAAGAAAGGCAACATTAGTTTAGACACAGTTGCGCACAGTAGCCATCTCTCATATCAGGTAACGTTGTGTTAGCTAGCTAGCTAATGTAATTAACACAATCGAATGTCAGCTAACAATTAGAAAAAACGCTAGCTTACGCTACCGACTGGTACCGACCTTGCAAAACGTCTCTCGAATGCAATGCTACCTTGTTGCAACGTTGCAATGTAGCTAACTAAAGGTCAGTTCCGATCAAAGATTCGCAAAGAGACTGGATGCCACTTGCAAAATTCCAAAACGTCTGATTGTAAATGTTCTAACTGCACTTGGCAATTTGACAAGGTGGGTCTTTTGAAACCCCAGGCAAAGGCTTCAGACGCTCTGCAACTAACCAGTTCACATCGCTGCATTTTTCTCTGCAACATTCTAAAACCTTTTTGTCTCGTTGTGAATCATTGTTCTGAACTGGCCTTAACGTTACCGTTATTTACATTGCCATCAAGTTCATCAATATATTATAATGATCAGAATAATGCTGTCTTTAAACAGAGCATTAACCTGGGGTATAGGTGGAGCAGAGCCGGTCTGATTTCAGTGTAAAGATGTCAAGCCGGAGAAAACTAAATAAAAAAAATATGGCAGTATGGATTAGCGTTGTTATTATTTTATTATGCTTCCTCCTATGTTCCTTCAGCCTTGATGCCCTTTTTTGACAAAATCTCCTTTTTTTTTTATTTTTTATTCTTCTTGTTCTGATTGCTAATTTAACACCCAGCTCAGCTTTATTCTCAAACAGTTTAGCTAGCAAAACCAGAAACACCAGGGGTAACATTTTGCAAGGCAGGGTTTCAAAAATATCACACAACAATCATTCACGAGAAAGACAATGTTTATTGTGCAGGAGATACATAATTGCACGAGCCACAGCGAATCCAATGGATTCTTCTCTGTAGTGTAAAGATGTTCATACCAGGCAAAAGGTGGATAAAGAACGTTTGTGGAAATTGATCATCACTAATTCTACCCCAGGTCTGCTACAGCATTTTAACCCGGCTCGGCAGTGTAAAGACAGCTTAAGTTAGCCTAATGTTAGACAATGAATGAGTAATGTGCATAATGTTACTTTTATAACAACCATTTTTTATTCAGTAAATACTAAGTGTTATAGTTGGCGTGGCCCAGGAGCCAACTGACTGACGTCACACAGGCGACACTGGTTGGATCCGGTTGGATCTCTGGGAAGTGAGGTCCAAAAACACACCTGCAATTACTGCTTTTCGCCATTGGTACCGCCAAAGAGAACGAAACGGAAATCTTCGAGATTGTAACTTTAATGAACTGACTCTGTGATTTAATCTTGTTTGTTCAATACATATTTATATTATAAATGTTTATAATTTATAAATAAATGTATCTTTACTTTCAGATAATTTCTTATTTATCATGCATCTTTCCACCAGGTTTTCCAAGGCAACACTAATTATCTGCAGGAAGTGCGTAATAACTTCATCCCACCGATTGAGGCGAGGTTTTTGCGCGTGAGCCCCACACACTGGCAGCAGCGCATCGCCATGAAGCTGGAGCTGCTGGGCTGCCTGCCACAGATAAGTGAGGGGCCTGCCAGGCGAGGGCCACAGACAGGTAAGACCCCCACACAGACAAAGTGGTACACAGATTGGTAACAGCCCTACATAGGCAAGGTCCCAGTCATGCGGGGTACTCAGATAGGTACTGGCCCTACATAGGCAAGGTCCCAGTCATGCGGGGTACTCAGATAGGTACTGGCCCTACATAGGCAAGGTCCCAGTCATGCGGGGTACTCAGATAGGTACCGGCCCTACCGAGGCAAGGTCCCAGTCATGTGGGGTACTCCGATAGGTACCGGCCCTACCGAGGCAAGGTCCCAGTCATGTGGGGTACTCAGATAGGTACTGGCCCTACATAGGCAAGGTCCCAGTCATGTGGGGTACTCAGATAGGTACCGGCCCTGCATAGGCAAGGTCCCAATCATGTTGGGTACTCCGATAGGTACCGGCCCTACAGAGGCAAGGTCCCAGTCATGCGGGGTACTCGGATAGGTACTGGCCCTACATAGGCAAGGTCCCAGTCATGTGGGGTACTCAGATAGGTACCGGCCCTGCATAGGCAAGGTCCCAGTCATGTGGGGTACTCAGATAGGTACCGGCCCTACAGAGGCAAGGTCCCAGTCATGCGGGGTACTCAGATAGGTACCGGCCCTACAGAGGCAAGGTCCCAGTCATGCGGGGTACTCAGATAGGTACCGGCCCTACCGAGGCAAGGTCCCAGTCATGCGGGGTACTCAGATAGGTACCGGCCCTACCGAGGCAAGGTCCCAGTCATGTGGGGTACTCAGATAGGTACTGGCCCTACATAGGCAAGGTCCCAGTCATGTGGGGTACTCAGATAGGTACCGGCCCTACCGAGGCAAGGTCCCAGTCATGTGGGGTACTCAGATAGGTACTGGCCCTACATAGGCAAGGTCCCAGTCATGTGGGGTACTCAGATAGGTACCGGCCCTGCATAGGCAAGGTCTCAGTCATGTGGGGTACTCAGATAGGTAACAGCCGTACAGAGGCAAGGTCCCAGTCATGTGGGGTACTCAGATAGGTACTGGCCCTACATAGGCAAGGTCCCAGTCATGTGGGGTACTCAGATAGGTACCGGCCCTGCATAGGCAAGGTCCCAGTCATGTGGGGTACTCAGATAGGTAACAGCCGTACAGAGGCAAGGTCCCAGTCATGTGGGGTACTCAGATAGGTAACAGCCCTACATCGGCGAGGCACATAGTAATGTGATGGCACCGCAATGGCAAAGGTGATATCAGGTGAGGTAGACACTGTCAGAAAAACAATTAGAAAGCCTTGTACTTTTTAAACAATTGGCCTTATTGTGGGTGGAGAAATGTATGCATTTCCGTGTTTAACTGTTTTTTTCTGTTCTTTGTTTCAGAGGGAATAAGCATAGCGAAACAGCAGTCACATTTCTCTTTCTTCTTTCTACTCGGTAGTGAGGCCCCGAATCTTCCTTCCATCACCCCCTAAACTGAGCACCGACCCCCCACTTCAAAGTGACAAAACCACGCTCACTCCAGATATCCGCAACACCACCATGACCCCCAGTGGCAACAAAGGTGAGAGCAACCCTATGTTAATCGCATGCAACCATACACCTGATCCTTCCCTGCATTTCAGTTCTTTCAGTTGTGCCCCACTGCGTGTTGACCACTTAAGTAGTCAACACTAGAGTAAAACATTTGGCAATGAACGAGTTATTTTGTACTTCTTAGCATCTCATTAGGAATGTTAGGACAGACTCATTTGTTTTTTAAGGACAAATTACTGTTGGTGAGATTGATTTGGAGGTCCAGAATGAGCAAAATCAGGCTTTTATCGATAATTTAAATCTGTTCTGGAAAGCGTGAATCCTCGATGGCCTCCATTCCAGTCCTCTATGCACTCGGGTACTATCAATGAACCTTGATGATATTATTAGTCACTTTACAAATGGAATCTGTCTCCAAATGATGCCCCCTCAGTCCATACCAGGATTGTTTTGTCAACTAATATTATGACACAATTTTTCGTCAACGCCTTGTTTTGTGATTACGATGATGAAGACAATAAGGTGACAAACCTTTTTGAAATAATAATGACGACTAATTCATTTTGTATTTTAAATAAAGAAAATATGACAAAATGAAAACAAACCTTGTTTTGCTGCAGACCAATTTTGTTCCAGTTGCTTTATTGCACCCATGGATATATTACAACCAAGGGTTGGCATTAAGACATGCCGCCCACCAAATGTACATAGAATTTGGCGGTGGGGTATTCTACACCACTACTGGTAGCAATTGTTATGAAAACAAGACCAGGTTAAAACCTAGTATATGGCTGGACCTAACAGTGTTTCCTTTAGGATTTTTTTCAGCAGCAGGGGAAAGGGTTTTGTTGTACCTGGGTGGTGTGCACGTGCCGCTGGCGTCGGAGTGAATATCAATAGGTCATTTAAAAATATGAAATAAAATCACACTTGACTGCAAAACAAACATTAGAACATATTTATTGACATCTATTTATTCATACACAATGCCTCTTTGACCCACTACTTACAGAGGGCACTGTATATTAGCCTCAGTGGCAAAGTTTGCAGCCTGGTTGAGAGCCATGGGTGGAACCTTGTCTTGTCTACCCAATTAGGGTCCCAGCCTGATAGTATGTGCTTAGTCTTCATTTTCTCTCCTCTCTCCTGTCCTCCTCCACTCTCCTCTCCGCTCGTATCTTTCTGCCCTCTCTCCTGCTTCACTCTGCTCTCCTGCTCCACTGGCCTCCACTACACCTGCCTGTGTACTTGTCAAATAAGGTTACATTTGAGAATAAGTAACGTTAGATAATTCTCTCACATCACAAATATTTGATCACGCAACCAGTAAGAACATTAAAATATTGCAGTGGCCACCACTAACATTACATATTTTAGAACTAGAAGGCATTTCTTTCCCTTCAAAATTTCGGGGCATAGGTAAGAACCTTGAGCCCCTCTCTAGCGAAAGTAACGTTAGAGATAGCGCACATTATCGACCACCCGAGGGGCGGGACGTGTATCGACCACCTGAACCGCTAGTGTATTTACTTTATTTAGTAATTTATTAGAGAGAACTGGACATCGTTACCTATTAAAATGTAAGTCCTGTAAAAGTACACATAATAAACTGTGTAAATGTGAAAAACCAACTTCATACATTTAGTTATATTAATACAGCCGTATTTACCATATCAACTTTAAGACAAGCAACACGCTCGGAATTATCTCATCGCGACCCACTAAACCCAACGGCGCAGACGTTGCTTCATAATTTCAAACTGCTTTCCTAACGACTATTTTGTGTCCTGCAACTTGGGTTACAACTGTGAATATGTACGTATTCCTGGACGTGCCGATAGCGACCACCCTTTCTCATATTAACACCGAATACGCAAGACAGGACACTTATACTGTATGCTAGCAAATTTCTGTCAAGTTCCATTAATTTATATGGGGTGGTCGATACAGGTCCCCTTAGCAACCAAAAGCTAGTGCTAGGCCACCTCTGACTTATTTGCTGGCACAAAAAAAATCGCAAAAATACTGAAAAAATAACCACTGGAGGATAACAAGGACATTTTTCCCTACATAACTAGGTACAGGTTGGTAGCGATATTTCACCTATTTCAGATATAGTTGCAAATGTGTTTACGTTACCTAGCTAACGTTAGCTGGAACATTATTTCACAATATATTATTAATATTAATAAGAATTAGTTGGCCATGAACATCAATAGAGAATACATTGGAAATGCTTATTTAAACTCGTAGAGTTGTATCTGATACCTTAAAGAACAATTTGTAGCCAGAGGATAGTATTACGTGTTAGCTGAGCCAAATTAAACTTTTTTTAGTTTTCATTTCACCAATAAATGTGACTAAAGTCTTCTAAGAATGAAAACGTGGGGCGAAGTAGGTGTTAAAATAGCTATATTTTAAATATAGCTTCTTTGAATAAGTATCAGGTCGTAGCCAGTGCTAGCCTCTGTTGTAATGTGGGGCAGTGTTGTGCAAGAGCAAGCTCAAAGTTCAGTTCATACAGATTAAAATGAATTAGTTCACGTTCATAGTTCACAATTTTGAATTTTGAACTAAGTTCACAGTCCCAAAAAATGAACTAGTTCACGTTCATTTTTTCAGTTTTTTAAATTCTATTCTTTTTCAGTAGAACCTCCTCCTACCCATCCACCCCAAGCCCCCAATCATTGCCACTGCCCACTTCCCAAACTAAACGTATTACTGTATTCTACAACAGAATCACGATTACTTTTAAAAGCCAAGAAAAAACAATGTCAGTATATGTTTTACCGCTGGCATGTGTGTGATATGATAAATAAAACTATGGTAGGCTACATATCTCTGAGCTACTTTTAGACATCTGAACCATAGATTGTATGATCTGAACCAATATGGGATTATTGGTTACGTTTTTTTAAAGCACCTATGTGCTGTGATTGTCTGCAACAGGATTACACCTGCTCCGCACCTGCCATTCGCTCAGTCAAGCCTCATGGTTGCATTCTGGGCTGGTGGGCCACAGAGAAACTCATGTTAGCTAACAACAAGCTTCAAAATGTCTCTTTCTAAGCCAAAAAGATGTAAAGTTGACAGTGAAAATCGCCAATTCCAGAGCAAATAGACTGACAAGTATTTATTTACTTTGCCAGCTGCAACAAGTAATAAACCGGTGTGTTTATTGTGCAACGAATGCATTGCTGTGATAAAATAATTCAACGTGAAGTGGCACTACAAGTCAACTCATGGCTCGTTTTCTGCCAGTTTTCCTGAGGGCTCGGAGGAACGGAGAAGGAAAGTACAGGGACTGCTAGCATCTTTTCAACGGAGTCAAGTGGCCCTTGGTCGCTTTTGCACGGAACAAGAGAGAGCCACGATAGCATCCCTGTGTGTAGCCTGGACAGTAACCAGACAGAAGAGGCTTTTACCGAGGCTGAAACTGTTAAAGATGCATGCTTGCTGTCATTGATGAAGTGGTTGTTGACGAAAAAGTTAAGGAAAGCGTCACTTCATCCATTAAAAAAGTACCTCTGTCGGACACATCAGCTCTTCGCAGAGTGGAACTACTTGCAAAGGATGTCTCAAGAAAGCTTTTGGAAAACCTTCGAAAAGCAGAGGTTATCTCTATCGCTGTGGATGAATCAACTGATTGTACTGACATGGCCCAGCTATGCATCTATGTCAGATTTTACGATGGAGTGCGCTTTTGGGAAGAACTTCTGGGGCTTATTCCGTTGGAGGGACACACTACAGGTGAAGTGATTTTTCAAAAGATTGTCTCGTTTTTTAACGAGCGTGAACTGGATTTACAAAACGTTTGCCTGTTGGTTACTGATGGCGCTCCAGCTATGATTGGTAGAGTGCAATGGCTGGTGGCGAGGCTATCAGCCATAGCCCCACATATGCAGTTTTTACACTGCATCATTCATCAGTCTGTGCTGTGTGCAAAGCTCAGTGGTGATCTGAAAAACACCATGGACACTGTCATGAACATTGTGAATTTCATTCGTTCAACCTCCAGCCTACAACATCGCCTTTTCCGTCAGCTGCTTGCTGACACGTTTGCCGAACACACTGATTTACTCGTCCATAACAATGTCAGATTGCTCAGCAAAGGAAAGGTTCTGGACCGTTTCTGTGAACTCTGCCAGGAGATTGTGTCTTTTTTTCGCACGTGTAAACACAAACAGGCAACCAACCTCTTGGAGCACATGTTGGATGGACGGTTTATGGCAGAAGTCTACTTCTATGTGACATTTTTGGACACTTGAACACTTTGAATCTCGAAGTGCAGGGGCGGGAAAAGTCTATCGCTGATTTGGTTGAGTGGCTTTGTGCCTTCAAGACAAAGCTAACTATTTTCACTACAGACCTAATGGCAACAAAATTGCTGCACTTCCCGCAATTCCGTGCATTCATGAGCACAGCACCTGGGACACACACAATGCCCGTCATGACAGACTTCATGACAAAATTGACTGAGAACTTTACTGAGAGATTCCAAGGCTTCAGCATTCCCATTGAGGTATTGCAGTTTGCTTGTGACCCGTTTTCCATCAAACCTGACTTCTGTGTAAAAGCAAAAGAGGTAATGTCTTTTATTGATGAGAGCATCTTTCAGATGGAATTGGTTGATGTGCAGTCCTCCTTTGCTTTAAAACAGCACTTGCAGTCTGAGGGTGCAGTGGACTTTTGGTCTAACCATGCTAGCCAATATCAGTACCCCACAATAAGGAAAGTGGCCTTGCTAATACTGACTATGTTTGGATCTACTTATACTTGTGAGTCTAGCTTTTCTCATATGAATGCCATCAAAACAAGGGCACGTTGTTCCATGACCAATGCGAAGTTGTATGAGTGTCTCAGGATTGCCCTTACCACTTATGAGCCAAACTATGTTGAAATAGCAAAATCAAGGCAGTGTAATTTCTCTCACTGACTCAAACAGGCTCAAAATGACAGAAGTCTGATATGTATGGTAGTTCTATAGTAAATCACCTGATTGAGGCATGTAATGCTATCTTAGTGAAAATGCAAAGACTACAGATCTGTTTTATGATGATTCAAACAGGCCTACTTATTGTTAGTCTGGATAGTATTTTACTGTTTTCACCTTTAACAAATATGGATATGGACCTGCTATAAGCACCTTATGTCTGCTTGGAATTGTTTTTGATAGTGTCATGAACAGGCCCATTTATTGTTAGTCTGATGGCTACTGTTTTACTATGTTCATCTTGCATTTAGCATTTATGGATATGGACCTGTTTTAACCCTCTGGGGTCTAAGGGTAAAATGAGGCACACTGGTGATTGTGCGATGCTCTGACATTTGTGTAAATTTCATCAACTTTATATACAGTGATTCCAAAGTGTTTCATATCTTTGTTTTCAGCACAGACTCAGCTACAATAATATGGAGTAAGTAGTACTCCAGCAGTAAGTAGGTCATAATCATGTGTGGATTGTAAACTGCTCTAAAAACACACAAACTGTAAACAGTAGTTTTGAACATGCACAGGTATGTTGTAATAAAGCACACTGAACAATTGTGAATAAGACTTTTGGTCACTGAAATGTGTTCATCAAGGTCTTGGGTATCAAAAGATGACAAAATATTTTAGCAAATCCAATGAGAAATATAAAATACATTGCTAAAAGTTAGTGTTGTGACTACTATTTTTCAACTTCAGGTGGGAGGGAGGGAGGGCAAATGGCCTTTCTGTAATGAATATGCATTGGGTAGGACGACCTGCCAGCTAAGTAGGCTATTCACACCTGGCCGCATGCCTCCCCACCACTAAGACAAAGACTCAGTGAGCCATTTAGAAGACAGAAACAAAGACATCTTTTGATTTTCAGAACCTTTATTGAAGCAAACTATACGCATGGAAGATGAGATGAGACTGGTGTACTCTTGCAACGCTTGCGTGGCCTCTTAGCTAGTGGTGAACTAGGCCGTGTTTCCTGATCAGCATCTCTGTAAATATGATAAAAACAAAATTGTTAGGAAATGTGACATCAAATCAAACTTTATTTATATAGCACATTTCCTTCAACAGGTGAAAATTAAATGTGCTTTACAAAAAAGGGGCACACCACTAACTAATGAAAACAAAACTTAGGAAATGTGACATGGTTACATCATATACAAACAAAGAACCAAACAAACACAACCAGACGCAGAGAGGTAGCCTATAATTTTGAGAAGCAATGGTTAGAATCGTTCGTAGTGTGGGAATTTACAAGCGCGCATATTAGTGAATATTCCTACAAACACACAGAGAATGTAATACAGCACACATTTACAAATAATGCAAGCTATCAACGAAACAACATTAGCTAAACTAAATAAACATTGATATTCCAGCTCAACTACACGCAACTCATCAATAACATTACATTACATTACATTATAGGCATTTAGCAGACGCTCTTATCCAGAGCGACGTACAACAAGTGCATTGGTTCATGATGTAGAGGTGCAAAAGAAACACTAGAGTGAAGTAAGGATCGTAGTGCCAGAAGTGACCACATCGATCAGGACTCCAACCCTGTAGAGTAAGCTTGTTCAGCAAGCAAGAATCCTACCAAGTACAAACTAGCACTGGAATCACATCTAATCACACCTAATCAGACAAAAACAATCCTGCCAGATACACTAACATAATCATATTATCCTAACTAGGTACAGTGAGCTAAACTATAGGCTAGGGAGGGGTGGGGAGAGGTGCAGCCTGAAGAGATGAGTGCCTCAATCTGAAGTAGGCTAGGTCTGTTTAGCTAAGTGGTTATTATATTGCTATTTCCCGAATTTACTTACAGTATGCTAATATCGATTGTGCGAGGACATCAGTTTTAGAATTTTAGCCACGCCACGGGCTATTTATTACCAATATGATCGAAAAACATACAGTCTACCTGATACTTCTAACACAACCAGACGCAGAGAGCCTAGCCTATAATTTTGAGATGCAATAGTTCGAATCGTTCGTAGTGTGGGAATTTACAAACGCGCATATTGCTGGATATTCCTACAAACACACAGATACGTTGCAATACAGTACACATATTTACCAATATGATCATAAGAAATATACTTACGCATGAAGTTGATCCTCAGCTGGATCAGTTCGCTGTTCGAAATGACACCGCTCTTCATCAGTGTCGGCTTCCGGACGGACCATTTTCCAAAATTAAACAAAATGTTCACCTCAAAAGAAGTGAATTAGGTGACACGTTGACATTCTATCCCGCTTTCGCAGACTTGGCATTTCTCACATGGATCTCGCATCGCCCCTCCTTTAGTCTCCTTCTATGGAGAGTAATTATAATGTTGTTAACATGTGAATGTGATTTGGGCGGACTTCCTGCTGAGCGAAATTCACATAGTAATGAGTAAAGTTTAACGAAGCATACATGATCTAATTAATCAAATTTAGAACACTTAAAACAATTCATTATTTGCCAATGGGCGCATTGGAAAGTCGCGATTCTAAGGTTTCTGTCAATGTTTTTGTTGCGTCTGTATGATAACAGCACGTGAAGTTAATCATCCAAATAAAAACGAAAGTAAATTTCATCTTGTCGAGCTCCGCCGGCGGAGCTCTCGATCCCAGAGGGTTAAAAGCTCCTTATGTATTCTTGGAAGTGTTGTTGAGGATATTATAAACAGGCCTACTTACTGTTAGTCTATATACCATTCAATAAGGAAACTCTTCTTGCTCCTGGTCACTATATTTTTTTTGCACTATAGTCTGTGATCATGTCAAACATCACCTACATGCCCATTCTGCTAAAAACATATTGTTTCAACTACTCAATTTCATCATTTGTCCTCATTTCTCTCGTACTACTGTTATTTTCTCATATGCAAAGATTGCTGGGAAATATGTCTGTGTTGCTATTCTCCACTATCAAGTGTTCCTGTTCTCCTTGAATTCTTACGTAAGGTCAGTGATCTAGCTAAGGAAAACAGTGAAGAGTAGTCCTACCTACAGCTAAACATATCAAAATGCCTTATAAACCTTAGAAACACTAAAAGTGCATCTTGAAAAAAATAACACAAAACAGGAAGGACAGAAGGGTACACAAGTTGCGACCTAGGGAGCTCAAATTCAAAGAGGTTGCTTGAAACAATTTAGGAAACATTGAGTAGCATTGCTTTGGATTACAGCTTATTTAATTTTGGTGAGGCAAGATAGCCTATATTGTTTGTAGTACAGTAACTTGGTGTCATTTTGATATCAATACTTTTAATGGCAGGCCTAGATTTTGCCAGTTTGAATGAATGAGTTATCAACAGTGTATGTCTTGTATGTGTGAGTAACTTCTTGCTATGAGAAAGTGAGAAATGCGAAATGGCCCTTTAAGAAACGGTTGTGGATCATGGCTATCCTTGTGTGAATATATACAGTCTGATGAGCGTGTCCCGTTTAGCACTTTCGCTTTGCTATATAGCTATGTAAAACAGTGGCTGTGACAAAGGGTGCGGTGGCGTAAGTATAAATGCATCAGAAACGAAGCTGAAATATGGCCAGTGTATGTACTCACGGATTTTACAGCAATCCAGCAAGCCTTGATTGACAAAATTATCAGCAAGCCCGTAGAATTAGAGCTCCCTAGGTCGCAACTTGTGTACCCTTCTGTCCTGCTGCATTTTCTGTTATTTCGTGGAGACACACTTTTAGTGTTTGTAAGTAGAGCCCGACCGATATATCGGTTTGGCCGATATATCGGCCATTAATTGACTTTTTTGACGACATCGGGATCGGCAGTTATGCAGCCGATGTGTCCCGATTTTTAAGTAAGTATAATAAACAAAAAAAACATTGATTATTTATCTGTACTTGTCTGTTCGAACGTTGTAATTGCTATTTACTAGAATTATTCAGTAGAGGGAGCTCTAATACAAGTGTGAACTGCAGCAGCTGACGCGCTACTTCTGTAATAAGACGTAACACTCGTGCCTCATCCAATATTCTCCACTGCAAGACTTGTCTGCACAGATTCGATTGCCGCAATAAAGGTGTGTATATTTAGTGAAAGTTTTTAATTAAATGGGTTTATACGACCACTATGTTTATCAATCCTCATTATCAAGCGAGCAAGCTAGCTAACATATTTGGTTCACTTTAGCAAACTAGCTGGCTAGCAAGCCTTTATGAAGTGGCAGTGAACACATAAGCAGCGTAGGATCTACATTTCCAGAGGACATCGCTGTATTCTCAAATAAATAACCAGCCAAAATAAAATGGTGATTGAATGCATCACACATTTGTTTTTTTATCTGAGATAATGATATTGGCTACTATATGATGCTGTGTCAGTAGCCAATGCGTTATTGCAAGCTAGTGTGTCATCTAGTCACGCGTCATCGTAGCAAGCTAACCAGACAGTAAATAAATGCCGATAAAACACTTCTAACGTGGATAGTTTTAAGCCATGTTATCTAGCTTTGTCGTGATAACATGAGAGAAGGATTGCTGTTGGAGAAGTGAATCAACCAACAGTTAGCGCGGGTAACCTGCACGAAAGCGCATTGTAGTTTTTTTCACGTATTTCATCCAGTCAATTTAATTTTATCTAACGTTACACTTGATTCACTCATTAGCTCCGCTAGATAATGTCTTACTCTTTGAGATCATGTAGTAGAAATAAAATAAGACTATACAATTCATTTAACTTACTGAGAATATATAATAAGAAATAATGAGGCTGTGTCAATAGCTAATGCATTATTGCGAGCGAGTGTGTCATCTAGTCACGCGTCAGAGGGCATTATAGTTATTTTCACCACCAAATTCTTATGGACAGGGAAGCTCGCAAGATAAAGTCTTACTCTTTGAGATCATGTAGTAGGAATAAAATAAGAAAATATAATTAACCTCTTAGCGCATTGCCCCTAGTGGTGGGCACGCCCGCGTGCCTAGATTACTAAAGTCAAACATTCGGTGCTACTGCAACCAACGTGTGAGATGAAAACAGAAACGCGTTGTTTCAGTTTCATTAGTAGACGATACATGACAACTATGCCGAAAACGGAGTTTCGCAGCCCCACCATTGTCGCTCCGGTCGTTCATTTAACACGCACCCCCTCCCTGCAGTCTCATCTAAAAAACACCCCCCACCCTTGACATAATGGACAATATTGTCTATCCTGGCATTAATAAAAATATTCTTTCACCACTAAAAAAACGTATTCCGTCATAGCAGCAAGATAAACCCGACAATAGCACTAAGATATGCCTATACAGCAGTGAAAACGCTGCTCACTGAATAACGAAATAAACGAGAAAAAGTTTTTAAAAATGATACCATGTCATTCTACAGTCAATATCTGGGACTAAATATTGAATAAATATAAAACCTTACTGTTGGTTTTACGTGTAGAGATGTCCCTTTTGAGACTGCGTGGTCATATATTGTCTTGGACAATCTGTTTGGGAAATATAGGCGCATCTGTGACGCCTGGGTATCTTCCAAAATAGCTGTGCGTAACACCACACCTGTTGTTTACGGCGTCCTCGTCCTTTTTAGTACAGTCTGACTTGATTTACAATTCATTTATTCGGTAGGCGAGAGTATAAGCTTTCTAACGATGTATAACATGTCTAATTCTGCTTTTGGAATAGCGTTTTATAGGTCAGCGTAACAGAAAATATTCTTAGCATAGCATTCACTTACGCAATCACTCTGTTAGCAGACAAATACGATGCACCTAACGAAACGTGTTCAAGGATATTTCGTAATTTCTTGGAAAATACTATTATTATTGAGGACTTCTGAACATAGCTAAACCATATGTTTGCTGATAGACCTAGCTGACATCGTTTTCTGGAGCAAAACAGAAGCGAATAGAACAATATCATTGATACCGTCTCTGTCTCTATCTACTGAACATAGAGGAGATTTCATCATTGCTATGTAAGTATTACCGTTCAAAATATTTCGGTTATATACGTTATTTTTGAAATTGAGTATCTTTAAATAGGTTAGTGGTGTTATATAATGTAAATATTTTACACTGTAATGTAAGCGTTAGACGGAAGTGTAATAGTTTTTGTGAAGCATGCAACAGTGATGACGTCATAGCTGGAACATTGCCAAAACGTGGTGGACGGGTGAAAATTGTTTTCATGTTGTCTCATCCCCATACAAGAAAACATACGAGAGTACAGAGTATAGAAATACACACGAGTTAATTATTACACATTTAGGTACTGTACCGCATTGTGTGACAATGTTTTTGCATTATTTTTTTAATCTGATAGCAATGTTTCATCTTAAACCCTCATAAGGGGCTCATTTATATGCTTTATAATGGACAAAAAGCATTTTATTCAATTTTGGAGAGATTTTGGATATGTTTCTGGACACCTAGCTATTTTAGACCACTGTACTGACTGAAAGCTTGTAATTCCCATTTGAAAATTATGCAACAGTGATTTTCTTGAGTCAAAACAGTTGATTTGTAGTGAAATACATGGATATGTTATGATTTACAGCAATGCATAATTTAGACATTTTGGATAGATTTGGAGATGCTGGGTACACTGCTTAGTTTTTGCTTCATACATCTATAGTAGTTCTACATATCCACCCTTAGATTTTATGAACTTGTGGTCAAGACGTTTTTGACCTAGCACATGTATAGTTTAACCTCCTGCATATATTCAATCTCGCAGTATTTCATTGCAAACTCAAAAAGTGCAAATTTATTTTGGATTTTTTGTCAAAACAATTGCATTTGTGGCACTTTATTTCTTCCAAAATTATGAATATAAACTAATCTGTGTTAGTATTGTAAATTGTACAAATGTCTTGCTTCATTTAAGCCATTTTTCAAGTCTCTGTGGTGTTCACGTCTGGGGTTATAAAGCTTTAAATAGGGTACCCCCTAAATGGGCAAGGATTGGCAAAATTTGGCTTGTGCCTTAAGAGGTTAATTTACTGAGAATAGATAATATTCATAAAAATACATGTTTGAAACTGGAAAACTGATTTTTTTTAAATTAATTTTTTATAGATGGCTGGAAAAGAAAGGAATAAAAGCAAGGTGTGGAGTTATTTTGATTCCACACACTTAAAGATGGTGTTAATATATATATATTTAATTTAATATCATCTTTGACATTTTTTTATCTGAAAAGTTCTTTGTGTGTTTATTTTTATTTTTATTTGTTTGCTTAAAAGTTAAATGTTCTTAAATATAGAAACTTTAATAAAATATAAGTTTTTCAAATTGATTTGAAAATGTTGCACTTTTTGACGAAATATCGGTCAAAACAACGGAAATCGGTGGGCTAGGACTCTCCAAAATTGGGATCGGCATCGGACCCAAAAATCTGGCATCGGTCGGGCTCTATTTGTAAAGTTTATAAGGCATTTTGATAGACTTAACTGCAGGTAGGAGTCCTCTTCGCTGTTTTGCTTTGCTAGATCAGTCACCTTACGTGAGAATTGGAAGTAGTAAAACCGGGACAGTTAATAGTGGAGAATAAGAGTAGACGCATATGTCCCAGCAAGCATATCATAAAATAACAATAGTACGAGAGAAATTATGAAATTGAGTAGTTGACAATATCTCTTTAGCAGAATGGGCATGTAGGTGAAGGTTCACATGATCACAGACTATAATGCAAAGTAAATGAAGTGACCAAGAGTGAGCTGAGTTTCCTTATCGAATGGTATATATAACAGACGGTATAAATTATTAGTTGTTACATTACAGGCATTTAGCAGACGCTCTTATCCAGAGCCACTTACACAACATAGCATTTTACATTGTATCCATTTATACAGCTGGATATATACTGAAGCAATTACGGTTAAGTACCTTGCTCAAGGGTACAACGGCAGTGTCCTTACCCGGGAATCGAACCTGCAACCTTTCGGTTACAAGCCCAGTTCCTTACCCACTGTGCTACACTCCGTCCTTGTTAAAGTGGTGGGTTCAGTAATGTGTGATAATGCGTAGGAAATCTATTGCACTGATGTGCTTTTCTCATGTTCAGTACTAGTTGTTATAATTATGATGTCATGATTTTAATGTAATGTTTTAATGGGGAGTTGCAGACCGTACATATGTAGTAATTGTTTGTGTGTGGCTAGATAGAGAACAGGGCGAGGTGACATGAATGCAGTAACGTGGCGTTTCATTATAAGAACGTTTTCTACAGTAGCCAAGTGAAGAAGTTAGTACAAATGGCACAGTGGCCAACTGGTGTAACTTTGCAAGAAAATCAATACATTTGCCGTCATGACATGCATATGGCTGGCCGTGAGTGACTTTTGGTAAAGCAAATATAATTGTAAGAAAACGTTAGTGTAAAATATGAAAATATCCGCCCGAGGGCAAGGCGGGATTCGATCCTTCAGCCTCAGGCTTACCAGTCCATAACTTTGTTAGTGCGCCACCATGACATAGCTGTACAATGCGTGAAATTTCATGGTCAAACCTGTCCGTGGTTTTAAAGAAGAACACAGGCCAATAAGCACAGCCGAGGTCCGGTTGAATCCATATGGCCTGGCGATATTGTAGCCGGTTAAGTGAACATGCAGATGGTATGTCATAATGCAGTGTGTATGTTCGGTGAATGCCGGGAAAATGTGGTGCAAAGGCAAATTGTTGAGAAGTAATAGACAATTATTTGTGAGCAAAAAAGCATGTTTAAGAAAGTTGCTTGAGGCAGGGTTTGAACCTGTGACTTCATGATCTGTAGACAGTTAGACGTGCCACTAAGCCATGAACTGACTACCTGTTGAAACAAAGAAGGTTCTTGGAAGATAATAGAAGAGCTCCTGTTGAATCCATATGACTTTGCAATATTGTAGCCGGTTAACTGAACGTGTAGATGGTATGTCATAATGCAGTGTATATGTTCGGTGAACGGCGGGTAGATGTGGTGCAAAAGCAATAATTGAGAAGTAATAGACAATTATTAGTGAGGAAAAAAGCAGGTTGACCTCTTCGCACAAAGCCCCTAGTGGTCGGCACGCCGGCGTGCCGAGATTACTGAACTCAGACATTCAGTGCTACTGCGACCAAAGTATGAGTTAAAAACAGAAACACTTTGTTTTAGTTTAATTAGTAGATGATATGTGACAACTATGCCGAATACGGAGTTTCGCAGCGCCACCATTGTCGCTCTGGTCGTACATTTAACAAGCAGCCCCTCCCTGCAGTCTCATCTGCAACTACACACCCCACCCATGACATAATGGACAATATTGTCTATCTGGACATTCATAAAAATATTCTTTCACCACTCAAAAATCGTATTCCATCATAGCAACAATATAAACCCGACAATAGCCCTAAGATATGCCAATACAGCAGTGAAAACGCTGCTCACTGAATAATGAAATAAACAAGACAAAGTTTTCAAAAATGATACCATGTCATTCTAGAGTCAATATCTGGGACTAAATATTGAATAAATATACAACCTTACCATTGGTTTACGCATAGACATGTCCCATTTGAGACTGAGTGGTCATATATTGTCCTGGACAATCTGTTTATGAAATACACGCGCATTTGTGACGTCTGGGTACCTTCCAAAATAGGTGTGCGTAATACCACACGTGTTGTTTACGGCATTGTCGCCCTTTTTAGCACAGTCTGACTTGATTGACAATTCATTTATTCAGTAGGTAAGAGTATATGCTTTCTAACGATGTATAACATGTCTAATTTTTCTTTTGGAATAGCGTTTTCTCATCATCTCATTCACTTATGCATTCACTCTGTGGTAGCAGTAAAAGAGGCTGCACCTAACGAAACGTTGTCAACGATTTTTCATAATTTTATTGGAAAAAACAATTTTTATTGAAGACTTCTGGGCATAGCTAAGCCATATGTTTGCTGATTGACCTAGCTGAGATCGTTTTCTGGAGGAAGACAGAAGCGGATAGAACTGTATCATTGATTTACTGTCTCTGTCTACTGAAAACAGATAAGATTTCATCATTGCTATGTAAGTATTACTACTCAAAATATTTAGGTTATATACGTTATTTTTGAAATTGAGTGTTTTTAAATAGGTTAGTGGTATTTTATAATGAGGATATTTCACACTGTAATAATGTAAGCGTTTGTTGTTGTCTAGTAGTGTTTGTGATGCATGCAACAGTGATGATGTGAGAGTTGGAACATTGCCAAACGTGGTGGACGGTTTAAAATTGTTTTCATGTCATCCGATACCCATACAAGAAAACATACGAGGGTACAGTGTATAGAAATACAGACACAAGTTAATTATTATACATATAGGTATTGTACAGCATTGTGTGACAATATTTTTGCATTATTTTAAAATCTGATATCAATGTTTCATCTTAAACCTTCATAAGGGGCTCGTTTATATGCTTTACAATGGACAAAAAACATTATATTCCTTTTTGGAGAGATTTTGGATATGTTTCTGGACCCCTAGCTATTTTAGACCACTGTACTGACTTGTAATTCCCATTTGAAAATGATGCAACAGTGAGTTTCCTGAGTCAAAACAGTTGATTTATAGTGAAATACGTGAATATGTTGTGATTTACAGCAATGCATGATTTAGACATTTTGGGTAGATTTGGAGACGCTGGGTACACTGCTTAGTTTTTGCTTCATAGATCTTTAGTAGTTCTGCATATCCACTCTTATATTTTATGAACTTCTGGTCAAGAAGTTTTTGATTCAGGATATGTATACTTTAACCTGCTGTATATATGCAATCTCAGTATTTCATTGCGAACTAAAAATGAACAAATTCATTTTAGATTTTTGCCTAGACAATTGCATTTGTGGGGAATCTTTAATTACCTATAGCCTAAATCTGTTTTTTTGGGATTAATGCTGAGAGTGGTGGAAATTTAGTTTTCCACTATTGACCGACTACTAAACCCTACTCCTGATTTTCAAAGCCAAGCGTCGACTACAAAATGTGAAGGGTTAGCGAGATTTTTTAATGATAGGATTGTGACCATCAGAGCTATTATCATCACTGACTCTACTGCCCTCTGCTGTCAACCTTTCAAGATGCAGGCAACTGTGAGTAATTTCACCAGAATTTCTGTTGCAGAGCTGTAAAATCATAGCGGTAAGCAAATCCTCCGTAAGGTGTCACCATGTGTGTGCATTCACACTAACTTTAAGGCAGGGGTGTACAGCAAGGGCCAATCTAATAATTGTTTAATTGGGTCAATCAGATCTTGATCCGGCATTTGTTTTAGCACCAGCTACAGCCTTAGACAAGTCTGTCCTGGAGCTTTTACTGTGCTCTAGTACAGGAATGAAACAGCGTAGCTTATATACCTGTCAGAATACTAAAACTGAAGTAATTGTTTGGAACAAAAACCAGCCCGCAGACCAGCTCTCTGGGACCCCTTGTGCACCCCTGCTTTACGGGGAGTCTAAAATAGTAATGTATATAAGTAGGGTGCAGGTTCTGTTGCTGAGGACATGAGAGTTTCTATCTGTGGCTGTGCTTTTAGATGTGGCGTTGGCTGCTGTGCTGGTGCCCTCTCTGGCCATGGCCCTGACTGCTCTCATCCTGGCCCTGATCTGCACCTGGCACTGGAAGAACAGGTGAGTTGCTTACATGTTGAGGGTAAGTAATATCCACACCTGCGTGGGTATCTGTGGGTGACATCATCTATCTCTCTGCTCGAGCACAGGAAGAAGAGCATGGAGGGAGTCTATGACCTGCCGCAGTGGGATCGTGCAGGTAGCCCAGCAACAGACTATTAAAATCTTTTCCCAGGAATACTAAAACTAACATGCTTTTTTGGCATAACAGGAGTTATCTTGCATTGCCAAACATTTCAGAAAGTACCAGTACAAAACTGATGATGTTTCTGGATATTAAAATGTATACATTTACAGATTTAGATAAACGTCAATACTGTGTCAGGACATCATTTGTGAGGTCTTATGATTTCCCAGTCTGTCCTCACTAAACTAATGGGGTAGTTTAATTGGTTAATTGGAACATGAACAAGAGTAGTGTGTTTAGTTGGTCAATTCGGAGAGGATTTGTGTCTGTGTTTCAGGTTGGTGGAAGGGAGTGAAGCAGCTCTTGCCCTCTAAGATGGCGGAGGGGGAGGAGTCTGTGGTGCGGTACAGCAGCACTGAAGTGGCTCGGCTCAGGGGGGGAGAGAGCGCCCCTGTGCTACAGACTGAACCTGCAGGTATGTGCACATTCATGGTTTAACCACTTTGGTTACATCTGGTTCAGGCACCTGTTATCGTGGTCCTCTCTCGCTCTTTCTCTGGTCATTTTTGCAGAATACCAAAAAAGGATAAAGCAATGGTTTACTCCAATGGAGAAAAGAACTACTGTAGAGTACTGAGGATACAAACCCATGTAATGTGGATTAAATAAAACCTGAGACAATCACTCATGAGAAAATATATGCTTACTTATAAAGTTATCTGACTTTTTATATTATTATAGACCAGGGTGGCTGAAAAGTTCATATTTTGTGATCAAATTTTTAAAAATATTTTCACGTATGAAAAGTTAGGACTATGCATTCAGAAGGGAAATAAAATAAAAATAATAATATAAAAATAGTAACAAATAAAACTCCTAACCCTCCATGTTCCACCCAGTCATATACAGACAAATTATCATTGCAATAAGCCTTGTATAGTTTCAACAGCAGAGCCCCAAGCTTATACTGTACTTCTCTTGTACCTTCCTGGACCCATAAATGTGAGCTGTAGAGAGCTCCATATCAATTATATCAATGCATTTGAGAATCTAATGGTGCCAGGACTAAGAATGCAGAGCTGTAAGCCCTGCCAACCATATTAGCAAGTGTCTATGTTTATTGACAACAAATGTGCACATGACACTTAGAGAGCAGCGCGGACGTAGATCAAATGCCATTTACGGGGAGTCAGGTACAGTCATTGTACAAAATTGGAATGAATTGACTGGTGATTCAGATTCTTTGAAGCAGAAGTAAAATTCCATATTGCGTCCCAGCTGATTCCTTCCCCCATGATATCCAGGTCCCACTGCCAAACTGTTGTTAGCACCAAGAGCTTATATAGAGGAAGCAAACTTGTTTCACCTTCTTAAGCATCTAAAAGGTTATGCAATGGATGAATTGGTAGAGGTGATCCCTAGGGTACTCCATAAGCCCGCATTGGAGATTTTAGGTGTAAGTAAAGAAAGAGGAAAACACTGGTAAATTGTATTGATTTTGAAATCTTGGAATGTAGTAAGGCCGATTTAATTGAAAATACTGTCAAAATTATTATGCCACATTTTTTGGATAGGAAAAAGGAGTTTTGGCAGAAAGAAAAAAAAAATAGGTATGTGCTTATACCATTTTCATTCCATGTTTCCACCAAGTTGGCAATTATGTGACCTTGTTGAAGTTATTATTTATTTTATTACAATGTATCAGAGGAATGCCAGAATAAATAAATTATTGTGATCTATGTGGAGCAACAAGACAAGTGAACACCATGAAACCCAAAGCAATGGGTCAAACCAAGTAGAGAATGGACAAATGGACTTTGGATTATTGAGCTCACCAGTGCTCTCTGTCCTCTTAATGATGTTCCAAACTGTTGATTTTGGTAAGCCAAAGGTTTGGCCTGTTTCTCTGACTGTTTTTTCCCCCTCATTTCTCAGCCTTATAATGGCTTCCTTGACTTTCATTGGAGCAATTCTGGTCCTCGTGTTGACAAACACCGCTAACAGTCTCCAAAGGCAAAGAATCAAGACTAGATACTGAAAACTCTTTTATACCTGCACCAAGGAAGCAAGTGAACATGCCTGACTAATCAGACATGTCTGTGAAGCCATTATGGTGCTCTGAAATGGATGTATAAAAAGTGCTGTAATTTCTACATGGTGAAACAATAGTGTATATATATGCCCTTAAATAAAAGCTGAAAATCTTGCACTTTAACCACATGTGAATTGTTTGAGCACACATCTAAAATTGTGAAAGTACAGAGCCAAATCAAGAAATATGTCTTTGTCCCCAACATTATCAGCATAAAGCAGAATGTGCTTATTCATGAATATCAAACAAGGATGGTGATGTACAAATTAGGACCAAAAAAATTCAGCCATGGCCATTTCTGATTCCTGATGACAGCAGTGATGTTTGCAGCATTGCCCATTGTAATCATCGAGATATACAAGAACTGGGGACAGCTTCTGTTTACCGTTTCCATGGATTCCTATGGGAGCTGCCCGAAGGTGCATGAATCCAGTTCATGAACGCAGCCATGTTTGACTATGGGTCATTGGCACCAGAGCATGTGCACTGGGTACCTAAACGTTAAGGATAACAGTAAACGCAGAGAAATTATGTTAACCCGTGGGGGTGCGCTTCGCGAAAGCTTTCAAATCGTCTGACGAACTGCGGCCACTGAACTGTGACTGTGGCTTCGCTGGCTAGCTACAGGACCCATTGTGACCATTTCTGATATGGTTTCTATCATCTCTGCAAGTGAAAGTAATAAATAAGGTAGTTGATATTTTTATAGAAGCATTCGGCAATACTGTACATTACATAAGCTAGCTTGCTAGATACATAGTCTACTTATGAAAAAGCTATGCCGAGCTAGCTAGACTGAAATGCAATGAGAAGTTGTGGTTAGCTAGCTTACTAAGTGCTCACTAAGTAACTTTTAGGTTGCACAAGCTAGCTATCGAGCTGTCTTACTGACTAACCCAGCCAGTTAGCTAGACAGTAGAACAGTTGTAGATGGCTTTTCCTAATGATACATTTGGTGGCAGTCGGCTGTAATAAGTAATATCTAGCTCGCAGGCTAGCCACAACTTCTGACTTGTTTAAATCCTACGGTCAGGAAGTGTGTTATGGGAGCCAGCTACTATCTAGCTACTGTTGTTTAAAGGAGATCGGTGATTCAATTGTAGCTTTCTAAATACGTAAATGACCTCCCTACGGTTCCTAGCTATTCCTAGCTAGCGTGACCCTGATCTCAAGCATAATGCACTGTTGTGAAAAGCTATTGCAGACTGGAACAGCTAGCTAATATAATTAACTTGATTTATTTTCTTGCTTTGACTTGAATTAAGGTGCATGAGAGAAAGCAAAAGATTTAATCAATACTGAGTTTTATTCTTTATTCAAATGGAAACATGCAATGTGCTTTATATTTTTGGCAATGCATATGAACAATGTATTGTAATAAAGTATGACTAGTCACCTAGTGCAATATTGGCTCGTTTTGATTGTTTACAGGAAAAAGTACAATCTGGGCAAAGACAACCTTTTGATACAATTTGCTGTAGTGTAATGTTGTTAGTCCTGCTATCCTGAACTTGGGCACTGACAATCTAAGCAGTACAAGGTGAAAATTATTCAAGATGTCATATTCGATGTCGGATTCGAACCCAGAACCACCTTCTTGCGAGGCAACAGTGCTAACCACTATGCCATTGTGCCCGGTTTATCACAGCACAGAGGCAAATTTTCATGCTTACTGAGCAAATTGAACTATGATTTAGCCAAGAAATAATGAATAAATGGCCAAAATGCTAAAATTTACGTAAAATATTGATAAATTAGGCTTATGTGTTCTATTCATACAATCCTCATCTTTGTAAATGACATGTTTATCATCTTCATAACCACTTCATCTTGACCAGCATCATTTGAAACACAATTTAAGAGCAAATTAAATATAACTATTCTCATTTTTTAACCCCTTAGCGCAGATACCAAATCTGGCCAATCCTTGCCCATTTAGGGGGTACCCTATTTAAAGCTTTATAACTCCAAATGTGAACACGACAGAGACTTGAAAAATGGCTTAAATGAAGCAAGACATTTGTACCATTTACAATACTGAGAGATTGCATATATACACCAGGTTAAACTATACAATGTCCTGGATCAAAAACTTCTTGACCACAAGGTCATAAAATATAAGGGTGGGCATATAGAACTACTATAGATCTATTAAGCAAAAACTAAGCAGTGAACCCAGCGTCTACAAATCTATCCAAAATGTCTAAATTATGCATTGCTGTAAATCACAACATATTCACGTATTTCACTACAAATCAACTGTTTTGACTCAAGAAACTCACTGTTGCATCATTTTAAAGTGCGAATTACAAGCTTTTCAATAGTACAGTGGTCTAAAATATCTAGGGTTCCAGAAACATCCAAAATCTCTCCAAAAATGAATAAAATGCTTTTTGTCCATTATAAAGCATATAAATGAGCCCCTTATGAAGGTTTAAGATGAAACATTGATATCAGATTAAAAATAATGCAAAAACATTGTCACACAATGCGGTACAGTACCTAAATGTGTAATAATGAACTCTTGTATGTATTTCTATACTCTGTACTGTCGTACGTTTTCTTGTATGGGGAATGTCACGACATGAAAACAATTTTAAACCTTCCACCACGTTTTGTTAATGTTCCAGTTCTCATGTCATCACTGTTGCATGCATCACAAAAACTACTAAATTACCAACGAACGCTTACATTACAGTGTGAAATATCCTCATTATAAAATACCACTAACCTATTTAAAAACACTCAATTAAAAAAAATAACGCATATAACCGAAATATTTTGAGTAGTAATACTTACATGTTATACATGGTTAGAAAGCTTATACTCTCACCTACTAAATAAATGAATTGTCAATCAAGCCACACTGTACTAAAAAGGGCGACAACGACGTAAACAACACGTGGTATTACGCACAGCTATTTTTGAAGGTACCCTAGTCCCTCCAGGAAATCGCGGAATATTTGCGGGAGCTTGCAATTTTGCAAAATTCCTGCGATTTCTCCGCATTAAATGTCCAAATCCAGAGCCGTATAAAGAGCCGTATATATGCCTTAACGCATATTTAAAAAATAGGCTACGTAGCAAATGCATCTGTAGGGGCTGCAGTCTTAAAGAAATGCATGACAAAATGATTAGGGAAAGCAATCATAAGTAGGCCTACTTATGTGTCAATGGAGTCTTCAATAACGTTGAATCACGGTTGTAAGAGATTGCACTTTGTTTTGTGCATACATTATGTGTTGAATTAATATTATTTAAAAAGCATTTAAAGCACTTTTTACAGAGGATGTAGCCTATGTATTCTATAGCCTATTGCAGTCACAGACTGTCTATTTTGTAAAGCTACGTCGCTTTTTTTTTTTTTTCAATTTTTTTTGTAACTTTGAGCCCATGGTTCTTTATGTTCAGAAAATAAAAAAAGATGAGAACTAAAATATTTCCAGCTATTTCTGTGATGTGCAGTAGGAAGTGATTACATGACTCTTTCTTCATTATGTAGTAGTTTTTTAAAAAATTGCAATTTTATTCCTCGACTTGCAATTTTTGCCAATTCCCGCAATTTTACCGCAAAAAAGTCACGTAAAACTTAGCAAATTGCATCGCAATTTTTTAGAAAAGCTGCTGCAAAATCAAGCATTTTTGATCGCAACAATCACAAAAAAACTCCACGAAATCCTGGAGGGACTAGTACCCCGGCGTCACAAATGCGCGTATATTTCGCAAACGGATTGTCCAAGACAATATATGACTACTTGGTAGGGATGAGCGAGTACACCATTATCTGTATCTGTATTTGTTCAACCAACAAAATTATCTGTATCCGTATTCGTACTTGGAATGGGCGGGGCTTAAACCGGAATTGGACGGGGTATAACCGGAAGTTGGTATTTTAACCTCTTAGCGCAAAGCCCCTAGTGGTTGGGGTACCGAGATTGCTGAACTAAGTCGGGTTTATCTTGTTGCTATGACGGAATACGATTTTTTAGTGGTGAAAGAATATTTTTATGAATGCCAAGATAGACAATATTGTCCATTATGACATGGGTGGGAGGTATAGTTGCAGATGAGACTGCAGGGAGGGGGTACGTGTTAAATGAACGACCAGAGCGACAATGGTGACGCTGCGAAACTCCGTTTTCGGCATAGTTGTCCTGTATCATCTACTAATGAAACTAAAACAACGCGTTTCTGTTTTTAACTCATACATTAGTTGCAGTAGCACCGAATGTCTGAGTTTAGTAATCTCGTCACGCCGGCGTGCCGACCACTAGAGGCTTTACGCTAAGAGGTTAAAATCACCCATAATGACTACACAGTCAAATTCAGTGCAGATAATTGAAAGCATCTCTGTAAAATCATCAAGGAAATGTGGAGAATATTTTGGTGGCCTGTATATAACTATATATAGAATACATTGAGAGAATTTCATTTCCATTTTAAAGGACACATATTCAAAGGATGAGAACTCTCCAAATGATAACTTCTTACAAAGGAACCTATCTCTAAAAACGGCACAAACACCCCCTCCTTTTTTGTTCTGTCGTGCTTCAAACTCAAATATGAAATTTGGTGGGGAGGATTCAATAAGAATAGCATTCCCATTCTTGGTGTTCAACAAAATCTCTGTTAAAAACATAAAATCAAGCTTGTAAGAGGTTATAAAATCATTGATTAAAAGTGACTTGTTACACAGGGACCTAATATTAAATAGGGCTAGTTTTAGGTTTGTTGGAGCAGGGCCTGAGATACTTGTGGCTAGAACCGGTGTTGATATCAGGTTGCTAATACTAACCCCAGAGCAATTAGGATTTCCACGAACTTTGTTTCCAATTTGAACAGGGATTAAATGATTGGGGGAGCTACTCAAAGAGGTAGTGGTTCAACGATGTGGGGAAAGCGAGTGCTGATTATTGACCGGTGTTGAGTCCAAGTGTGCGTGGTGAGTAATTAGTCACTTGCGTCCAGAGGTTTGGACGGAGTAAAAAATGTTTTCGGAAAGGCTTCTGGCGCCCAAGGCATTGGGGTGGATTCCATCGTTCTTGTAAAAGGCTCTGCGCTCCCAAAAAAGATGAAATTGTCAATAAAAACCATATTGGGCGACAAGCATACAGACTGTAGCCATGTATGGAGACTGAGGATGACTGAGGATTCTATTGAAACGACCCAGTAGCCGACCGAAAGTAGGGATTGGACCAGAGATAAAAACATGTTTGCCACAGGACTTGAGTAAGTTAAAAAGACGAATAAAGTCACGTTTCAGTATTTCCGATTGTTGTTTTGAGGTATCATTTGTGCCAACATGGACTATAACGTTACGAACGTGAGGGTATTTTTCAAGAAGGCTCGGTGAGGGGCATCGGGTTGTAGGTTGTAGGAGTGACTGCTTCCTCGCTGACTGTTTCCCCGGACACCGACCCAAGGCTCCGGACCAGAGGGCGTGGAGCAGACCAGGGTCTTCGGTTTTGCTCCGAGCCGGGGCCAGGGATGCACCACAGGAGCAGACGAGGTGGTGGATGGTGCCGGCTCACCCGTGGTGTTAGGACCGAGCCAGGGGAGAGTGGTGTCATTGTCTGCAACATGAGAGGCCGGTGCCACCAGAGAGTCCAGAAGCTGCTCATCCTCCTTCAAGTTCAGTGATCTTTTGTGTTAACTGGAGACAGCCCGAGCAATGAGGTGGGGAGGGAAGGGGAGGCATTTTTTGTTGAAAATAGTCCTAGACAAAGCTGGCTGTGTACAAGAAAAAAAACTAAAAAAGCTAATAAAATAAAATGGAATAAAATGATAGAATGATAAAAATTTAAAAAAAAAAATGAATAAAACTGCAGCAGAAGCTGCGAAAGAAAGCAGAAAAAGATATAGGCCTATAATGGAAAAAGCTGCGGGAGCTCACAGACACGGCTCAACAGCGTCTGCTAAATGGCGGTAAAGCAATAATGGCGGTGGATTCATGTTATTCTAGGTCATGGTTTAATACTTTGCATATTCTGATATATCTGCGTCCACTGTGACATAAAACTATGCGGACCAAATTGGAATTAAATAAATCTTATATCTTCTTCTGTGGGACTCAACAAAAATTGGTGCCTGGAGCGTAATTAGTTCAGTGTGAAGAAATTTTAGAGATAAAATGTTCTGTCCAAAATAATTTGATTTGGCCAGGGTAAATTCATAGTTTTGAATGGACTTCAATGGGGAAATTTGCTTTTTGGCACCAGAGGCTTATTAAACTGCAATACCTCGAGTAATAACTGGAGTTAATGAACTTCACGGAGAATGGCAATCCCTGGTCTCCTGATTGTAATGCATGAGTGCGTTTGGATATGAAGTTGCCAGTCTTCTAAAACATCATGGAGCACAAGATTAGCGGCTGTGTGGTACTTCGACATGAAAGTTGCTTGTTGGCACTTCAGCTCCATTTAATTTTGTGTGCAGTCAATGATATAAACAGTCTCATGTTGACACTTGACCACGCATCTCTCGTTAGAGAGTAGCATGTCCCCTGGACCAAGGTTTTCACATCTATTCATACACCATCTCTGGGATCGCAATCTACAAAAAGTATGTCCTCCCAGGAAGTTTGTAATGTTTATCCAATGTATTAACCATATCAAAGAAAGACGTTTTTTCCACTGTGTGGAAAGCAACTGTATCATTGGATAAATAGCAGGTCACTGCCTTTGTGCAATCTCTTACTTTTTTATATTTTGTGGACCTTGAAAAGCTGCCCATAATACTTTGCAGGTTGTCGTGGCAGGAACAGATGATGTTGATGCTGTGGGTGATGCAGGCTGAGCTGGGTGGTGATTGACCAGTTCTCAGCAAAGACAACATGTAGCAGTTACATCCACATTTTTGGGCTCCCCCTTTTTGTCTGGTTCAAAACCAAAATACTGCCATATAGCAGCCTTCACATTTTTTTTGGCAACCAAATTGCCACTGCTCTCCATTTAGTGTGGGCAATTCACTTCTGTTCCGCCAAACGTTCTAAACACATCACATGATAAAACGAATAAAACGTGAGAGAATCTTTTCAAAATTGCGAAACCCCCGCTGTGTAAATATTCATGATATACCATTGGTTTTTGTGCCGTATTACTTTTATAAAACAATGTCTATATGTCTTATATAGTAATTCTATTTTACTAATAGTAAAATAGAAAGATGGCACAATTTTTTAACTAATATTTTTAACAGATTGTAGTTTGCCCTTCCACTGATTTAATTCAGTTATTAACCTCTTAGCGCAAAGCCCCTAGTGGTCGGCAGGCCGGCGTGCCTAGATTACTCAATTCAGACATTCTGTGCTCCTGCAACCAAATTATGAGTTGAAAACACAAACTTTCTAGCTCTATTCGTGGATGATTCAGGACAACAATGCCGAATACGGAGTTTCGCAGTGCCACCATTTTCGCGCTGGTTGTGCATTTACCAAGCACCCCCTCCCTGCAGTCTCATCTGTAACTACACCCCCCACGCATGACACACTGGATAATAGTGTTGATCTGGGCATGCATGAAAACATTCTTTTACTACTAAAAATTTGTATTCCCTCATAGCAACAAGATAAAGCCAACCGTAGCCAAAGGTATAGTTCACAGTACAGCTGTGAAAAACGCTGCTCACTGAACACTGAAATAAACAAGATGAATTTTTCAAAATTATGCCATGTCATTCTACTGTCAATATCTGTGACTAAATATAGAATAAATATACAACCTTATCATTGGTTTTATGTGTAGAGATGTCGCTTTCCAGACGGAGTGGTCATATATTGTCTTGGGACAATCCGTTTGTGAAATATATGCTCATTTGTGACGCCTGGGTACCTTCCAAAATAGCTGTGTGTAATACCACACGTTGTAGTACAATCTGGCTTGATCGACAGTTAATCGACTCTTTTATTTGACATTGTTAATTTGTCTACTGTATAAGTGAATTTCCCTGTTTCTAGCTTTTCCCCAAACAGTTCACTGCAGCAATAGTAAACGTGAAAATGGTGGCACAGGAGGTCTCAGGAGTGCATTTGTTTAATTCTTGCTAATTTTATGACCAATGATTTGTTGTTAAGACTATTAAAAGCTTAATATTTTGCCATTTTGGGCTTGGCCCATTTTTTTTGCTCAGGAGTGTACGTGAACACAAATAATATTTCATTGTCCAAATGTAAGTGTTACTGCTGAAAATATTTCGGTTATATACGTTATTTTTGAAATTGAGTGTCTTTAAATAGGTTAGTGGTATTTTAGAATGAGGATATTTCACACTAACGTAAGTGTTCGTGGTTTGCTTGTAGTTTGTGTTTAATGTATGTACCAGATATGACCTCAACTGGAACATTGGCAAAACGTGGTGGACGGTTGAATATTGTCTTAATGTCGTCCCATCCCCATACAAGGAAACATTACATACTGTAGAGAACAGCAAAACATACGAGAGTTAATGGACACATGTAGGTACTGTACCACAATGTTTTTGCATTATTTTTAAAATCTGATATCAATGTTTCATCTTAAACCTTCATAAGGGGCGCATGTATATTCTTTATAATAGACAAAAAGCATTTTATTCATTTGTGGAGAGATTTTGGATATGTTTCAGTACTCCTAGATATTTTAAGCCACTGTACTTATGGAAAGCTTGTAATTCCCACTTTAAAATGATGCAATAGTGAGTTTCTTCTGTCAAACTGTTGATTTGTAATGCAATACATGATTGTTGTGATTTACAGCAATGCATAATTTAGACATTTTGGGTAGATTTGGAGACGCTGGGTACACTGCTTAGTTTTTGCTTTATATCTTTAGTAGTTCTGCGTATCCACCCTTAGATTTTATGAACCTTGTGGTCAAGAAGTTTTTGATCCACAACATGTATAGTTTAACCTGCTGTATATATGCAATCTCTCAATATTTCATTGCAAACTAAAAAAGAGCAAATTCATTTTTGATTTTTTGCCTAGACAATTGCATTTGTGGCACTTTATTCCAAAATTATTAATATAAACTAATCTAAGTTAGTATTGTAAATGGTACACGTCTTGCTTCATTTAAGCCATTTTTCAAGTCTCTGTGGTGTTCACATCTGGAGTTGTAAAGCTTTAAATAGAGTACCCCCTAAATGGGCAAGGATTGGCCATATTTGTCATGTGCGCTAAGGGGTTAATTGACTGTTGGCTAGTTGTGAGGTTGATGAAATTCAAAGACAAAAACTAAAACAAATTATCCAGCTAGCTCCACAAAACACTGTAAAATATCACTTTTCCTTATTGTATACATTCATTTGGGCACTGCTAATGAGGTGAAGTTACTGAAGCTAACTGTCAATGCAGGCAGAGGTGTTCTTCATCCGTTTTGCAGGTGCACTGCTTCTTAAAAGTTTACATTTTTCAAAACTTTGCACTTACTGTTTGTGTAGACTAATGGATCAGTTAACATAAAAATATTTACTCGCAATGATATTAATACAATGTGCAAATTTTCTATTTGCCTGTGGTTTATTGGGGATTATTTTCATGGCTGGATCACAAATTAACCAATAGGAACAATGGACCGGATCTTTCTGCTTTATAACAGCAGTGTCAAAACTGAGAGTAACAGTAGATACATAAATCTGAAACATTATGTTCAGTGCCATGGTATGTGTAAGAGGGACTGAGGATATACTGTAGTGCTGTAACTAGCCAATGGGTTTGATGAATAGCTCTAGATGTAGCATTGGTAGGGTGTGTGAACGAAGCACTGTATTTTGTCCAACCTCTTCACAGATGAATCTTGTTCAACTTCTGCAGAGTACGCACAGCCCTTGGTCAGCGGGGCTGTGGGCACCCTGGGCCAGCGGTACCCTGATTCTGACCAATACGACGCACCACAGACAGATATATACCATGCCTACGCTGAGCCCCTACCAGCTTCCGGAGCGGAGTACGCCACACCAATCGTTTTGGACGTTGCCAGCTACCCTGCCAGTGGGCCTATGGGACAGCAACTATCCATTTCCTCCTTCAAGGGACGTGGCCCTGCCCCACTCCTGGCCAGGACAGATGGCAACCAGTCAGGGGCATGTCCGCAGTATGACACACCCAAAAATATGCTGGGACAGGCCCCACCCACAGAGGAGCTGGTATACCAGGTTCCACAGAACTGTGCCCAAAAGGGATCTGAAATCAGCTGAGGGGAACCTGCAAGGCGATGGTTAATTCATGCATGGGGTGAAGCTGTGCACAATAACACCTATCCCTCGATCTGGATAGGGAGGACCGTACGCTAAGGCGTAGAATGTAGGGATTTGGAGGGGGTACACGCAGGCCCCCAAACACAGAGCCTGCTGGGCTCCTGCACACACACAGCCTTATTTATGGTTTGATATAAATATGAATTATGTTTATGATATGCCCACATGTGCACAGTGTCAGTCTTTTAGGATGTAGTGCCATTCCAGTTCCATCACTGAAACACAAGTTGTGAATGTTCATCACTAGAGCGCTCACTGCCAAGCACCATCTTGGTTGTTCTTATTGTGTGTTTGTTTTTGTTCAATGTCAAACTGTGAGTATCTTTGAGAATTCTGACTCTCACACACAAACATCCACCAAACATGCTTTCTCTTTCTTTTTTTCATCTCCTGCCCTCTGTTACATCATTGAGAATGTTCATCTGCATTAGATGCTCGAGTTTTGAATGGATGTTTACACTAATGCATAACTGAGACCATGACATTCATTTTACAACTATCTAATTTTCTTGCCCCAAATCATTTGACATTTATGTTAAAGGCATAATATGCAGGATTTTTTACTTGAAAATATTATAAAATAACCATGCTAACTCCTAGATCTATGATGCACTGGCAATCTCTGTCTTTACACACTTTCACCAAATTTGTGCCCCTTTACCTGTATTTGTTATTCTAAAATGTGTTCAGGGCATTTTTGGGTGTGGTGCTCTTTTCTGTGTGGGGAGGGGTGGGTGTGGTTACAGAGCCTGTGGTTTGGGATCAGATTTCAACAGCGTGTTTGTTGCTATAGCTAGCTAGCTAGCTGCTGTAATGGCCCACATACAGCGAAGCAAAAAGACAAGTCCACTGGGCTCGTTGAAGAACTAGAGTTACTGTAACCTTGCTTTTTCTCTGTAGCATCATATAAAGTTTTCCAAGTGGATGAGAAGTGACGCGGTGCTGGGTTGTTTTCTGTTGGACCTGTAAGTAACGTTACCTCTTACCTATGCAGGGTTGCCAGATATCTGGTTTTTGACCAGAATGTCCAGTTTTCAAATAATTTGTGGTCTTGACCGGACAATGTAGCCTAACATCCGGTCCAGGTGACTGAAGGGAGAAATTTAACGGTAGTTTCTAATGAATTTGTGTGTTTCGACGGGTAATTGGGCGTGAGTGCCAGAGGAGAGGAAACTTCTTTGATAAACACAGGCTAATAAATCCTGCATCGTCTGCCTTTACGAAGACATGTCCTGACTTCTCCTAACAGGTCCTGGCTATTTTTATTCATCTGTGTCCTTTGGTTACTGGAAGCCACATATCCAGCTATTTACCTTTTATTGATTATTTATGTTTATTTTCATTTTTTTACACACCACCACTACTGAATTCAGAACTGGCTTCACAGTAGACTAGGCTTGTTGTCATGGTAAGAAATGCAGTTGCCAGGAAAATGGTTGCACACATTGCCCTGAATGTTTCACCTAATGTTTTTGTGCCAATAAAATTAATCATTCACTTGAGTGTCATGAGTATCAAAACAAGAACATTTATTAATTTGTGTGCCAAATAAAATTGATAGGTGCATGTAATGAAAGCTAATCCACACTGTTTCAGTGTTTCCTATCCCTGTAGTGGAGTTGACACCCAATCATTTTATAATGGCAGTTTTGCTTATCTACAACCTTAAAAAGTGCAGGCTTACAAACAGAAGCCTTGCCAAAGGCTCAGTATTAAATAAAATATGCAACAGAGTTATAAATAATATGCATGTAAAAATGCACCCATCTTGTGTATGTTGGTATTAATTTGTACTTTTCACAATTAGATGCAGAAATAATAACAACCAAATTTCCAGTCAGTAAATCAGTGTGTGATATCTATGGCTAATATAGACTTGAGTTTTCTAGTGCAGAAAAACTGGATCTTTTCATTTTAGTTGTCAGTTATGGATATTTATTGTATGGCACATAGAATGTGGAGGATTGATTTCAGTAATAAGAGTGGCCTTGACTAGTTAAAAAAACAACTTTCAACTCTTTCTTCCTTTTCTGTTTTCAGTCTCCACACCTCCACACCATGCAAAACATTTTATGCATTGTGCTGTTGCGTCCAGCGCCCCTAGTTGCATCCCTGTGAGCATCAAGCTGTGGATTATGGTGGTTCCCAAACTGTGGCTCATGGATGGGATTTAAGTGCGTCACAAGAATACAGATGACATACTTTCACATTAACACCAGCCAAATAAACACTAGACTTGCTGCATGCACTGCACTGGTTACAGTGTTGTCGCGGTTGTTCTGAAGTAACATTTAAATCCATATTTTAATTACTTATCTGCTGTTTAGTAACAGGTGTGTCACAGAAAGCGCATCTCATTATTTGGTTATGAGCCCAGTAAGTTTGGGGACCACTTGTTTGTAGGACAAGGTGCAGATGTAGGGGAACGTCTTGATTTTTTGTGCATAAGGGGGAAGAGGAGCACAGAACGTACCTCATGTTACCTTGGCATGTGTTGTAGTCACTCTGTGTTTGCGTTTGTTGGTAGAATCATTAGATTGTATGGAGAATAAAAGATCATAGTCATTTTGAGAATTTGTTTTAATAAAAGTTTTAAGGAGATTTAGAGGTTTATTTTGTTGTGTGGTCATTCATGTGGAAGCTCAGCTGGTAAGTGACAATGTTTGATATTTTGTAATGGGTATTAAGTTATAATAATATATATGATAATATTGTGGTCACTGAATTAGAACAATTGCACATTTTTTCATGGTTAGTTCTTAAGCTAGATCCTATGTTCATTGTTCAGCTGCCACGATTAGCACCATGCTATACATTGCATTTACAGTTAGCTAAGGAATTACCAAGAGGCTAAACTAAAAAACATTTTATTGGTCAAAGAAGACCAGTATTTTCGCGGTAGTCACATGTAGTCCGCACTCAGGGTGTTTTTCCATAATGGCCTTTAGTCTGTTTTGTTTGCATGCTGAGAAAGGTAGACAACAAAAATAGAGTTGATAAAAGTACAGTGATCATGTTCCCAATACAGTAACTGGCTTAATAAATTTGTATTTGGAATACTTTGTTTTTCACCCTTAATGTTTAATGGGTTCTACTCTATTTTTGCAGAAATACTGCCATCATCTGGTGGAGTAAGGCAATGATAAAATGAAATGCCCAACCAAATTAAGCTTTTGCCTTGTATTTAGCAAGGCTATTCATGAGGTCTGCATTATGTGCTGACGCTAATATTATAAAATGCAGCCAGCTTTTTTAATACTAGTGACAAACATCTGTAGCATCTTGTCAGCATTTCTGAGAATTATATTTCTGCTGAACAGTGAAATGAACAGCAGCTTTGTTGAGGTAGTTGCATAATTGAATGTGAAAAGGTTTGATTATTGACTGATTGAATGGGAGTATGCACTGCACACAGGACCTTTTCTGTCACATATCTTTGAGGTCCTGTATACAGTATCTCATTAAAAACACATTTTCAATGTGTAAAAATACCAAGTTACAAATACTCACACCTACAAAGTACTGTCTGTAAGTCATTCATTAAAACTGGCTAAATTTAGGCCTGTCATTAAATGTATTGATATCAAAATGACGCCAAGTTACTGTACTACAAACAATATAGGCTTGTATATAATATATATATCTTGCCTCACAGAAATTAAAGTATTCCAAAGCAATGCTACCCAATGTCTCTTAAATTGTTTCAAATCATTTGGCCCTGTGTGTACAAGCATACAGTAGATGAACAGGCCAAATATATGTGTGGATAGGTTTGTAAGAGTGAAGATTGATTGAATAGGCGTCAGTATGTCCAATTTGTATTGGTAGGTATGCATTTAGCTGCCTAGCCTTTCGGTTGCGTGAATGATAGTATGTTTCTTGGTATAAATGTGGGTTTGTAAATGTGAATGTTATATGCTTCGAGGGAAATGTCCCCATGGGGATAATGAAGTATTGTTTGTATGTATGTATGTACAAGATTTATTTTACATTCAGCATTTATTGTAAGTAGCACATATACAAGAAGTTGTACATGTAGTGAAATCTTTTCTGTAGGTATTCATCAGCAGTTTTGTACATTCATTTAAATGTCTTGCATGAGGAGATTTGTAGTTATTTGACACTTTGATGTGACACAAAGTGTGAATGATGACTGTGAGATGGTAAAATGAAAAAACACAGCCAAGTGACATGAAACAATTTAGGGTAGCATTGCTTTGGAATACAGTTTCTTTAATTTCTGTGAGGCAAGATAGCCTATATTGTTTGTAGTACAGTAACTTGGCATCATTTGGTTATCAATATTTTTAATGGCAGGCCTAGATTTAGCCAGTTTGAATGAATGGCTTATAGACAGTGCTTTGTAAGTGTGAGTAACGTGGCATTTTTGTATGTTGAAAATGTGTTTTTAATGAGATCATTTCTTTTTGCACTGTGTTTGTAATGAGTAAGTAATAATAATTCACGTATAAATGTAGACTATGAGAGACGTGCATATGTTGCACTCGCAGAATGATGACACAAGTCTTCCGGTGCCACATATTTTAATGGAAAGAAGCAGTTCTTTTTCACTGCAAACAAAACATAATAGCTTTTAGCTGACCATAATTTTATATGGAAGCACTCTTTCAGCTGGCTTTGTTTGCTAGTATTCGAGTAAAGCTTGCTACCAAGGCAAGCACGTAACAATACTGTATCGCATTTCGTTTTTCTGTAACAGAAATTATTAATGTCATGTCCCAATAGGTTGTAGTGATCACAATGTAGTTGCGATTGCAAGAAAAAGTAAAGTACCCAATGCCAAGCCAAGAGTTCTGTACAAGAGGTTTTCTCAGGAAGCTTTCTTGGAGGATGTCAGTAATATATGTTGGTCAAACATCTACAATGAGGAAAAATCAGAGCACTAGAACTATTTCTTAAAAAGTTTCAACCAGTTATTGACAAACATGCACCTGTTAGGAAACTGACGATGAGGACTTGTAGAGCACCATGGATTGATGAGGATTTAAAGGGCTGTATGCAGTGGCGGCTGGTGATAACATTTTTGGGGGGGGCGCAGTTTTGGGGTGGACCAAACAAACTGAAGCAGTACTTCATAGCTCGGC
This sequence comes from Anguilla anguilla, assembly GCF_013347855.1. Classification (NCBI taxonomy): domain Eukaryota; kingdom Metazoa; phylum Chordata; class Actinopteri; order Anguilliformes; family Anguillidae; genus Anguilla; species Anguilla anguilla. The sequence goes on along the minus strand of NC_049203.1, from coordinate 29,185,595 downwards.
AAATAAAATAAAATAAATAAATAAATCAACACAACACACTAATGTTGCCTAAACATTAGCCAGTAGCACTACTTGAACATATTTTGCCCTCCTTAATAATATAAAATAATACGTAGAGATGACAAAATGCCCATTTCACCTACATAACCTAAAGTTACCAACAGCTCAATTTCTAAATATGGAACTACTAAAGTCATTTTTACTGCCACTGTTACATTCTATGAAGTCATAAAAAGAGTAGGAAAATATTAGCTAACTCCAAGGTCATTTAAAGAGCCTTCTGCTGCCATCTGCTGGACAAAATGTGAATATGTGAATGCTGAAGTTTAAAGGAGGCAACAAAATTCACCAATCCACGGAATATCCCGGGATTACCGGAGCTCTCACTCATCGTGGCCACGCAAAGCCAACTCAAAGGCTCCACAAAATTTCACAGTCTATTATTCTGGACAGGATGTGTCGATTTTGTTGTGCCTTCTAATGCCAATCCTGTAGCCTTCATCTAGCTGTTCAGCAATGCTAAGCCTGCCAAAAAAATGTAGTCTCATACTATTGTCTAGACGGCTGCGGCTACTTTCGTGCCGTTTGCATTTTTCAGAAATATGTTATAGGTCTTGTACCCCCGTCGTTGTCCACAACACTTCGGTGCCGACACTTTGAAATAGCAAACAGGGAAAGCAACCGAAGGCACTACTTACACCACATCCAGCTAGCCAACTCCGTTTGTCATAACAAGAGCGGGAGAAGCCCAGGGTGTAGGCTCGTCCTCGATCACTTGCCTGCTGCTGAATTTGTATATTTGGTCGGTCCGGTCCAAGCTCCTTTATCCTCTTTTTTCTTCCAGTGAACGCCTTGTGAAAGGGCATTTTTGTAAGGAAATAACCACGCAGATAGTAGTTGTACGTTGAAAACGTGTTTTTCCCACGGCGCGCAGGCAGGACTTCCGCTGTGGGCTATGCGTGGCAAATTGTGGTCACTCACTCACTCATGGATGTTTAGTCGGACGCATGCGCAGGTGGTGCTTCGTTTAGTAGGACGCATGTGCAGGTGGTGCCAGCTAAAATGTGTCTGCGGAAGTGAGTTGCGCCATGGGTATGGACGTTTCTATGCTTGTTAATGAGATCATTTCTTTTTGCACTGTGTTTGCAATGAGTAAGTGATAATAATAAATCATGTATAAATGTAGACTAGCAGAATGACAACACAAGTCTTCCAGTGCCACATATTTTAATGAAAAGAAGCAGTTCTTTTTTCACTGCAAACAAACATAATAGCTTTTAGCTAACCACATACGGAGGCACTCGCTTTCAGCTGGCTTAGCTTGCTAGTATTCGAGTAAAGCTTGCTACCAATAACGTTACAATACTGTTCTGTATCGCATTTTGTTTTTCTGTAACGGAAATGATTAATGTCATGAAAAGTAATGAAGCTGCGTTTTTACAACGCATAAATAAGCATTATAACATGGTTCATGGAGAAACCACTGTAACGTAGCTAGCTAACTAACCATGTGAACAACTAGCACAAAAGCTAGTTATATTACTAACCAGTTTAGACAAAATTATCTAACAACATTGTCGTATATACGCATGTAAAAGTCAATAGGAATTGGTACAAGTAGTAAAACTATTGAAAATGTGTGCTTCATATGGTCTTACCTGCAAATAAAACATAAAAGCTTTTAGCTGATGTTATGCTCCTCCACCTCAGATGGTGGCGCATGTTTTTCTGGCGGCTGTGTGGGTACCTTGTATTACAGGGAATTGGCAACACCTGTGTGGGGGGCAGTGAAGGCCAGGATTGGTGCTTTTAAAGGGTGGCATCGCCCATCCAGTGGGGGGAAAAAAGGGCTATCTGGAGTCGGCTCTCCTACCAGCACGTAGCACTGCTGTCGCCGTCCTTGGGTTACTTTGGTTTTTGTGTTTTCTTTATACATTTACTTATTATATTAAATAAACATTCTTTATTTGAGCTGTTTTGTGTGGCGTATTTTATGTTCCGACTTGCCAGCGGCGAGTCGTAACAGCTAACCGCATACACTCAGAGCGTTCCTCTAATCAATGTCTCTGTAGGAGATTTTATTAAGTTGGGAAACCCGATACGGAAATTACGAGTTAGGTCCTCCATTGTGGAACGATAGAATGTGGAACTAAAATTAGAAAAAAAAATAGGGACAATTTACTTGACGGATCATTAGATCAAATCAGATTGGTTACCGCGACGCGGCGAGGGGGCCAAAGTTGAATTTTTGTCATCTCCACTGCGGCCTCGCGCCGCCGCGCGGTGGGGCCGCGTATGGTGTGGCTTCACTGTTACGCGCGTAGTACACGCGGCGTGCGGTGGGTGTCCAGCTTCAGCTCGCTTACCTTGTTGCTAATATTCCAGCAAAACTTGTAGCTACCAATCAAGATGTCCTGTGCCTGCGAATCTCACACTGACTGGCGGCCACTGCCATCTACTTGCCTCCGCTGGTATCGCACCAGCTAGAGAGACAAAAATATTCTTGCAGTAACATTTATGACATGAAAAACAACGTACGAGACAGGGAAGTTAACAAGGTAGCTAACGTTAAACATGCTGAAAATGCAGAAAGCGTAACCGTCCTGGAAAGATTTTTCAGATGCAAAAGCAATAGTTTAAATGTAGTATTTTCAGTTAGGCAGCAAGGGAGTGTACCTACTGAGTTCAGAGATTTGCTGCAGTCTGAGGCGGGAATTGAACCTGGGTCTCTTGGTCCTGTTACAGTTCCAACCAATAAATGATGGCACTACTCAATAGGCTACAAGGAAAGTAGACACCACAGATGCAAAGTTGTACTGTTTTAAACGTTGGCAGTTGTACATATGATTATTTTGTGTTTGCAGCCAGTGTTTTTATTGGTTGATTTACGTAAAATGACCAATGGGAAGCCATATTCTTTGTGGGCAAGAAGCATTTTTGGCAGGAAGAAGGAGAACGCAAAATCCCCTTAGTTTGGGCTTTATTGTGTGGACATGTGATGTTGTTTATGAATTCTGTCTGTTGAAATGGAGCCAGAATGTACAGAAAAGAATGTTTTTAAGGGCTGAGAGTGACCGAGAGTCTGTGGCTGTTGCGATTATTTCTGTGGGGAACGCTGAAAAGTGCCAAACTCTCGGTGCTGTATAGGTATGGGGCATGTGTAACCGGGTCGAACTATATGTCTCGCTTTGGTGCAATCAGGATGAGTGAAGTGACAGTCAGGACCCAGGACGTGCTTTCCCAAGGTTTATTCTGCACAGACGAAATAGTATGTAAACAGTGTTCATGTGACAGGCGATCTGTGTATCCTCCCCCTTCTGTTGCAATGCAAAATGGATTCTCACAGTAATATAACAGTTCAAATAACTTTACGTGAATACCAATTAAATATACAAGTGGACAAGTGATAGTATAGATTGTAATGACAAATAGTTACAGTTATAAGAATAATATCTGGGAAAGCATTTTCTTATTTTCATGGAACGTTCGGTACAAAAAGTAATCACAACAATTCCAGCGTAACACAACTCTGTAGGCATGGCATTAGCTAGGCTATGAACCACCAAAGAGATTCTAATACCGAATCTCTTTGGAACCATATTGTGGCGATCTTGCCTGTGTATAACTAAATAATTGTGCTAGCTTGTTAGCGGTTAACTTGTCCCGCTCCGCGCTCGTGTAAATACTCGTTATTTTAAATGTGTGTAGCCTGCTAGGAATCGATTACGTAGCGCTAGCAGCCCCTCGGGTTTATGATTTGCACCGTCATGTTTCTGTCATTAGTGAACTAGCCACTACCGTTGTTCCATTCCCTGCCTGTCCCTGTTTTGCGTGTGTCTCGTGCTGCTGTTTCCCGCTGTATGCAAATTATCCGTCCTTTGTGTGGTGTGACGTTAAGGCTGTGTGATTGGTTAAGTCCTGCTGTGCCTTGGCAGCCAATCACGGCGAATGTGGTTTGACAAAATCAGGCTTCATCCAGCTATAATGGTCAGTCTACGAATTACTCTTTGTAAGAAATGTCACAAATAAAGCGAAGCTCCCGGGAGCGATTCGAAAACAGCCAAGCCAGTCTCCGTCTCTGCTTCTTCGCGAAACCGCCACAATATTGAAGGCTAGTCCTAGTTAGTATTCGTTCTTGGCTAATATTATTTAAACTCGTATTGTGCTACATACCTGCACAGGCGAAATAGTATGTAAACACAGAGTGTTCATGTGACAGGCGATCTGTGTATCCTCCCTCTGAATGATATGAAATAAAGAGCGATTTTACTTTTAAAGTACAAAATGTTATCATACATAACGTGAACGGCCATAGATTAGCCTATAGCATTGTATTCACCATTTCATATACTAGCAGCTAGCGTTAGCTAGCTATGCAAAGCATGGCATATTTGCAAATCTTCAAAATATATATTACTTATTTTGTGCAATACATTAGATGCATCGTAAGATTACGTTCTAGCTTCATTAATGGTTATAATGCACTGACATTTTCATCATAAGACAAAATATGTCACATAAAAACAGCATTTTTTTTTCAAGAGAGCGTGCCAGATCCGTACCTTCTATTGCAATGCAAAATGGATTCTGTCAGGAGCATGGAGCAACGCTACTCTAGTGGTCTACACACAGATCTTCCCTCACATAAAGCCAGCAGAGGTCGCTGTATAACCATTTACATTTAACTGAAAATAAATTTGACAAAATTATCTTATAGGAATGTATGTTTTACAATACACTTGACTGGTACAATATTTTGGAGAAAGTCATTAACTATAGTGTTATTTATAACTCTGTTACACATGCCCCACCAAGGCATAACTTGGCTGGATTGCATATCTGCATCCCAATACATACAGCTGCTGGTTAGATCTTTTTCTACCTTTTGCATGCACATTTTCCAGAGATAGAATATTCTCTGTTTCACTCTGTTCCCTGTTTATGTCAGTGTTAACTGGATGTTAGGATAAATGTGACTTCCTACTAACAGAGCACAGACTTGGGACCATCCACCTGTGGGAAGGGCTTCCCGTTTACCCAAACAAAACGTGCAAACACACAGATGTTGAGTTGTCTAACACTGTTTATTTGTGGTCATATATAGTTAAGCAGTCATTGTGAAATATCAACAATAACTTAACCAATTATGAATAGCATCCAAAGGTTTGTAGTTACTAAAAATGGCACAATATACAGAAACTGCTTGGTGAAGACCCATCTTTCTCCCTCATGATGCTATATCCAAGCTTTCATCTGGAACAAAAATGAGAGTCTTTTGTTGATATCAGAGTATTCTTATTCTGAAAACGTGACGTGAACACATTCTCAGCAGAAGTTCAGAAACACCTGAACTTCCTACGTTTAAGACTTTTTCTCTGACATGATCAACATGTCATGTAATCTGCAGATCAATTTGTAAATGTCAATATTCATATACATGTACCATTTTATTGGTCATTCTGTCTTAATGGACTGTGACCAATAGAGAATTTGTCAGCAGTTTGTGGCATTTCCCCAGCAGAGGGCAGCAGTTCAACCATGGACATCCAATCATTTCAAGCTTCTACTGCCTGTAGTTGCAGCACATTCTGCAAATGGGACTGTGACCATTGTAAAAGAAAGGGGTATCATGCATGGGCTGTAGTGTAAACTGCACTTCCAGCTTGTCCCTACAATTGGTGTCTCAGCCATATGGAAATTTGGAAATTAAAAAGGTTTATTCATTCTTTCTTTGGTGGTCAAATTGAAATGGGCTTAGTGGTGTGGAGACATACATGAAGTGCTGTTCATGGTGCCAAAACTCCTTTAGAATTATTCCAATAAAAACCAATTGTAATCTGACAAGCTCATGATCTGCCTTCACAAGTGTATTCTCTTTCACTTCAGTAGCGTCTGACTAGACCATGGAAGCAGCTACTGAACGGTCCTGTAGGATCAATAAAAGCCACCCATGACACCTGTCTTGGTCTCTAATATACCAGACTGCAACAGAAAGGAAAGCTCATCTTTCCCTTCACCAAAAATAGCATTTAACAATTAATTGTTCAACTACTCTGGTAATTTCAGAATTATATAGCTATTAAAAAATAATTGCTGCAATTTTTTTGCTCTCAACTCTTCAGGCCTCACGTGGATTTAATGCCTTCCCGTTCCCCAAAGATTCTGTTTCCTGTGACACCATCTGTTTACAAGTTAGAAATGGAAATGTAACACAAACAGGCAGGGTTGTACTGATAAGGACGGTTGGGGGCTGGTTCTGTTCCCTGAGCAAAGGCCCTGCAAACGCTGCCTCAGCTAGAACGGCTCCACAGGCTGTCGCAAGGTTGACATTTAGATGGTGGAGCCGACGACCAAGTGTAGTCGCACGGCTATCTTTAAACCCACAAGCCATGCTGGGTGATAGGGCGCAGGGCTTGGACAGCAGGAGAGAATGCTGAATCATAAATACCTCCATTTTTAAACACCGGCCCGGCCATCTAAACGGCTGTGAGGATTGAGCTTTTACGATGCTGGGCCAGGACAGAGGGGAGGAAAGTCCCATGGTTTAACCTTCCCATCTCTCCAGGGTCCCAGGATTATTTCCCTGCCTGATCCCCCAGGCCAACTTGGAGGAGAGTCAAGTGGATGTTCTGCTGTTGTGTGAACGGGTTTATGTCCCATGTCAACCTGGAAAACGATGTAAACTAAATCACTGTCCATGAAGGGCAAGACTCTGAAAAAATGACTGCCTGTAGCAGTCTTAAGACATGGACTAAGAAAGAGACATGAAGCTACCAAATAGGATTAGGTTTCGATGAGAAGAAAATGACCTTCAAAGTGTAAGGTCTGAGTATTCCTCCTAAATGCTGTTTGTCAAGCCATGGGGAATAACACAGTCTACAGGAGCCTAAATCTCTTTCCACTTGTTAAGGAAGTATAATGAGTTTGTAGATATGTATTTTGTGGATATGTGTCAGAAGATCTCAGTAAGGTCATTAAGTTATTTTATTTCCTCATTCAGGACCTAATGCCGTCTCATAGTCCTGTATTTCACTCTGGGGACCATGTGCATGGATTTCCAATAAACACAAAGAAACACTAATGGGAATGCTAGTCACCACCACAACAAACAGATAAGCATCATCCAATGAAAAATAATAAAATGAAAATGTACATGCATGGCCATGTCAAATTTATAAAAATAAATAGCAGATACACCTGCTCATTTATACAAATAGCATACTCCTCCAAACAACAAAGTGTGTCCCTGTTACGTCCCCAGGCTCTGCTTGCCTGGGTAGTGCAGGTGGAGGTAATACCTAATTGCTTACTTGCTTGATTGCCTCCACCTGCCTGTGGCCCAATATAAGCCCTGCAGTATGAGGCTGGGGAGATTCTTCTTTGGAGTTTCTTTTGTGTGGTTTGCATTTGGTAGGTTTTTGTGAAGACTCTTTTAGTTTGTGTTTTAGATTAATAGATGTCTGAGTTTGTGTTTTTAGATCAGTTTCTGGTGTCAGAAGTGGGATGGCAGATCCCGGACGAGCCCACATTTTTGTTACGGCCGGCTCGAAGGGCCGCAACAAACAAAGTCCAAATCACCAAAAACAAGACAGAAACTGATCTAAAAACACAAACTCAGAAAACAAAAACGAAGGTATGCTTTTACGAAATTATATTTGTGAACAAAAATATTTGCCAAAATAATCTAATTATTAACCATAAACTGTAATTGGCTGTCTAAAAAGTAAAAATAACTAATTGGAATGCACCGGTTGACAAAGCATTGAGAATGTATGCTTCCAGATGTCAATTTTGCATATTTTTGACCCATTTGGCCTTCCATACTAGGAAAGGATGCAAGGAAAGGAAGCAAGGATGGATAAAATAAGCGATTGGAACAAGCTTTTGTTATTGATTGAAGAGCATCATGTTGACCCCTATGGTAGTTTTGATTGATTGCTGAGTGCAATCTTCCATCTCTCCACACCACCCTGTTTGTCTCATTGAAAATGGTTATTATTACACTGCGCCAGAGCTACACCCACCTCCAGCACACACCAGCAGGCCACCTTGGATATTTTGCCAGGAGGCATACTCAGTACCCTTTCCTACTCAGCTGATGTTCTTGTACAAAATGGTTGCCATGCATTCCCCAGGCGGATGCTACACATCTACTATATATTTTTAGAATATTTTTCCGCTGTAAAGCAATTTAAGAACCTGATGTAATTCATAATTTCTATTATTTTATTTGACTATATCGGAGGTTGGTTGAACCTCCTGACTCCTGGTGGATACAAGACAGGTTTCAAGAAACCATAAAAAGTGCCAGAACTGTCATTGCTGTACAGCTATGGGGTATGCCCAACTTACACCAACTCATAGCTTGGCAGGTGGAATACCTGTCATCCCGAATAAAATAATATAAACCAAAATAAATGCATTGCAGGTTTTGCCCTCTTTCCTCTCTTCCCTCCATGTGGAGGATTATAGGGGACGGTTCAGCCCCAGACCGGAATAGAAGGCCCCTCTCTTCAGTCACAAGTACTTGGCTAAGTGGAAAGTTTTAGCACTGCACATTCAGTGCCAGAGGAGGTTAATTCTGTGATGTCGGAGATTAGTGTTTAGTTACCGGCATGGGTCACTGTGGACAGGAACTGACAAAGCCAACACTGCTTTTCTGCAAATCTCCATAAACTCCTACCCAGAAGGCTATGGGTGGCTGGCAAGGTAAATTTTGTGGAAAAATATAGACATTTGTCTTGTAGTTAAATGAGTGTTCATTTTTTCCTTTGCAAACAGTTGTTAGTTAAATTTAATTTAGTGATTGCTGAACCTGCCAAACTGTGCTGGTGAAGAAATTGAATAGTGAGTTTGTTACGATCTGGTCTAGGTCAGACCACAACAGTAAAAACGATAAGGGGAATGAGTGGGGAATTGGTAATGGAAATGATACTGCAGTCTGATAAGTAACTTGGGTCCCAGCTGCCTATCCAAAACAAACTAAAGCCTGGCTTGTCTTTGAAGGCTGTGCTGCGCTTCAGGTCACTTAATCTGCGGACTGAGACTGAAAGTCCAAAGAGTGTACCCCCCAAAAGAGATTTAAAATTCCACCCAGTAATAATAAATAATAAAGGAAAAATAACAAGACAAAATTACAAAACAGTGTTCTGATGGAAGAATTTGTAATCCAGCAGGGAGCATTCTAACTAATTGGAGTCAATAGGCTATATGGTGAGCAAACAATAGTCGAGGATGAATTGAACAAAACAGAGTCAAAAACACAAAATCCACCGGGCAGACAAACTAGAAAGCTATGGCAAGAATCAGAGTCAAATAGAATGAGTCAATGACCAAACACAAAATCCAATCAGCAAACAAATTGGAGGGGCTAGATGAAAATCATTAATTCAACAAAATATGTTCAAACATGCAAAGTCAATAAATTAATCACAATCTACAAGTACAGAGCACAAAACCAAAGAGATAGTCTCCACTGGTAAATGGAAAATGGCAGGTTTTCAAAGCGAATACTCAGAGATGGAAATGACAAACTGGAAGTACACAAGACACATATGCAAAACAGACAAAACACAAAACTTGACAATGGTCATAATAGTCATATTTAAGAGAAGATGCTGACTGAGTGCAGGCCCTAATCTTATAAGGTGATCTAGCAAAGAACTGGTTTATGGACCTGAAAATTATCAATTAAATGCAGACTTAAAATTCACATTTAAAAGTCCAGATAATAGTGCCACAGTGGCCCTGTTCACACCTTGCATTAAAATGCGTCTTGGATGATCTGATCACAAGTGGACAGCGCTAACTACTGGTGTGAACGCACCCAAGACGCATTGAGGACGCATTGAGATCCGATCACTCAGACCACATTCGTAGGTGGTCTGGGTCGCATATGGCCACATTCTTTTAGCAGTGTGAACACGAATGCATCCTGGGCCACATTGAAGGACCGCCTAGTCAACTGACGTCCTCTACCTAAGCGGAAGTACGTACTCATTTGTGTGCCAACAGCGTCATATTAAAGTGCGAAACAACAAGAAGAAGCCACACTGAATAATGAAATAAACGAGACAAAGTTTTAAAAAATGATACCATGTCATTCTACAGTCAATATCTGGGACTAAATATCAAATAAATACACAACCTTACCATTGGTTTTACGCATAGAGATGTCCCTTTTGAGACTGAGCGGTCATACATTGTCTTGGACAATCCGTTAGTGAAATATACAGGTATTTGTGATGCCTGGGTACCTTCCAAAATTACTGTGCGTGATACCACACGTATTGTTTACGGCGTTGTCGCCCTTTTTAGTACAGTCTGGCTTGACTGACAATTCATTTATTCAGTAGGTGCGAGTATTAGCTTTCTAACGATGTATAACATGTATAATTTTGCTTTTGGAATAACGTTTTATAGGTCAGCATAACCAAATTGTTTCTTATCATCGCATTCATTTACGCATTCACTCTGTGGTACTAGTAAAAGACGCTGAACCTAAAGAAACGTTGTCAACAATTTTTTGTAATTTCTTGGAAAATACTATTATCATTGAGGACTTCTTGGCATAGCTAAGTCATGTGTTTGCTGATAGACCTAGCTGACATTGTTTTCTGGAGCAAAAGAGAAGCGTATAGAACTGTATAATTTTGGTTGGTTCTCAAATCGCGTAAAGTGGCTTTGTCCACGACGTTTGAAAATTTTGAAAAGCGCATGGAGACATAAACGACAGAAACGAGTGCGTCAAACATCTTGGGCTATTTGGTTTGCCTGGAACACGCCAAGGAATAGACCCAGTCTGTTTTTGTTTTGATTTTCCCCACGTGCTAAGGTCTTTGCAAACTTCTTTTAATTTCCGGCAGACTAGGCACAGGTAGTGCTTTGCTGCCATAGACTGTATAAAAATATACCGGCTAAAAACATATATATACCGGTTGTTTTTAACCTCCCGTCGGTTAAAAACAACAACACATTTGATCTTTGCAAACGGAAATTATGTACGTGTTTATTTGCATATTGAGCGGGGAAGTGAGATCCAATCACAAGTGGTCACTCGAGACACATGTGGAGACACATTCTAATGCTAGGTGTGAACTGACATTCGTCTCGACTGAATCTGGACACAATCTGGATATATCCGGATACAAAGTACAGGTGTGAACAGGGCTAGAGTTTCAGTACCTTGTGATTATCCATCATCCATCCATCCAACCATCCATTTTTTTCCTGAACGATTTACACCTGGTCAGGATTGTCAGGGGCTGGAGCCTATCTGGCATTTGGCAAGAGGCAGGAATATACCTTGGACAGGTTACCAATCCATGCACCAGGGCCATCTTGTGTTTATAAGGTGCTAATTAAGGATGGGAATGTAAGAGATCCAGTTTTGCAGCCCCTGGGACAGAAAGCATGTGAGGTACAACCTTGAACGCTCTGTGTCTCTGAGAAAACACTGCAGAGGCTGAGTGTGATACGTAAATGGAATCCAATTCTTCCATTCCTAGAGTCCTCAGCATAGCTGGGAATGACGTGCATTACCCCTGGAATTTATGGCAATATCCCCCTGTGACAAACCTCCGGCTCACCAGCGGTCCAGTCTACCCAAGCTTACAATGATGAGATTACAAAAACACACTTACTTGAGCATTTCGTATTGTAATAATTAATATTTTGGAATGTTACCTGTTTCTCTTAGTGTGAATTTAAGTGCTTTCTGAATGTTGGTTCCTTGGTTTGTACAATTATGCTAATGGATTTCTGCTAATTGTTCATTTGCACATTCGAGCAAATGGAAACTATTGTAATTTTTAAAAAAAGGAGAGAATACATATGACATACCTTGACTGCATTTAAAATAGAGCCATTCACTAAATAAGTAATTATAAGGAAAATTCTCTGTGACTAAACGGAGACTGAGGTTTAATCTCTGTAATCATTCTGTAAGATATCCTTGTCAAGTGTAATCACTCTGAACTGAGAAACGATTCTGGAGTTGCAGAAGTAATGAAGCCACTCTAGTTTATCACAAGCAGCACACATTTCCTTTTGCTGTTTCTCTTCCAGTAATCTCTCGTAATGACCTTAAACATGCAGATGGCATCTGGTAGGTGCAGAACAAAAGAAAAAGGAACATTATGTCTGCATCCGCACCATTTCAGCCCTGTCTTCATACACATTTCTTTCCCAGAGAGCAAGAATGCAAGAATTCATGTTCTCACTGCACCTTGATCACTTCACCTGCTTGTTGTTGACTAATTATCACAGCAACTGTAAAGTTAATAAAAATGCTACGTGAATGAATTTGAAACATAAGCGTGATTTATTCAATAAAAAAAGTCCTACTGAAACCACAGATCACCCAGTTAAAGATGTCTGTCAACTTTATTGTGGGGTTTTGAATAGCCTGCCACATGGCTGGCACTAGGCACCGAATGCCTGTTGCTGCATACCAGTGTACTGACCCCCTGAAATGGACAACAGGTGGTCTTTGCAGGCTGTATCCTACGGGGTCTCTATGGCAACCACAGGCACACACAGAAGCTGGCCATTAATAACCTGAGAGGGGAGCCCTCAGTGTCATTTTGACTGTTAAACAGGATTGCTTCTTCCCTCTTAAGGGATTATGAATTATGTTTTTGCAAGGATTTATGAGGGCAATTTGAGAGAGGGGGTTTGAGTGACAGCTTGATCTCATGCCCTAGAGTGGAGGAAGTGCCCAGTTTTGCATGTTCCCTCTTAGTTGCTGTATGTATGGCCTTTTTGATGTGACAGCCCATTTGTCATGCTTCACAAAAACACGTAAATCGATACCCCTTTGCTCTGTCCCTGTATTCGGGGCTCCTGCTGTTTTTCATTGACTTAGCAAAAGTAAAGTGACTTTGGAATGTTCTTCTCAGCCTCAGATGCAGTTTGCGCCAAAACACAGCAGCTGCGCAGAGTTCAGAACTGCATTCTGCACAATAAAATCCTCTGTTCATTCAACTGAGAACACCCTAGTTTTCCACTGAGCATTTTTCTGTTTGATTCTGCCAAAATCTTGGTACAAGAGAGAGGTCCCTTGGGGGGCAATACCTTTGAGAGTGAGGAGACATGAGATTGGGTGAGGGCATGAGCCTGGGAGAAGCAGCTGGTGTAGGCTCAGGATTTTGACATGTGTCTGTGTTGTTTTTACAGTGTACCAGGCTCATAACAGTAATGGAGTTTATGCTCGTTTATCCTAACATGCAGAGTATCAGAGGCAGAGGGAAAATTGACTGAAATGGATATGGCAGCAACAGAGTCAAAAGTTTACAGCCGGAACATAAATTCAAGATCTGGATTCACAAGTGGATGCACGTGGAGCAGGCCAAAGTTCCCAGAATGCTGTGCTGCACTATCCAATCTACCTCAGATTGATGTCTGACAGACTAAGATATTGCCTTATTATCATGCTGTTCAATGATGCTGGACACAGAAAATATTATCCCAAGGAGGATTTTTGGCTGTAATTTTAGCATTTAATTGGAATAAACAATTAATCTGACATCCTAAATATTTTACATTACATTTCCTGCCCCCCTTATGGCTTGCTTGCAGCATCACATTCACAATATCAGACATAACACACAAAGACAAATCATAATATATTACATTTTACGTTACATTTATTTGATAGAAGTTTTTATCCAAAGAGATGTACAATAAATGCATACTGAAGATCATTGGAACAACTACAAAACATAGGTCCGTTAAGGAACAATTCTCATGAAGTATCTGTTATCCATAGCCCTGAACATCAAGTGAAGTTCACGCTGTAAGCATAGGCTAAGTCAGGAAAGTTATGGAAAATCAAACTAGAAGTGAGGCATGATTATAAGAGATGATAAAGAGCTACAGCATCAAGATGATAGCACAAGAGCAACACAAAAGTGCTAGATGAAGATGCAGGTGTAACATGAAAGTACTAGAAAATCAAGATAGAAGGATACAAGAGATAAGACACTGATTTGTGATTGGGCGTAACCAAGCGGCCAAAACCAGACTTCGTTTTTGAAGCTCATTTCCTGGTCTTGTTGTTCCTGGTTGCTCACTAGTGCCACTGCGGTTGGCTCCAGTATAGGTGTTTTCATATCCGGTCTCCATGTAAGTCTACGGTACAAATGCAGTCAAAATACAAAGTCAATAATTTTTTCTCACAAGAAAAAATAGTCACAATATGTGTATTTTATTCGTCTTATGACTGTCCATGGGTCGATTTTGTGATACATTGTGTCATTTGGGCACTGTTATAATATTTGTTGTGGACCGAGATACAGTTTGCGTCACTTCCTGATTACTGCGGAGGACTAAGCTACAGTAGGGGCTACAGTCTATGGTCACTGGGGTGGGAGGTGGCGCCTCTTGGCCTTGACATTACGGCTCTGACTCATCGTCCACAATCCACCTGTGCAAAGTCAGAAAATGCAGGCATCCCATTTCCTAGTGATTTCATTATGGTGTGTGCTATTTACAGCTGCACTAGACGACCATAAAATAATCCTCCTCTGAAGTTTTTTCGGTAGCCAAGGCAGAAAGCGTAATCAGCTAACACTTATTTGCTATATTTGATAGTCCAGTAGCCTATGCTAAAACAGTTCGCAACTTCGGCTACCAAGCCATTTGACTAGCTAGCTAACCCTAACCGGCAAATATTCAGTCTGTCAAACGTGTTTGGACAGCTTTTCAGTCGTGTACATTCCGCAAATGTCTACCTGGGCCACGCTTCACGAATGTGACAAAGCTACTATAATCCCGATTTTGGGATAAACACTGCTACATTTTCAGTGTCACAAAGCAAATTAAGAGTCTTAAGGTTTATTTGCTGGATAACATACAACACATGATAAAATCACACACACAGAATGAAATTAACCATCATTGTAAGACTGGCATTTAGAAAGGAACATGTTTTTAGCATTTAAGAGACCGACAAGAGCATTTAAGCCAGTGGATCTCAGAATCGGTCCTGAGGGCTCCTTGCGTATATTGGCTTTTCTCTATTGGTTTTGATGATCTACAAGAAAAAAAAAAAAAAAAAAAAAAAAAAAATTAGAAATTCAATGTTCATTATTTTTGTCTTCATGCACCAGCTGGAAAACTTGCTCTACAAAGTGCGTTGTCATATTTACACACCTGCAGATCAGTTATTAAAATACTTGGTAGATTTGTTAATCATCGCTGACAGTGTTAATTTATATTAATAACTTGCGAATCGGTCGGTCAGCTAGCGTCACCCAGCAAGTGAACACCACAAACGGCGATGGAGTAGCAGTTACTGGCTCATTAACTGACTGTGGCGAAAACATATGGTGATAACTTGCTCGGTTAACAGCAGGTCTACCAGACAGTTATATGAAAATTACCCTAGTTAAAATCACCAGTACACATCTCTGATTGATTGACCATCAGTGTAGTCGATGTTCTTCCCCTGTGGTTCATATTGCTAATGCGGATAGCCTACCTACCTACCTCACTGGCAAGCTATGCTAGCTAAGCATATTCGTTTTGCTGAGAAACATAAATTGAAGATAACTGGACATAATTTTATTATTAATGTCATACATATAACGTGATTACATGACACAGTACAGTCACGGATGGAAATTAAACTCCGTAAACATTTGAAAATATACGTTAAAACATAACGGCAGACAGTCAGCTAGCCTCGAGTTCGTTCTGCAATCGTTTGTTCAGGTTGATGGACTTTTCCGCACCGGACTGTCAATCACATTGTAAAAATCACAGAACTGCTTAACTCTATGGTTTTGGCTTCAAATTGACACCCATTGACTCACGGAGAGTCAATGGGTGACGTCACAGTAGCTTTGTCCATATTTTTTATAGTCTCTGGGAGTAACCCTGTGGAGGAGTAGCATTAGAGTTACTCAAGGTACAGGTTGAAGAGATCAGTGAACCAGTCCAATTTTCATTGAATATTTACATATTTTTATTTTTCATTGAATATTACAATTTAAAGGTAGATTGTTTAATAAAAAATGATAATGCACCATCATTTAGAAGAGATGCAGTAATTGGGGTTTGGTCTGTTATGCCAGATCACAGTAAGGTTGCCAGATGTCCAGTTTTGAAATTATTTGTACAGGTCTGGTGCATGGTCCCAATGTAATGTCCAGTCTGTGTAATTGACTTTAAAATTTACCATTAGTTTGGAATTATTTCTCATCTGTCTCCAATCTCCAATCTCTGGTCCACGATCTCATCCACTGGCTAACATCCCCCCCACCTCAACCCTCTCAGTTCGCCATTGGTTCCAACAGCAACTCCCCCCTCCTCTCCATTCTGCCATTGGCCCCAACCATAGTTCACAGGTGCTCAACCGTACTGTCTATAAGGATTAATTACAAATTCATTAAGTAATTGGTACATTTACTGACACGTTGAATGGTACATTTAGGAGGGAGCTAATGCGCAAACTCTGATAATCACGTGCAGACGCGGGTGAGATCAGCCATGACGGTGTAGCCGGTCGCTCACACAGGTGCGTTTTTCAATTTCAAAGAATGCAAACCTCTCTTTTCTTTAAAAATTGACGGTGGTCCTCACTGAACATCAACCGTGGAGGAAATTGAAAATTTCTTTGACGGATACCATAGCAATCTTTGCGAGATGCCGGATCGGAAGACCAACCAGCACACAGACGGCTCATCCAAGAATGAAAAACCCAAGAAACACTACCGGGAATCCTCCACCGATGACTTAAACCCCCCAACACCAGAGGTTAGTGTGCTTCATTCAAATGATGCAAGACTCTGCATTTTAGAATCGCTGAGTGTTGAACTGAAAGAAATGCGAGCGAGTCTTGACTTTAACCACAAAGAAATCAAGGACTTAAGAAGAGATAACGAGGGCTTGATAATCACTGTTGAAACCTTGACTAAGGAAATGGACAATATTGTCATGAAAATAAGACCATGAAAGAAACCATACTGGACATACAAAAATGCGCAGCATGCGTGATAACTTAATTTTCTCTGGGATCCCTGAAAATAAATTTGAAAACCCAATAAACACGATTAAAGATTTTATGCGAACCAAACTAAAGCTTCCCTCTGAAACTGTTGACAATATAAATTTTCACCAGGCTCATCGCCTTGGAGTTACAGCAAAGAGGGGGCCTCGGCCCATCATTGCAAAGTTTGAACATTACCAAAAAAAGGAGCTGGTGAAAAGCAGGGGCAGAGAATTAAAAGGAACTTGCTATGGCCTCAATGATCAATTCCGTCTTGAAATAAACAAACAAACGCCGCAAGAGGCTCTATCCCATTCTTAAACACCATCGAGCAGAAGGGAAAAGAGCTTCAATCACCGTGGATAAATTGTACATTGACGGCCAACTATTCTGTGATCTCAAGATTACTCTGTGGCTTTTCTAAATGGAAAAGAAATTACACCCGAAATGCGAGCTACCTGTACAAACCAGTGTTTTCTCTTTTAAAATTTTTTTTTTAACTTAACCCCATTTTTAATCTATTTGTTTGATTATCTGCAATATCTCGTCTTATCTTTCATTTTTCCATGACTCCTACCATTTTCCCCTTTTCTCACTCCATTTTTTCCCCTGCTCTCTTTCTTATGGTAAATGGTAAATGGACTGCATTTATATAGCACTTTTATCTATATATTTATATATCCAAAGCACTTTACAATTCACCCATTCAAACACACACTTACACGCCAACAGCAAAAGGCTGCCATGCAATTAGGGGTTAGGTGTCTTGCTCAGGGCGGGGGATCAAACCGGCAACCCTCCGACTGTGAGACAACCAACCGCTCTTACCTCCTGAGCTATGTTGCCCCTTATGCTCTGTTATATCTTATCCTGACTTATGTCTCTGTAATACCCTCTTTCACTGTATGTTTCTGTTGTCTATGCTTAAATGTTTTTCTGTCTGATTCTGTGTCTGTATATAAACTGAATGTATGTTTTCTTTGTTATATGTTAACATCACACATATTTGGAGTTCATGCTCATGTGCCTGCTTCACCTCTCATTATTTCTTACTCCTACAGTAAAGCTCATGGATGCACTGTGCACTGTAGTGTGGTGTTTCCATTGGCATTTCTGCAATTAATGATGGATAATGATGCTTATAAAATTATCATTGATGTTAGTGGTGATAGTGATTGTGAGTATGATGGTAATAACAATAATAACAACACTTCACAAATATTAGTTCTAAACACGGTAATGTTTATTATTCAATCTATTTCTTTCTTTTTTTGTATTTATTGATTCTACTACCAATGATACACAGTAAACCTATGTAATGTCTTCAACAAAGTTTATAAGTTGGAATGTCAGGAGTGTTAACTTGTTGGCGAAGAGAGTCAAAACACTCACCTTCAAAACTTTAGAGGAGACATCTGTCTATTGCAAGAAACACACACCAAAAGAAATTACACACTGGGAAAAAGATTTATCAAGACTGATCTCAATTTCTGGAAACAAATTTGTAGCAACATCTACTCCATGACGAACAACTCCCGACTACAGCTAATCCAGTATAAGATTATGCACAGAACACACATCACCAATCGCAGAATGCACCTCATGGGCTTCACCGATACAGATATCTGTCCACAATGCACCCTCAACACAATAGATTGTTATTGTCACTCTTTTTGGCAATGCACACCAACCCAAAATTTCTGGAAACTGTAACAGTTGAACACTCCAAATTTCTGGGTCACAGCATTCCAATGTCCCCATCTCTTTGCTTTCTAGGAGATCTCACACCCATCAGTCATCTTCACAAATATCACAAAACCATACTTATCACCTTGACCATAGCCAAAAAAACAATACTTCTTGACTGGAAATACAGGCACAAACTCTCAATGTTCCAATGGCTGAATTTGTTAATAGACTATCTCTCAATGGAACAAATCACAGCTAAAAACAATAAACAATCCACACAATTCAGTGATACCTGGGAACCCATCCTCGTAAGTCTGAACTTGCAGACAAATTGACCCCCCCGGCATTCCTTTCCTTTCTTTCCTTCCCTTTTTTTCTTTGTTTTTGTTATCCATTACCACTACTCATCTGCTGTCATTATTATTATTATTATAATTATTTGTTATTACAGTTATCACTTATTATTCATGATTATTAGCGTTATTATTATTACTCTTACTGTTATTATTATTATTGTTATTAGTAATGCTATTATTACTCTCACCACTTACGATTTTTTATCATTGTAACTATTATTATTATTATTATTATTATTATTATTATTATGATTGATGATTGAAGATTATTATTACTACTGAACTGCAACACAGTGGTTCTGAGGTAGTCTGAACTCATATGAAAATCGATGTGATGTTTTGAGTTGTATGTTATGTTTGTATGTATGTTTATCTATCAATAATGTTTTAAAATTTTTATTTAAAAAAATTAAGTAAATGATACAGCTTTGGGCTTTCCATAGCAACATCCACCAGGTTCTTGTCTCAGCGACTCAGAGATGCAGAATGTGCCATGAATGTGACCTCAGCTGCATGCAGCGTCTTAATAAAAGCACTCAGGCCCTGACCCCTGCCGTGTCAACTTTCTTACCTGTGTCAACCCAATTGACCATAGCTACTGCTGCTGTCCCTCTACTCTGTACAGTTCACTTACAGTATTACTGCATGAAAGCCTTCTGATACAAACTGGATCCCACCTCTTCAGATAGCCTCTTGGCTCCTCTCCCATCTTAACACCGTAACACTTGGAATTAAAATTAATTTGGTGATTGTTATGGTATTGGTATTATTATTCATGTCATTGCATGTATCACTATGTCCATCCCTCACTTCTCTTACCCTTTGGGAGAGTCCTGGGTTCCTGTCTGACCATCTGGTTATGTGGAGAAAGAGACAGAGAGAGGGAAGGCAGGAGGGAGAGACAAAGGGAGGTAGGAAAGGACGGAGAGATGGAGAGAAAAGGCAAGATACAGAGAGAAAGAGAGTGAGCAAGCGATAGAAACACAAACAATGAATGAGAGGCTAGAGAGACAGTGAGAACAAGAAAGAGGCAGAGGTGTGAGGAGAAGTGAGAAGCAAGGCTGGTTAGTTTAAATTTAGCAAGCATGCCAGGATTTCTGCATGCCAGGTCCTTCCTCCACTGCACTTTACTATCCCTCTTTACAGCCTTCTGTCACAGAATTCCCCTCCCTTCCTCCCCCCCGTCCCTGTGACACACTCCCTCTTCTCTAAAAACCTACAGGAGAGCTATAGCAGTGGGAAAATCTTCGCTCTCCCCCTCCCTCTCTCCCCAGACTCATGGCCATGCGTGAATCAGGCTGAGGGAACCTGAGGACACACACACACTCACACACAGTAAGGCTGAGAGACAGACCGGGAGCGTACTACTGGATAACAATCCCTCTCTTGACAGCGAGAAAGAGCTGCACACAGCGATATCGTCATTAAAGGCATTAGCAGCCAGGGATCGACTCTGGTACAGAGCATCGTGAGGTAAGTCTGGAGACACTAAGGGGGGGTGCAGGCTTCCAACAGAGCTCCTCTCACAAACGTTTCAGTTTCCATTTCTTTTTCATTAATTCATTCACGTATCTTTGTGTCTGTTGACTCATTTATGGTGATCTCAGAGCTGCGTATACTCCAAGCAAGTAGGAATGTAGATGAGGTGGAGCTGCTTGGTGATTTTTGTGGTGTAGTAGCTTGATGCTCTCATATGTGCAGCAGTGTAAATCAGAGAGAGGTACTTGCATGAGATGTGTGTGAGCATGCTCGCAGTTCTGCAAATCACTCGAGGTATGTAGGTACGTATGTCTCCTGTAGATCAATGCTGAAATCACTGTTCAAGAGGGTGCTGCAAATTGAAAATGTGCCATATGTCAGAGGCTTCATTGGATATCAATGTTTGGATGTGCATAAAGCTCTCATTCGTGTCATTTCCCCTGATTTTTCTAGTCTAAAATAACCAATTCATCATTTTTAAATGAGGTACAAGAGACTTGTGTAAACAAAAAGGACTCAAGTGAACCATGTAGTAGCTTGTTTGAGCATATTATTCAGCAAAGTGGCAAAGTCAGGAGCGTTGCCACAAAAAAACCAGCTGTCTACCATTAATAATGACGTGCATGTGTGTCTGTGTGTGTGCGCATGTGCTATGCAGTATGCACTGTAAATAGCCGCATGTATACAAATAGCCACACTGATAGCAGAGGAAGCCTTGGGGAGCTGCAAAATGCCAGCTTGTACAAGCTGGGGGTCTTGGGGCCCGCAAGGCTTGCGTTTCAGGCCTTTAATCATCCTTGTTCTGGGCCCTCAACTGTCGGAAGAGATTGATCCATGAGGGTCTCATCTCATGTGTGTGTGCGAGTGTGTGTGTATGTCAGTGTCCTCTAGGATTACTTCATTTTGATATTTAAATTCTTTGTTTAAATATGAGCCTAATTTCGAAATCCATTAAGTGATGTTGAAGAGCCAACATTTTTAAGCCCAAATTTTATGCCAAATCTTTTTAAAGGTACTATAGTGCCTATGTTAGTACCTAACATAGCTTATGGTGTACTTCGGTGTTTTAGTCTCCAGAAATATTTTCAAGTAAATTCTTTCAGACAATACTGCCTTCTCTGGAGCTTGATGTCCTGAATTCAGTGGTGAATGGATCACATCTTTATGCTCAGATCAGCAGGTATCAGAATGAATTAGAATGTGAAACTCTTGCAACCTTTCAAAATCTGTAGGTCTGTCACAACAAAGCCCATGGGTAGTCGGTTTCTAACACTAATGTCATTCTCTGTGTCAGCCTTACAGTTCGTCTCTGAGTATGATGCTGTTTTCTCTCTGCGACTGTGCTCCTGATCAGCCTACACAAAATATATCTGAGCATGGATGCTTAATTACAATTTCAATGTAAAAATAATGAAAATCCCAAAGCTTTCAATGAGAAGAGAAGAGCATTCTGCTTCAGAGTGAATGACAGTTGTGGGGAAGTGGGACGGTGTGGTATTTGGAGGGGTGGGACATTTTATGATTTTCTCAAACACACTGATGTGTGTGTGTACGGTATGTATGTGCATGTTGTGAATATGTATATTCAGTGTTCATGTTCACCATGGTATTGTTTTGACCTGTTACCCGGGGTAAATAGGCAATAAAAAATATACTAGCCCAATTAATCTGGAAGCAAAAAGCAAAAACTACCCAGGGTGTGTTTAAAGGAAATAATTTCTTAATCATATGGGAAACCCTTAAGCATTGCATTTAAGTGGTTTTAGTGAAGACTTGTCAGCATTGAATGCAAAAGCAGTATTTCACGTTAGGCATAGAAAACAGGAAAACCATGTATAAATGATTAATTCTTCTTTATCTTCTTTCTTTTAACAGTAATACTTAAGGAAACTCAATTTTTCTGTTTTAATTTAAGACTGTTTGAGTAAACAGAAATTAGCTAGATTTAAATTTGCCTGGCTGAAATGAATATAAAATATAAAGTCATCATTCTTCGACATATACTGTATAAATATGTGTGTTTATATGCCCATGTAACATAAAGATATTGTTACTTTTGACTCCCAAAATAATATTATGAAACAAAAGCTTAAAACCATAACAGGATTAATTCTAGTGAATATTTTTTAAGATTAACACTAGTTAATTAAACTATTGATATGAGAAAAAAAAAACATTTTCTATGATAATTTAACATTTTTAACTAGGTTATTAACATAACATTAAATGTGTATGAGTGCTTGTGTAATACATGAAGTCTTCTCACTAGAACATAATGAAATGATTAAATCCGTGAGCTGGACTGGTATATCTGTGGCTTGACTGCTTCAAACTCCCACCTGAAGAACCCAGCTTGAACTCCTGAACTATACCTGCTACTACCCCATAGCTTGTACATACCTTCATTACATGGCGGAGAGACATAATAAATGGAAGCTATTAAGTTTAAATGGGGAGGGGGTAAATGTGAATACACCACATATGAGTGGGCAGATATACATTAAAAATTGCACCAATGCACCCCCGTCACACACACACGCGTACAGTTCACAAACACACACGCACGTATACTTTTTTGTTTATTGTTTTTTTGTTGTTGTGGTATACTGGTCGTATATTGGTTGTGCCTTTTTTATTTTACAATTACGTTTTTCTACTCATTTGCTCAATTAAATGGTCCCAGCACTAATTTGTACAGGGAGTACTTATGCTTTCTGGGACCTTGAGTACTTCTACTGAGAGGGATTAAGTTGCTCTTGGAGTTTGCACAGGTTATCTGTATATCAGTGTAAATATGTTCAATCAGCATAGAGTACATGGTCAAAAGTAACTCCTTTTCCAAAGGAGGTACTGTGAACTCTCAGTCGATTAGCTGCTGACACGTGACAGTGTCCAGTTGTTTGTTTCTTTGGCATAATGTCAGAGGGCAGCCAAGGACACGTGGCAGTGACAGGGAGAAGCTCATGTGGAACAGAAATGTCCCATCCCATCACCTCCTACCCCAACGGAGGATGGGAAGGTTTCACCGGCCTTCAACACCATCATTACTGCCCTGGATACACTGCATGTGAGGGCAGCCATTTTATGCCACGACCATGATCCATAGAAATATGGGAAAATGAAGATGTGGGATAGTAAGAGACTGGAAGCTATTGTTTAATCTACTGTTTCTATTGTATTGACTGTGTAGTCACAGTGCAAAGACTGACTGGAGAATCTTATTTTAAAGCTGATTGTTTGAGGGTGACTCTCAGACCCGACAAATTGGCCCCTGTGAACAGATTTGCACTTGTGGGAAAGAAGCTCAACGAAAAAAAGTTGCTGTTTCTTTTCAACTGCCTTACCTTGGCCTGTCTCTTGCAGTACTCTATATTACAGCTTCGAGTTAGAGTGGTGACCTACGATCAGTTTTCCCTGGTCCATTGTCTAATATTATCCTTTTTGAGCTAATAATGGCAAAACTGGCAAAGTATATACCCTAAAATACTTTATGAATACAAGCCCTGGAGTGCCCCTGTGTATGCTTTTTCTTCCAATCTTAATAGCAGTTCATTAAGTACTTGTAATGTCTAATAACAGTTGATTTATCCTCTTATGTCAGAAAGAGCTATGCAGGCTACAACAAAATTATATTCCATATTTATTTAAATATTTAATAAATAAGAATAGTTCTCAAACAACTAATGCAGGTAAATTTTTGGTAAAGTGCTGTGGCAAATAATAAAAAAAAAAGAGATTATATTATTCATTATTATTATTATAATTACATTTTTTATTGATACATTTTCAGACCTATAGCCAAAATCAATAAATTCTTGAATGTGGATACCTGATCAATGAAACCATTTGTGGAAAATCAAAAGTTCAGAGACAAATAACCTCCAGATAGTATCAAAATCTGTGTGACCCTTTCTACCCTGCCCCCTAGTGGTATGGGTGTGGGCGCCCATGGAATGTGGATAAAGCAAAGATCCAAAATGCCAAGCTCAGCACTTGCAGGAGACCTCTTTCTGGCCAACAACAAACTTCTTCCCTTATCAACCCTCAGAGCAATAAATGGCAGAAAATAAAATGAGCCTCCCCATCCCCCAATCACTTATTACACACAAAACCCACATCACACAGTGATGTACTTGCATTGCATTCATTTTCGGTATATCCAGGGGTTAAATTGAGGGTGGACGTGGGTGGACAATAATTTTGACCGGCAGTTTTACAAATAGCTATGACAATCCAGTCCATTTTTCCTATGCTCCAGTCCATGTGTTCCCTCTAGCCAGTTACTCGCTCAACCAATCATAAATCTGAAGAAAAAAAACTCGGAACAGTCGTTTATATAGACAGGCACAGAAAGAAAAATATTGTTGATTGTCTTGATTGTTTGGAAGCGGACGCGGTAGGTAATTTCATTAACATGTAATTTCATCTATGCAACATTTAAAAGAGAGATGAATAAACTGCCCCCACGAATGCTGGCTATTATTTACGGCAACTTTGATTGCTTGAGCAAAATCAGTAGGTTGCTGGTCAGCAGCTAAGCTAGGATTGAATATTTCCCACGTACATAACATTTTATTCAGCGGCGACTGGTGAGCTGAAAATCGGTGGGGCGCAAAACTTTCCTTTAAACTAATCATTGATCTCAACCTGTTTTCATTAGTAATTTTCCTTTATAATCAAGGGTGCCATTGGATTAATCAAATGGCAAGTAGCCTAACACACAGTGTCTTCAGACTGTGTTAGGGGGATTAAATCAGAAATTCAATTTATCCGTTAAAAATCAGTTTTAATCACCAAGTAGTCTACACTTAACAAACAAGATACACCAGTCTGTTATCTACCGTGTTAGCTTTCGGAATAACCAGCAAAAACAAAACCTGCACTTCAATTTTGTTTACAATCTACGCATTGCAGATATTTGCCATGAATACGAGTGCGGAGAAAAAAGTGCATGTATCCGCAAATAATGTTGATTAAAAATGTGCACAATTTCGTACTGCAAATGAAAATAAATGTAGGCTATAAGGCCTAGGCTACTCGCTAAAACTGCCTACTTGGGGAGAGCTGGCTATATATGATAGTATTGAGTAGCCTATTTTGTGGATTAATTGTATTGATACTCAAGAAAAATCAGGGGAAGATTCCGCCACTGCTTAGTGATTAAAAATGCGATTTAGAAAAATCAGTTATCATTTAATCTCCCTAACACAATGCGAAGAAGCTGTGTCCCTTTCCAATTGATTAGTCAGATGTTTGCATGCTTGTTAATCACTGAAAATTAATTAAAACAGTTTGAGATCAATGATTAGTTTAAAGGAAAGTTTTGCGCCTCACCAGTTTAAGAAAGATGGATGAAAGTGAGGACAAGAGGAGGATGACCAATTATTTTAGTGGGTAAAAAAAATTCTCAGAATTAATGACACTCAATAAACTTGAAATACATTATGTAAAAGCTTGCATCAATAGTATACATTCTTTTTAAAACATTGTTTTCCTTAATTACAATTATGTGCACAATACATTAAAGATACAATTATTTTGAGCTGAGACATTCATTGGTTTGTACCTTTTTTCACCCACCTCCCACTGGATCTCAGGGTCCACCCACCTCCCAAATCCCAATTTAACCCCTGGGTATATCCAATACTTGCATCTTTATGGCTCTTTTGTCAATGTAAATGCTAAAGCCGTCACCTTGATCAGGTGCTACTTTAATACAGTAGTATTTTGTATAGCAGGCATTTGCTTATCTGAACAGCTATAAGTTTACTTATAGATCAATCGATTCATGGAACAAATTAAACAAATTGTATCAATGGGTCCAGCTATTCACAAGGGGGCATGTGTAAAGTGGATTGTGCTGACAAGTAAGGAGTGCGTGCAGCCTGGAACTAGGTAGGTCTTAGAACAACTTACCATTGTGCCATAAAATGGATTTATAATTGTGGCAGATTGGAGAAAAAGGTTTTACACTGTGACAGAACTAATTAAAGAGCTTGAAAAAGCAGATCTCAATTAGAGGCTTTATTTTCATATTTATACAATGGATATTTGCTCGAAGATGGGATGCTAGACAAAGCAATAGCCCCACTGGTGGGCATGTTAGTTCACTGAAAAAGAGAGTTTTGTGTTTGCCTTATTATTTCATTTTATTCCACACCAACATTCTGTATGCTACTCCTCCTACAGCTTTTCAGCTAGACCTATCAAGTTTGACAAGTAGCTTCACCTAGCTGCTTGTGCTTTTTCTGTCAATATCATAAATATATTTTTTTGATATTTACAATTTCACATCGGAAAGTTTTCCATTGATTGACATTGATGGAACTTTCAGAAGGTGAACATTACACTCTCATCTGCAAGCTACAATCGGCTTCTGCAGTTGCCACAGACACAGATAGAAGCTTTGCAAAAGAGAGAGACTATCGGACTCTGGCAATGTGAGTAACATTCTCAGCAGTAATGTTAGCAGGAGCAATGGGAGTTCAAGCCAAACTAATATTAGTTTTCTGCTATAATTCGTGCCAGCTAACATACGTATTTCAACATTCAACATAGCTTTAATTCTTGTAAGATATTATGATATTGACCCTCAAAACATGTTCAAATTGATTAGCTTCTGTTATCTGTTAATCATACGTGATTTTGAGTGAAGAAAACTTGTTTTGTGGTGTAGATAACATGTTCAAAACATTTTCTGAAATGTGTAATTTGGAGAGGTTATGGGACATCTTGGAAAAACTTTCACTGCTTTTAGTTATCAGCACAATTTCTTTTACAGTGGTGGGAAGGATGTTGGGGTAAATTTTTATAATAATTTTGACAGTAGCTCATGAATTCTGTGAAATAAACAGTGTGAAATACCCAGGTCTGGTTAGTAGTTACCAAATAAATGAACTAATGTATCTTATGTTTTCATCAAAACATAAGATAACTCATAACTTATAATTAGTTAACCATAACAAAATACATTAATAGTTTTTTTTTTTTTAAATCCCACTATGAACTGGCCTTAACTGATGTAGTGTTAACATGAATTAATGATGTACAAATACATTAACAAAGCTGTACTGATTTTACAGTAATCTGTACGGCTAGTTAGTAGTTAACAACTACATTAGTTAAAGCCAAAATTGTAGTGTTACCCCCATAAGCATAGGTTTCATAAACTTACTGAATGCTGTAAAAAATTTTTTATTGAGGGACACTACTGGGTTGAAATGTTCATCCTCAGAAGGAGTGTGGGGTACATAAAGAGGGAGTGTGCCTGTCTGAGGCAGCCACATGAGATGGGATGATGGGGGTATTGGGGGCAAGTTCCCCATAGAGAATTGAAGATCCCTTTTAGCTCAGGGATAATATTTCCTCACAGAAGGCAAGCTCTGGGAAGTGCATTCTATTTTTACCCAGAAATAAATGCTGCCACCCACCATATAGATCCAGAAAGGCATGCTGTGGGGCACTGGAAGATGTTTGTTTGTTTGTTCTTTAACATTCTTCTCAGTCTCAGAGACCTGGTGAGGATTTTTTAGAAAATCTGGTGCTCCTGTATACTATAGTTGAGGCCAAAAGTTTACATACACCTAAGCTAAAGATATTCAATTTCAATTCTCAGTTTCAATAACCAGGGCCTGCCCATGGCATAAATGCTCTATGCGGTTATTTCGGGCCACATGATCACGAGGGGGGGGGCCCACACGATCCAATGTTTATCTAAGGTAAATAACATTATTTTTGTAATTACGTTATTCATGCCCTATCGCGGAACTAGCAGTATAAATGTTAAATGGAATGGCAACAGAACATTTCATAACAATGTAATGTAAGGAGGATTTTACCAAGCGAACCCCCCAAACCCCCCCCCCCCCCCTGCTCGACATACTCCAACAAACCACCCCCCCCACGCAACAGACTCCAACAAAACAGACACTGCATTGTACAAGAAGGGGGCACAAATTAACTCCCAGGTCTAAACAAACTTTGGTCTGAAAGGTTCAACTGAACACCAAGACAACATAAAAGGAACTAGTGAAGGAGTTGGGGGCATCACGTACAAAAGTATCTACATCCACCATTAAGAAAATCCTAGATTGTAATGGCTGTCATGCAAGGAAGTAGTCCCTACTCCAAGACCAGCATAAAAGAGCCAGAATGAAGTTTGCAGGTGATCACCAGGATGAAGACCTAGCCTTTTGGAGGAGTGTTCTCTGGTCAGATGAAACAAAAATTTAGCTGTTTGGCCATAATGATCAGGGCTATGTATGGAGAAAAAGGGCATGGCATTTAATCTGAAGAACACCATCCCAACTGTGAAGCATGGGGGTGGCAGCATCATGTTGTGGGGGTGTTTTGCTGGAAAAGGGAGTGGTGCACTTCAGAAAATAGATGGCATCATACTTCAGTAGATATACTGAAGTAACACCTCAAAACATCAGCTAGAAAGTTAAAACTTGGTCGCAACTGGGTCGTTCAGCAGGACATTGATCCTAAGCATACCACCAAAGCTATAACAAAATGGCTTAAAGACAACAAAGTGAAAGTATTGAAGTGGCCATCACAAGGCCCTGACCTGAATCCCATAGAAAATTTGTGGACTGAACTAAAAAAACATGCCAGCGTGTGGATACTACAAGCATTGTTTCTCCTGAATATTTTTTCCATTGAGTTCAACAGAAAAATTAATCAGGAGAAACAATGCTTGTAGTATCTACTGCATATCTGGCAGCAGCACAATGTTTTGAGGCTCATTTGATACCTTGGACCCTTGATGACTTAAAGCCATTTAGCTAACAAATGTGTTCCA
This sequence comes from Anguilla anguilla, assembly GCF_013347855.1. Taxonomy (NCBI): domain Eukaryota; kingdom Metazoa; phylum Chordata; class Actinopteri; order Anguilliformes; family Anguillidae; genus Anguilla; species Anguilla anguilla. Next base: position 29,156,278 of record NC_049203.1, on the reverse strand, counting down.
TACTGTATCAGCATAATTTACAGCTGAATCTAGTCCCACCCCCAAATTCCCATAGAGGTCCATTCAAATGCAAAGAGTTTTTGTATCGCTTGTAGGACAACCTGACAATAAGATATCCAGACTCTGATGATGTTGGTCACAGACATCAGGAAGTCATGGCATGCAAAGGATATGCAACCAAATACAAAACATGACTCTTATTTGACATTATATTAATTTGTCAAAAACACTGAAATGGGGGACTATGTATAAAAATTGCTGTAATTACTACATGGTGAAACCAAAATGTATAAGAATACCCTTTAATAAAAGCTCGGAGTCTGCACTTTGACCACGTGTGCATTGTTTGATTACAAACAGAGAAAATAAAAAATGAAATCAGAAAAAATCAGGTGGTTTTAATATTGTGGCTGATCGGTGTATATACTGAAGTAATGGACCTTGCTCAAGAATACAACAGCAGTGTCTGGCTGGAGCATCAAACCTGTGACCTTTAGGTTATAAGACCAACTCCCATTATACTACACTGCCGCCTGAGATGAGTTACCTTATGAATGGTATATATAACAAACGGTATAAGAAATCACTCGTTAAAGTGGTGGGTGAAGTAAAGTGTGATAATGTGTAGGAAATTTATTGCACTGGTGTACTTTTCTCATGTTCAGTACTAGTAGTTAAAATTATGATTGAGTCATGATTTGAAATGTAATGTTTTAATGGGGAGTTGCAGACAGTACATACATAGTAATTGTTTGTATGTGGGTAGATAGAGAACAGGGTGGGGTAACATGAATGTAGAAATGTGTTTTTTTCTGATAAGAATGTTTTCTACAGTAGCCAATTGGAGAAATATAGTTGGTAGAAATGGCACAGTGGTCAGATGGTGTAACTTTTAAAAAAAATAAATACATTTGCCATCATGAAATGCATATGGCTGGCCGTGAGTGACTTTTGGTAAAGAAAATATAAGTGTAAGAAAATGTTAGTGTAAAATATGAAAATATCTGGTTGAGGGCGAGGTGGGATTTGATCTTTCAACCTGGCTTTCTAGTCTGTAACTTTGGCAGTGCGCCACCATGACATAACTATTCAATGTGTGAAATTTCATAGTCCGTAGTTTTAAAGAAAAACACAGGCCAGTAAGCACAGCTGAGCTCCAGTTGAATCCATATGGCCTGGCGATATTGTAGCCGGTTAACTGAATGTCTAGATGGTACGTCATAATGTAGTGTGTATGTTCGGTGAACGCCGGGTAGATGTGGTGCAAAGGCAATTGTTGAGAAGTAATAGACAATTATTAGTGAGCAACAAAGCATGTTTAAGAAACTTGCTTGAGGCAGGGCTTGAACCTGTGACTTCATGATCCATAGACAATGTGGAGACATTTTGTTTGTGGGATAGGCGGCAGGAAAAAGAAGAAGGAGAAAATGCAAAATCCCCTTAGTTTGGGGCTTTATTGTGTGGACATGTGAAGTTGTTCATGAATTCTGTCTGTTGAAATGGGGTGAGAATGTACAGAATTTAATGTTTTTAATGGCTGAGTGTCTGTGGCTGTTGTGGGGAACCCTGAAAAGTGCCAAACTCTCGGTACTGTAAAGTTATGGGGCATGCCACCCCGCCAAGGCGTAACTTGGCGGGATGGCATACCTGCCATCTCAACGTTCATTTTGAGTATGTGAAAAGTATAGCAAAAATTTCTGAGTGCGCATAATTGGTTGAGGTTGCTCCTCATGTTGTCATCTGAGCAAACAATTCTATGGTGTGATTGCAAGGAATTATGTCTGATGACACAATCATGATAGCAGCTCCTTCTACTTTTAACTGACATGTTATTGAACATTAGCATGCTAGGTACTTTTGAGGCAAATTCAAAAGCAAGGCACATCGCCATTACAACCTTTGATGACAAAATTATAAAGGAAAATATGAAACAAAGTGCACCCCATATCTATTCAGTAAGGAATCCAACATTTTATCATTCTATTTGGGATGATTCCATAATGTAAAGAATGGGTAGCAACCCTGAAGGGTTAGTATGTGGGAGTTTTCTTGTGGGACTTTGCTTGGCACATTAATAAAAATATAAATGTGGACAGTAATAACTAAAAGTGGAACATTTGGAAAGAAAGCAATGACATTAAAAGGATAATTATCCAATGGTTCATGTTAAAATTTTCATTTATTGCAACCATGGATAAAAAATATATATATTAATGAATAATGTCATGTGTTTAGAACTGTTTACAAGGTTTTTTTTAACAGGCTACTCATGGCTGCAGATCTGTGGTATACTCAATTCATACTAATGTCTCTCTTAGTATGGAATAAACAGTACACAGTAGTTTACTAGTTTACACTAGTACATAATATGGAGTACTGTTACTTAGTTTATGAGGATGTTTTTATGGGTCCAGGCAGCGCAACCTACCTGGGGCCATTTGGCCTATTGTCATCAAATTAAGCTTAGAAAGTATCTGGTGAGTCTGAAGCTCAATTATTATAAAAAAAAGTTGACTTTTCGCAACAATTTGGCCACTATATAAAAAATCAACAGTTGTGGTCATGGCCATTTTTTACTAAAATAGCTGTAACTCATGAATGCTCTGTTCGATTCTCACATAATTTGGCACACAAGTACAGCACCTGATTCTGAGGATGCAAGCTCTAGGTAAACCATTTATAGCCAAAAGAAAACGAAGCAGTCCAAGTAGAGAACCATGTCGGAACTCAATGGCACAAAGAGATAGGTTTGAGTGAATTGCATGAATTCTTACAAATTTATTTCAGGTGGCAAGATAAGTAGCAATTCAATGAAATGCAATGAAGGGATAAATACAAATTTCAGAGTGTAGGAGTGTGACAAAAGAGATGTATGATTAACCATATCAAATGCTTTCCTAAAATCAATAAAAATGCGTCCAGTCCTTTGGCCATTGTTGATGGCAGTGTGTATCTGTTCAAAAAATAGCTAAATTATGTGCTCAAGAAAAGTAAGTTGAGTTGTTAGGATTTCTGCCTTTGATAACAGGTATATTATTGAAAGGTCTTTAATTTGACAGTAATTGTCAATCACCCAATTTAAAAATTGGAGAAGCGATTTTGAACTTTCATATGCTCTGTAGGGCTATGAGTTGTCCATCACAGTTGAAAGAAAATGAAATACAGTTTATACTTAAAATGTTCCATTTTAGTGGAGTCTTTTTACATTTCCTTTTTTGTTTACAACAAAGTGGATTTTGAAATTGATGTTGCACTTTTTAAAAAGATATAGAAAAGGAATCCAGAGGATGTTAGGTTTTTAGAATTCGAAAAGGATACCCCAAGTAAATGTATGGATTTAATGTAAAAGATTGAACATTAAACATGTTTGGGCTTCATCTTAACATAGAATAGAATTTTAGCACTCTGATTTGCAGAGAGAGAGACATCAAATAATATGATAGACAGGGGTCAAGAAATCCTTCACATCTGGTGGACTCCTGAGTTGGACAGGTTTTTTTTTTGCAGGTCACAGGTCAAAGGGTGTTATTTGACAAAAAAAAAAATCCCTCTGTCTGAAGTGGCTTTGTTGACTCCAACGTCCTAAAACTGATGCCAGGTTTTCTCCAGGCGTGCGTTTGTTCCACTATTTGTGAAATGGCAGAGGTGATTATCGAACTGTTTTCTGCCCTCCTCTGTTTAAGGGCAGCCTGGCATGCACAGAGCTGGTCTTTGGCCTAGAGGAACAGTGTAGTATGGCGATGGATCCCAGGCCTGGGGCATGTATGGAGGAAGGGAAATGGGCTAGGGATGACTCAGTCTAGTGATTTATGATTTTTAATAATTTGCAAGATGTGTGTAATGTGTGTGTGTGTGTGTGTGTGAGAGAGAGAGAGAGAGAGAGAGAAATGAACCAGCATGGGTAACGGCTGGAAAGTGTGTGTAGTTTTGTTATTTTGTCTTTATTATTTTAGTTTGTTGTGTTTCTTTATTATTTTTACCCCAATCCCATGAGGGTGAAGGGTGAAGCTGTTTTGTTTGTTTTGTGGAGACTTGAGTCTCTCTCTCTCTAAAAGTGTTAAATAAAGTGGAAACTCCTGGATTCTCATATCTGCCTGTGTCCAACTCTTCTGTTCAGAGTGTGTGACATTTGGTGCTGAAACCCGGAACAGAATAAACAAAACAGCTTCGCCCTTCACCCTCACGGGACTGGGGTAAAAATAATAAAGAAACACAACAAACTAAAATAATAAAGACAAAATAATGAAACTACGCACACTTTTCAGCCTTTACCCGTGCTGGTTCGTTGCTCTCTCTCTTCGCTTCTTTCTCAGTCACGGACCCCTACTGGTTAGAAAGCACACTTTAAATACCTGGATTAATTACGTTTGCACTCCAGGTGCGTGTGCCTACTAAACCAGTAGGCATGGTCCTCAGACTGCCCGAACCTCTCCCACAAACCGAGCCCTGCCACAAGACGGTTCTCTATAGCATGGGTGTGGCAGAAGAATGATAATAATTCAGGGCACATGGTCTGCTAAAAATTATGGATAGCATTTACACAGCGCTTTTCATAATCTGAAAGCACTTTAGATCAAAAATGGGGAAACTCAGTTCAGCTACCACAAATGTGTAGCACCCACTTGAAGGCAGCTGTTTTGCTCCAGAACACACACCAAACATCAACAGATACTTCCAACATATCACAGTCACAGATTGACAAAAGGCTGGACATGTTACATACTTTTTCATTAGGGATCAATCAGTGGGTGGACACTTTTGGAGATTAAATGCCTTCTAACAGGCAACCTTGAATGCACTCAGGTTTTTTAAAGAATTAATCAATACTCCAGGCCAGCCTGCAGCCTTGCTCTCATTGATTCAGCGACAGCCATCAGGACTGATAGTGGTCACCCGTCAAAAAACAAAATAGCTCTGCTAATTGCAGGAACTTCATTGGGTCGAAGCAATGTGCAACATGCTAGGAGAAACGTGATGATGTAGTGACAGATCAATAAATCATGCTAATAAATTAGCAGGAACAGCAGTTGGAGGAAGTTCTTTGATTCCAGCAGAGACAGAGGTATGGATGGGGGGCTGCGTGTCTTCTCCTGGCCACCAGAGCCCCTCTGCTTCCCACGAACATCTACATTCCAATTTGCTTAATTGAAGGGACAAATACTCTGACCAAAGCTCTTCATCACCAAAGATAACCAGCTAGTTTGATTAAAGGTACCATGATAGATTGGTTTATTTAAATTATGGTATCCTTTCCTGTGGTTAATATGCTGAAGATGCTTTCAATGAGAGGTGACTGATTTAAAAAAAATGGAATGCTGACATTGAACCTGAATGCCTAGATCTGAGCATTTGGAATGCTCTAGTTGTGGGTGGGTGGTTGTTGAATTAGCAAGGTCTTAAATTATTGCTTTTATCAGTCATTGATTCAAGGTGCAAATAACAGGTTTGGGAAATACCCTGTTCTGGATCCATAACCAGTAACAGGGAAAATACACACTTTTTACTAATACAGTATATGTATTAGTGCTAGATTAGTGCCAGTGCTTTTACTAAAAGAGTATATAAAGGATTTACAGACGGGTGATAAATGAAAGAAAAACCAACATAAACCCAGACCCCTCACTGTAGGGATCAAGCATTGAGGCCTGTACCGTTTTCTTGGTGTATGCCACACATGCACTTGTACGTATAACTTTTTTCCACATCTCTGTAGACTAGTGCCTATGGGTTTTGCACCAGAGAACTCTCAATGTGCATCTGTCTTTGTAATGAGGGGTTATGGACTGCAAGCCTACTATCACATTACATTAATTTTGCAGTGATGTACAATAAGTGCATATTGAAGGTTATTGGAACAACTACAAAACATAGGTCCAATAAGGTACAATACTCATTATGTAACAGTTATCCATGACCATGAACACATTAAGTCCAGTTCATATGTCAGAAAGTTATGGTAAGTCAAACTAGGAGGCATGACGTCAAGATGACAATACAAGTGCAATGTAAGTGCTGGATGGAGAAACAAGTGTAACATGAAAGTGCTTTAGGAACAAATTAGCAGGGTAGTGATAGTTAGTCCAGGTACTGGTCTCAAGAGATGCGTCTTCAGACCATGGCAGAAAATGGGCAATGACTGAGTGGTTTGTAGAGGAACAGGGAGTTTGTTCCACCACTGGGGAGCTTGAGTGGGAGAAGCTCTGTGGTTGGGATGAGCGAGAACCATTCACCCGGATGGCAGGGAGTACAAGTCGCGTCACTTCACACTTCACTGTGAAATCTTTTGTAAGATTTGATAATTTAGGGTGCTAAGAACTGGTTGGCTAATTATTATTATTATTATTATTATTATTATTATTATGTTACATCTTTGTTGTAGTAGCATAATTAGTAAATATTGTGCTTTAAGAATGGGCACCTGTATGTAGAAATTTCGGTCACTCTCCTTGGTAGTGCCTGATTTATCACGCAGCCGCTGTTTGCATATACAAATTACAGGGCTACTTGCAGCTGGTTCCCCCTCCCTCCCCTTCCCATGGCAGTTCAGAACAAGTACGTCAGAGGGCAAAGCAAGGGAAAACTAAGTGGTTTGATTGTTAGTTTGTTAAGCAACAATTTTAAATAGATTTTGTGCACAGAAGCTTTCCGAAAGGACACCATTTGACTGAAATACAGGGCTTAGCAATCGGAAATTATGGTTTTGTGGTTCCAGAAGATACCACCCTTGATAGAATTACCTTCTGTAAGTGGAAAATGGCTAGGAAAAATTGGTAAGGTTTGGTGATATTTGGAGAGGGTTTGGGGTACACTTGGCCCTCCTTTGGTAAAACACACATCACATTTTACTGCTTTGTCCAATCAACTCCAAACTTTTTTCCCCAGTGTTGTAGACATCCTGAGGTATGATTGGAAAAAAATCTGGTTGTCCAGTATCAGAAGTACATGTAAACATGACAGAATAAGGAAACCACAAAACAAGTTTTGGATTTCTATGTTGTTTTTCAGAGTAAATATGTCCTGTATGTTTACTGAGTGAGACTCTTGTAAGGGGGGATCAGGGGATTTGGTTATTTTGGTACAGATGTGTTCTTTATTTAAAGCTTTAAACTTTGTCTGCAGGGGCATGCACTGACATTTTGAGGGGCAGGGGCTCAAGCCAAGAAACCAAGAAACCTCAGTCCCCCCCCCCCATACCTCCCCACCCCTGATGGTGGCACACTACATCATGACATTGTATGAAAACTGCTATTATCTTACATTTTAGTTTTATGAATATGGCAATTTAATTAGGTTTAATAACAGTAATCTTAATTATAACAATAGCAACAGCAACAATAATAATAATAATAATAATAATAATAATAATAATATTTATTTATTTGGTCCATAGGGGCATTTCAGCCAAGGAGGACAAAGGGGCAGCGGCTCGAGCCACTGTAGCTACCACCTCTGTACGTCCCTGCTTGTCTGTATTGTATGTAGTTTTGGAGATAATGGGGTTTATTTAAGACAGGTGAGATTCTTACAAAAAGCCCAGGGTTGTAAGTGGTTTTAAGGAGTTAAAACAAGCCTCAATACATTATGTTCCCATTATTTACTAGAATGAGGCCCAGGTCATGCAAGTGGGGGTGGGATGGATGTGTCACTCCCTGGGTCTTTGGGGCAACGGGAGGGCGGGGGTGGGGGGTGTATCAGGTAACCCTTGATTTATCCCCAGGGGCTTGGCAGTACAGATAATGGGTTTTGTGGACAGATGAGACCAAGATTCACTCATATCAGAGTGATGGCAAGTATGGAAGCCAAAAGGAACTGTCCAGGATCCAAAGCACCCCCCCCCCCCCTCATCTGTGAAACATGATGGTGTTTACCATTTGGGCATGTATGGCTGCTGCATGTACTGTCTCACTCACATTGATGATGTAACTGCTGATAGAAGCAGCAGAAGAAATAGGACAGGTGCTTGGGGGCTTTTCGTTATTATGATGAGAATTCAACTGTAGAGGTTTTCCTTGACCTACCAGGCCCTTTGTGATTACCGAGCACATCAGCGCTCTCTTTATTTTTAACAATTTTTAACAATCTAAGTTTTGACCTGTGTCTCTGAGGGTGTTTTCATATTTCACAGCTTCATAATGGCTCTCTTTACTTTCATATGCACAACTCTGGTCCATATGCTGACAAATGTCAATAACAGACTCCAAAGGCAATCAAAAGCATTGAATCAAGGCAAGATACTGAAGACTCTCTTATACTTGCGGAAAAGAAGCAATTGAATACACCTGACTGATCAGAACACCTGTGAAGCCATTTGTCCCAAACATTATGGTGCCTTGAAATAGAGGGGCTATGTATAAAAAGTGATGTTATTTCTACACAGTGAAACCCAAATGTATTAAAATATTATTTAACAAAAGCTGTGAATGGGCAATTTAAACTTAATGTATTCATTGTTTGTGTGCCCTTCGGATTATTGGCACCCTCCGATTATTTGAACATAAAATACTAGATAAAATTTACTTTATTGTTTATACAATGGCTTCTGTGCTCAGCAAACTTTTATGATCTTATCGTGATGTCATTGCCCAGAGGGGAAAAAAATCTTTTACATGAAATGATTTTTATTCTGAAGAAGATGTGTCACAACAATTATTAGTACGCCCTGCATTTTAATACTCTATGCACCCACCATTTTCCAGGATAACACCAATGAGTCTTCTTCTATAATATTTTGTCAGATGAGTGATACATAGCACAGGATCTGAGACCATTCTTTCATGCAGAAAATCTCCAGATCCATCAAAGTCCTTGTGAAGTCCTGCCTGTGAAGTCTCCTTTTCAGCTCACCCTACAGGTTTTCAATTAGATGATAGATAGATAGATAGATAGATAGAAACTTTATTGATCCCGTAGGGAAGTTCCCTTAGGGAAATTCAGGAACAAACACGGTGCTGTGGAGCAACTGGAAAGGCTGCCGTCTCTCACAGCGCCGGAAGCTTAGTGAAGGACAGTAGACTGGGATAGCCATTGCCAAAACCTAATTCTGTGGTCAGATTTTATTAAAATTTTTTTATGTATTTGGGGAAATGCTTTGGCTCATTGTCCATCTGGAAGATCCATGACACAGCTTTAGCCTTCTGGCAATTGCATTTTGGTCTAAAAGCATTGGTCACAAAACTACCCCATAATGTCATATAACCACTACCATCCCTCACAATGGGGACTCCCCCTAGCATCCCTTTTTATGCTAAACCCACCTATGGTGCTTGCGGCCATGGGCTATATTTTGTCTTATCTGATCATAGAGTGTGGTTGCAATCAAAGTTCCAATTATGTTGGATTACTCCATGTGCTTATGTTTGAAGAAGCTTTCTTCTGGCAAGCCTTCCAAATAGCTTGTTGGCATGGTTATGAAACCTGATTGTCTAATGGTTTGGTTTGAAGATTTAGTGATCCCAAGATGCAGTCAACTTCTGCAATTCTTGGATAATTTTTTGGCTCTCAAATTATAATCCTCACTGTGCATCCTCACTGGGCCAAAATACACTTATGTCCTCTTTCAATTATGTTCATCACAGCTCCAGTTGTTTTATACTTCTTAATTATTGCTATAATAGTGGCAATGGGTATTCTCAGCTATTTGTATATCCATTGCCTAAAAGTCAACAACATTTTATCTAATTTAATGTGTTCTCTGATCTTCGCCATGATGATTCTCAAGGAAGTTCTGGATGACCACTTAAGAGTTCCTAAAGGTGAACTTTAAAAAGTACAATATAAATGACAATATGCTTCTATAAGTCTTTTTAGGGGTGCCAATATTTAGTACACATATTTTTTGACATAATAAAATAATAAACAAGAAATGAATATTTTATTTAACAATTTCACCTAGTTAAAGGTTAGCTTTCTCTCATATTTTGAGAGTAAGATCAAGCTGATAAACAACCATAACATAACATTGAATAACCATTACTTCCAACTTCCAACCATTACTACACAGTCTTTTTCAAACTGTGCACATTACAAATTTTGTTCCTCCCATAAAGTTATCCTGCCTAATATTTTTATTTCCCACATGCAGAACTTTACATTTGGCTATATTAAATTTAATTTGCCAGGTTTCCGCCCACTTCTGGATTTTATTTAAATCTTCTTGGATTACTTTAGTAGCTTCCAAACTATTAGCTGGGCCTCCCAGTTTTGTATCATCTGCAAATTTGACTAATGTACTTTCTATGTCCCTATCGAGGTCATTGATATAAATGAGGAAGAGCAGTGGTCCCAGCACTGATCCTTGTGGGACACTTCTAACAGCTCCCTGCTCAGATAATATCCCTACTACTACTCTTTGTGTTTTACCCTGTAGCCAGTTCCGAATCCAGTCTGTAATACATCCTCTAATTCCTACTGTCTTCATTTTACCAACTAGTCTCATGTGGTACCTTATCAAATGCCTTTTGGAAATCTAAGTAGATAATATCATATGACTTGCTATAATAAAAACACTTGGTAGCTTTTTCAAAGAATACCAGAAGGTCTGTCAGACATGACCTTCCCTTACGAAAACCATGCTGGCTATCCCTCAGAATGTTGTGATTTTCAAGAAATACTTCCAACTTGTTTCTAATAATAGATTCCAGTATTTTACATATTATTGAAGTTAAACTTGCAGGCCTGAAGTTTCCTGGATCAGTACGGTCCCCTTTCTTATATATTGGTATTATATTACCACGCTTCCAGTCCTCTGGTATTTCTCCAGTTTCTAAGGACTGTCTAAAAATACCTGCCAGTGGTTTAAAAATGATCTCAGGTAACTGTTTGAGTACTCTTGGGTATATGCCATCAGGACCTGCTGCCTTGTTTGTCTTTAGTTTAAGTAATGCATGCAGTACTTTTTATCCTCTATTTAAATATTTGATAAGACTTTCTGAGTACTGAATATGCCTTCCAGTCTGTTAGTAACCTCATCTCTAGTAAAACTCTCAACAAAGTAACTATTTAAGGCATCAGCAATGTCTTTATTCTTAGAAAGCAATGTTCCTTCTTCATTTGTGATGCACCTGATATCCTCTTTGACTTTCCTTTGCCTACTAAAGTGTTGAAAGAAACATTTGGGATTACTTTTTGCATCTTGGGCAATTTGCCTTTCAAAGAGCCTCTTGGCTTCCCGTAGTTCTTTTTTAACCTTAGCAGGCATATTACAATATTCAGCCTTATTACTCTCAGTGCTGTCATTTTTATATATCTTAAATCGTTTTTTCCCCCCTCAAACTCTCCCGTATGGCTTTGTTCATTCACTGGAGGAAGCGCTTCTTCAATGTACTTTTCCTTACCTTTGAATAAATTTACTTTGCACCTCAAGAATAACCCTTTTGAACCTACCCCACTTTTCATTCACAGAACATTTGTGATTGCACTGAATTTTGCAGAGTGCAAGCTTACGGTTTCAATCAATTATCGTAAAAACCAACCTCCATTGATCTAAAGGTAATCCTTTACGACAGAGAAATGCACATGCATGCTTTCTTCTGCTATTGATAATTCATCCCTGGTCATATATTGATTTACTGTGTATAGGGTATTCCTGTTGTGGTTACTATGAGACACAGTCCAATACTGGTAAAGCTCTTGGTTCTTGTTTTCAGTAAGCTATTTAGAGTAGAATAACTTTAAAAACTACTCAAATTATTATGGTAGACAGCAGAAAACAAAATTATTGCATGGTTTCCTATTCCCATGTAAAGGCCAAAAACATATCCAGTTGATTTTAAAAAGGATTTTAAAAAAACTTCAGAAAAAAAGATATTTTAAAATGCTTGTCAGCTGATTGTCACACTGCACACCATCAGATTGCAGACGTGCAGTGGGTAAGCCTGCTGGGAGAGATGGCCCCGACAGTCAGAATACAGTAAAGGTTATATTTATAGGTTTAGCCATGTCTGTGACAGGGCCCAGGCAAGCAGCTGTGTGAGGGCATTCTAAAGTCAGCCTGGCATTTAGGAACCCTGCTGCGCTGAACTATACCACAGCTAAGGGGTGCAGGAGGTCCACCTGACCCACTGCCGGGTGGAGAGAGACAGTGCTGACCTAGGAGAGAGGGGGGCGGAAAGAGCTGGTGTTTCATCTGAACATGCCTGCCGGTGAATCTGCATCTCCTCCAGAAGTGCCACCTACAAATTTCCACATGAAATCAAAGTGTATGTATTTTAAGCAAATTTAACACACTTTTCCATGATCTCAAATCACAAAGACCATCTATACAAATTGTACCCGTAGGTAGGGCAGCACAGTGGTGCAGTGGGTAGCACTGGGTTGCACTGAATGTATTTAAATGGACAATAATGGAAATTAATTTGAATAAAATACTTGTCTTTGACTGATTTGCAAAATATTCGAGAATTCAGGTCCTTGGTCTGCTGTCAGCATGCACAACAAGTGTTAGGCTGATCGGCCCAGTAGTATGTGAGATTAGCTGCGGACAGGTACACGCACACACACATGCAACCAAACGCATAATCCCCTCCAGGCTCTCGCCTGGCGGAGATAATAATTACAAAATACTGTTTCTCTAAAACAGGGATGTCCAACTGTATCTGAAAAGGGCCGGTGTGGGTTTCTTCTGCTTCTGAAACTTCACCGTCCCCCGCTGAAAGTTTAAATTGGCTTCTTCTAAACCACACCTCTAGCTTACGTTTCATATACGTAGGTGCCTGCAGGGTGCCTGTAATGAGTGCGTAGCATGTGCATAGACGGCCACATCAGTAATTTATGCACAACGTCAGTAATTTATGCACAACGTGCTCTCTTGCGTTGTTGTTTGACATCAATGATGCAACCCTCCTCATGAATATGTATGACTGCCTTGATTCAAGGTACCTCATTGGCCACAACCAGAAAATGCACGTTAATGTGTCGATTTTGTTGTGTTAATGCATAAAAATATTACGTGTTAACACGACCAAACTCTACGTGTTAACACACATTTTAATGTTCTGTTAACACGACATTAATGTCTCGTTATTTGCTCAAATGGCCTTCCATAGCTTTTCCACGGGCTAGAGAGCCACGTCATTACATCACTGTATACGTCTGTACATGTCTCCGCTTTCCGAGCAACATCGTTTCCTATTAAAATGTACGTCCTGTAAAAATACAGATAATAAACTGTCTAAATGTAAAAAAACCAACTTCATACATATACATTTTGTTATATTATTACAGCCTTATTTACTATATCAACTTTAAGACAAGCAACACGCTCGGAATTATCTCATCACGACCCATTAAATCCAATTTGGTTCTCTCAGAATTCTGACAGATAGCCAGGTCAATATTTTTGCTGGACACTTGATACATCCTGTCTTATAACTTCAAAGTCCCAGGTCATTAGTTAATGGTTTAAATGGATTTTGAAAATAGACACTTCATGCTAATCATGTTAAGGACGATGAGTGTGCTGTGAAGTTTAGGTAGCAAACAACTAGGCTGAATCCTTCTGACGTAATGTACATAACAACTATACGCTCATATCGCCTAGTTTCACTCACTGTGACCAAGCGGAATCGATAACGATTCAGAAAATATATAACTTTTAAAGATTTAATTCAATCTTCTTCTGGGACTTTTGCCGTTTATTGAGGGTGTGACAGAAAATTTCGTTTTCTGTTTTCGTTTTAATATTTACTGTTCGATTGAGCAAGTACCATTCAAAGTACATTTTTATGGGTTTGCGCTGTCAGATTGCGCTAGTTACTTCACATTAACCTTGTACGGCGATCAGTAAAGGCTAACAGCACAGTACCACTTAATTCTTGTCACTTCTATCACCACTGTAATGAACTAAAAAAAGGCGACAAACTACCTTTTATGTGAGAAATGTATTGTCAAGCTCACGCGCATACACTGCTGGCGACATTCTAAAGCTCCGATTTGCCCTAATGGCTATTTTACGTCCTGCGACTTGGGTTACAACAGTGAATATGTACGGATTCCTAGACATGCTGATAGCGACCACTCTTTCTCATATTAACCTCAAATACGCAAGACAGGACACTTAAACAGTATGCTAGCAAATTTATGTCAAGTTCCATTCATTTATATGGGGTGGTCGATACACGTCCCCTTAGCAACCAAAAGCTAGTGCTGGACCACCTCTGACTTAATTGCCGGCACAGAAAGAAATTTCGAAAGTACTGAAAAAATAACCACTGGAGGATAACAAGGACATTTTTTGCTACATAACTAGGTACAGGTTGTTACCGATATTTCGCTTATTTCATATAGTTGCAAATCAGTTTACGTTTTCCTGTCTGTCAAATGAAGGTGGTCTCACTCTACCTGGCGGTCACAAAGTTTTAGTTGGTCATGATAATCCCACCCCCAGCCCCTGACGTAAGCGGTTCTTGGTTCCAGACCAGCCAAGTGTTGGTGCTGCTTTGGAACCAGTTTTCCTGGCCGAAAGCCGGTTCTTTTGCAGTCGAAAAGCGAAGAACTGCGCCAGCTCTGAACCGCCCTCGAAATGCCTTGGTGGAAAAGGGGCATGTGAGTGGGCCGAGCAGAGTACCAAGGATGATGCTAACTAATATTAATGTATGATGTATAAGACATGAGTGATATGTCAAATAATATACCAATTTGAATAATACTTTCTTTCATCTAAATGCCTTTCCTTTGACATTGTAGTGAAAATACCAATATGCTATTATTCCATATTAGAAAGTGCTTACTACAGTACGTGTTTGTAAACACCCTCTGGCCATTTACTGACACACAGTCAACATGGAAATAGAAACATGGTAGGGGACTCACTTTGGAATTTTGCACACGCACACACACACAGTTAAATAAAAGGTGACTCACGTTAACATAATTGTCAGGGATGTGGTGGGCCGGTCCTTAAAAGAGAGCTTCAGAAATTCATCATGGGGAGGGGGTCACAAAAAAGTCATTCTGGGCGTAAGAAATGCCAAGCTGCTCTCCCTTACAGAGATAGTGACATAGAAGGGTCAGAGCAGTGACACAGACAGGGCTGGCCCCTGTCCTCTCCAGTTATGATTATGAGACACAGATAGCCCTGTGGATGACAACACATCAAAACCTACCTTTCTCTCAAGTCCACCGGTAATGTTCACAATGTCATAGTCCAAATGTGATGTCGATGTAGCTAGCTAGGAGCTTATTTTTTTGGCGACATGAGACAGCATGGGGCAAGCCAGAGGGACCTATCAGACAGAGGGTGGCATTGTGATGGAAGTAAAACTCCACAAACCCAAAAATGGGCAAGACCAAACCTTTACAGGTATTAAATATACTGAAAATGTATTAAAATACGACACTTCATAATCTTGGGGTAAATTGTTGCTTCTTTTGTATTTTGCAATATTTATCTGATAATGCATTGCAGTGAAATATGCAGTATGTATATATTATATGTATGTATATATATATATATATATTCAGTATTATCAAATAAAACATATTTATACTCCAGTATATTCCATTTATATAAAGATATCCTTCAGCATGAGAGATGTAGTGATGCAAACCAATCAGTGTTTTTTTTTTTTTTTTTTTACAGTGATAGCTCCACCCTTTATGTGGTTTATAAGGCCTCTCTCTCCCATAACCTGCTGTGCGTTTACACTGTGACTAGAGAGAGGTATTAATACACTCGGTCAGACTAAGCTCAGCCACTCATTAGACATTCCAAGTTTTAGTGAAGTGACCATCAAACAAGCTAAGCCTGGAACATTATAGAAGGGCAAGAAGAGGGTGAATCTGAATGAGTGAGAAAGTTTCTTATTTTGAATAGAGCTTTTATCATCCAAATCTGCTGTTGTTTGAATCTTAAGAGCTGCTTTCTTGAGGCACTGTTCTCATCCGTTCCAGATAATTGTGTGTACTGTACAATAAATAATAACTTGATAAGCACTGCCATCTGCTGGCGTGCTTGCAATCATTTTCTAGGGCAAGCTAAATGATTGACATTTTACCATATTAACAAAGACATTTCAACAACAAGAACCTTTCTAAAGACTTCTACAATCATTACATTACATTACAGGCATTTAGCAGACGCTCTTATCCAGAGCGACGTTCAACAAGTGCAACAGTTCAAGGTGCAGAGGTGCAAAAGAAACAGACTAGAGTGAAGTAAAGATCGTAGTGCCAGAAGTGACCACATAGATCAGGACTCCAACCCTGTAGGGTAACCTGTTCAGCAAACAAACAGACAATCCTGCCAAATAAAAACTAACGTGATCGCATTAGCCTAACTAGGTACATTGAGCTAAACTATAGGCTAGGGAGGGGTGGGGAGAGGTGCAGCCTGAAGAGATGAGTCTTTAGTCTGTGTTTGAAGGTAGTCAGATTCTCTGCTGTTCTGACCGCCACGGGGAGGTCATTCCACCAGCGAGGGGCCAGGACAGACAGCAGACACGAGCGGGAAGTACAGACACGAAGAGGGGGAGGTGCCAAGCGTCCAGAGGTGGCAGAACGGAGAGGTCTGGCTGGTGTGTAGGGTCTGATGATCCTCTGGATGTATCCTGGTGCTGACAATCATAACCAAAATGTAACAGATGATCCATGACCCTGCTTTAAGCTAAGAAAATGACATTATTGTTTCAAATATATACTTGTGCTGATACGTTGAATAAGATAATACCGTGTTAAACCATTGTAGGTTATGAAAATTGCAGATCTTCCACCAAAAAAAAAGTTTGTGTGCTGTATTGTGTGCAATATGTCAGAATGTTGCTTAGTCCTGGTTATATATCACTGTGTGTAATACAGAATTACTCCAGGAGTTACTAAAACAAAGGAGAGAAACACATGATGCCAGTCTCCAGTGCCTCTCCAGCATGGTCCTTAGTGAGTTGTGTCAAATAAGAAAGAAAGAGTAATACATTCTGTATGTGTGACCTACAGAAGAGATTCTAGGGTAAGTAATGGAAGCTTGGGGCTTCTACATGGGGAAATGTGATGTACACTTAGACTGTTTGGAATGAAAAGACTGACAGAAGCAGCTGTAGCTGAATGCTCTGGCACCAGCACCATGGATACAGTAACAAAAACCCCAGTCAGACCCTTTCATCCCTGTGACCCTTCCCTGGAAATGCAAGTCTGTCACCTACAGTATGCTCAACTAGAGCTGCAAGCAGGAGAAATACAGGAAGTGTGTTTTATTGCACCTCGGCTTGGGGCCTTTCTGTGTGGAGTTTGCATGTTCTCCCTGTGTCTGTGTGGGTTTCCTCCGGATACTCCGGTTTCCTCCCACAGTCCAAAGACATGCAGCTAGGCTAATTGGAGACTCTAAATTGCCCATAGGTATGAGTGTGTGAGTGAATGGTGTGTGTGTCCTGCGATAGATTGGCGGCCTGTCCAGGGTGTGTTCCTGCCTCTCGCCCAATGCATGCTGGGATAGGCTCCAGCAGCCTCTGCGACCCTGCTCAGGATAAGCGGGTATAGATAATGGATGGATGGATGGATGGATATGGACACATAGGGTTAAAGAAGTTTGCATAAAGGCCTACTGTATTCCCTCTGTTGAAACTCTATGTCTTTCGTATCATGTATCTGAGAAAGCAGGTGGATTGATTTGGTCTCTAAATAATCTCTGCCCTGCGAAATCACCCCCAAGCTCTATGAGATCCTACAGGAATGGAGATGCATTTTTTCTAAAGAGCTGATTGGTAGGGTCGCAGTAACTGCAGGTTTAACTCCAGTTCTGGAGGGCTGAATTATCTTTAAGTCCAATCCTGGGGGGCTGGATTTTCATTAGGTTTAACTCCAATCCACTCCATTTAGTAGTAACTTCAGGTTTCTAGCTCTAAATTGGCTGCTGATTGAAATAAACCACCATAAGGATCTGAGACACATGTTCCTGTTGTGGGTGTTGTACTTGAAGTAAAATACAGTTTTGAGTAATGAGATAGGAGTGCCAAAAAGAAGGAGCTGAGGTACAACAGAAATGGCATACATATAGTATGTAAACTACTGGTGCATGATGGCAGGCTGAAATATACCCAAGGTGATAGAACACCTCAGCTATTCATGTGCTGATTCAATACAACCTGCCTCCAAGATCCAGTGACTTCAGTAGATATGGAACACTGTGATGTTCCATGATATGCTATGCTAACTCCATATTATGATGAAAAATACACGTAAATACATTTTGACAATGTATGAGGCTTGCTTTTTTAGATGTTGATATTTGATAAGCCAGCACGTAAATTTGTTTTTCCATTTTTAATGTACTGAATAAATAAGTAGAGCACCTGCCAAACCACTGTTGGCAACAATTTCAGCATTCTTTTTTTTGTAAATTGGGACTATCTTGGTCATGTAACAGACGGACCATTCACCAACAATTTCTAATGAATGGCTGCGCTCCAATTGACTGCCTTGGGTTGGCTGTTCATTAGCGGACCACTGTAGTACTCTGTAATGCAGAATGACTGCTGAAAGAAGCCCATTAGAGGGCCACTGTTTTGTTGTTTTGTAACTCAACCAAATAAAAAGTTGGCAGTGCATTATGTCACTGTGATCATTTGACTTCCACCTGATACACTGTTACCATTTCTACTTCCTAATATAAGAATATTAAATTTTTCCACAAAAGAAAAATAGAGGCAACACACAAGCCCATGTTGGCTTCTCATTCAGTTTCTCTGTCAGTTATGAGACATAAGAACAAAAAGCCAGTGTTCTACTGTCACACCTCTGAGACAGCTTCCTTACAGCACAACCATCACAGTCTCACTGGCTTATTAACCTGACAAATGTCACATATGGCTCTGGGTCTGTTCAGACCACTATCTGCCACTTATTAAAAGTATCTTATATTGGAGATATAAACAGGAAAAACATCTTGTAGCTTTTTACGAACTAGTTCAATTCAATTCTATTCAAATGGAGTTTTACTGACATGACAAATAACATTGTGTTGCCAAAGCATAGTATTTTTACAAACATGGACAAAAATAAATAAAAATAAATCTCACTCTCTCCTACAGAGACACACACACATGTGCATGTCTATCTTTTGAGCCCTGCACTCACATATTCCTCCTCTAAAAGACCATTGGATTTGGACGCTGCAGCCCAACAGCTGGATCAGACAGGAAGACCTTGAGAACAGACTATCCCCATGACACCCACACCTCATTTCAAGCAGCCCACTCTAGCTGAGGTCAATGTGACTGGACCACAAACCTAAAACCTGGCTTTAATGCAGACATGATACATCCTGTCTTCCAGCTCTAAATTAACTGCTGATTGAAATGGAACTACCAGGATCTAAGATCTATGTCCCTATTGTGGGTGTCGTGCACAGCAGAACACAGACAAGAGCCTCTTCTTTCTGTGTCGCACTGGCTGTTTCCTCAGCTATTCCTTGACCTATTTCACAGTTCCTGAAATTGTATATTTATTGATTTTTTGTACTGGGGGTAGGTATACTGCAGGTTTCAAAGAATGCTCCTTACTCCCCAATCTGCTGCAGTCAGCTGAGACAAAGATCAAGGTCACCGGCCAAGTCTTACTGAAGCTCCAGAGATGGCCTCACATTCTGCAGATGTTCATGTATTGTTGTTCATGAAAAAACATGCATCTCACCTCTAAAGCTACACTGTACAAGTAAAAACAGTTCTGAACCCAAAAGGATACTGCTTAGAATTAAGCTTATACATCCTCCCTGTATACTGCTTATACATCCTCCCTGTATTGTGCATCTGTACTTCTACATCAGTGCCTGATTGTGTTAGCCCTAGTGATGCCTCTGAATAAGTGTTCTCTTCTTCAACATGTCCATGTGTTTACAAAGTGTTACTTAAGTGCTTAGTTTATATTCAAAATTTAAACATTTGCTTTTGCAGTATAGACCAAACATTGCATAATTGAAACCCCCCAAAATTAAAGGTCACTACAATGGTTTGATTTTTATCATTTATTTACAGATGAACTCCCGCTGAGGCAACCACCCTCTGAGGCGGAACCTGGCACCTTAATGCTTTGTAAAATAATGAAAATAATCATTAAAAAATATTATAAATGATAAAAATAGAATTTTAATTTAAATCCTATAATATTACACAACTGTAGAATTGAAGAAAACGCAACCAATTATTTTGCACAAACTTACAGCACTCAAATGTGCCTAAGTGTGCTCTTAAGTGTACGTAGATTCTGTTCTTACCTAAGAATAAATCCAAAATAAGAAAACATTGGTGACTGTCAGAATCTTTGTGAAAACTGCGTAAGTGGGTTTTAAGAAGAAAATTCTTAATAAGAATAGTTGGTGAATGAGACCCATGGATAACAAGTTTTAAAACTAGTTCCATTAAAATGTCTGAGAATTTTGGAGCTGGGCGTGTTCTCAATGTGTGAGTCTTATGCTTATTTTTTGCTTATTGAAGTATAGAATGTAGAGAATTAAGTATATTGTCTCAGGGGTTATAAAAGGAAAAGAGATTCACATTCAGGATGGTAAGAAGTACTCTCACGTGCGTGACATGATGTCATCAATGCTCATCCGAAAGGAATCACGAAAATGCTCGCTTGACCTGGCACCACTGGAAGCACAAAAAAAAACCCCAAACATTTTGACGCGTAAACGCAAGAACCACAGTTGTATCCTACAACTCAGAAAAAACAGGCCAGGCTTTATCGCTGTGCTGAAAGATTTGAGACCCAGCCAGCTCCTCAGCATCTTTGGGGAAATTATATCCTGCTCCCATGCAGTGCGTCTTACTTCAGTCCTGTGGAATTCTGAAATTAGTTTTATGTTGCTGCAGGGTAATTATAGTGTAACAGAACATTGTGAGGACTTTATTTCACTGTCAAGTGGATTGAGACTGCTGCCCCAGGCCTCCTGTTACCATGGCAATCCCATAGTTGTTTGTAAATAGTGCATTTTGTATCAGAAAAATTACTCCTTACTGTTTTAATGCTTAAAACCACTACAACGCCAATACAAATGTTTTGGTTAATGCTGTTAGGATGAGGATTAATACTGGCACTCACACGGCAGCGTCACACCCCTGGGAGGAAGATGCGGCAATGCCGGGAACACCATTATTTGCCGCACAGAGAGAGAGCGCACCCACACAAACATTAAATAAAATAAATCTTCACCCTTCCCCCTCACAGGTTCCAGGCAAAAACAATTAAGTAAAACAAACTAAAATAAGACAAGGCTAAACTGAGCGGCAACTTTTCAGTTCCCCGCTCGTAGCTGGCCAGATTTTCACTTGGCCAGCTCCTCCAACTTTTCAGCAGTGATTCACTTTTTCCCCCCCGTCTTGTTAAAAGAAACAAAACTGAAATTAAACGCAACTCAAATGAAGAAACTCGCTCAGTGTGAGCTCCGAGTCTCGGCCATGAACTGTGGAAAGCAGCACACCTTGGGCACCTTGTCTGATTAGCTAACGCAAACCAGGTGCGTTTGCTCTCTCCACCAGCCGGCGCAACTGAGACCAATCTGCCTCTCCGGCAGACCAATTGCCATACACCTCTAACCCGACAATTCAGCCGAAGATTACTTCAGCTTACACCGAAACCGCTCCCTCACAGGTTTCGGCACCAAATGTCACATGCCGTGACCACGCTGGCAGAGACAGAACAGCTGGACACAGCGAGATGTGGAAATTCCGAATAACTCCAGCATTTTGTTTTGAATAGTGAGAGAGAGCTTGTTCACCCACAAACAACAACAAAAAAAAAACCTTTGCCCATCACCCTCACAGGATCTGGGCAAAAACAGTAAACTAAAACAACAAAGACAAAATAAATGGAATCACACGGTTGCTTTTCAGCCTTTCCTGTTCGGTATGTGCCCTCTCTCGCCGTCGTGGGGGATCCCCGGTCTCAGACGCCTACTGTGGAAAGAAGCACACTTTTAAATCCTGGATTGATTCATAACATAATTCAGGTGTGTGCCTATTTAAATAGGAGGCGTGGTTCTCTAATTGCCCTGAATTCCTCCCACAAATTGAGCCGTACCACAGGCACATACTAGTATTTCAACCTCTGATGCCATTCATTAAATTCAACAGGAGGATGAAATTGTACTTTTGTTAACCTTCATTTCAGGTTAATAAAAACCAATGCTAAATTTATTAATGGCAATCATAATAGACTGCCTGGGTTCAAACACACGCATGCTCCATGCGCCATCACTACTTCCAGCTAGTTTCAAACCCCAGTCCATCTTAGATCCTTTGTTCTCCTGGAACACATGTCTGCAGTACGCAACTCCACACATAGGAGAACATCCAACATTCCTCACACACATACACACACGTACACACAACGCCCACACACACGTGCACTCACATAGTTTATTATACCTCATTATAGTAAACTGTGCTTTGCCCTTTTCGGTACTTTGTATTTAATAAACTTCATTATATTTCAAGTGTGTCTGCATTGATATTACTCTTGTGTTGAATTGAGTCAGCCGCTGCTAATCAAAAGAAAGTAGAATACCTTCACCTCTTAGCTAAATCGTTTATATTAATTTTGTATTAGCTGAATGTATGATATTATGATTTGGTTAAGATAGACTATTAATGTGAATTTTAATAATAATCAATTTAATTTTTAATAAAAATTCCCAATTGATAGTTTGTATACTTAATTTATGAGACTGATTAATATATGCTGGCACCACCTGTGAGGATTTAGGTATATATCTTCTACATGTTGGTGCCCCCCCCCTACAGAAACCACAATGACCACAGAATCTCAGCCCTTAAAACATTAATTTCTGTACCTTCTCACACAATTTCAACAGACAGAATTCACAAACAACTTCCACAATAAAGCCCCAAACTTAGGGGATTTTGCATTTTTCCCTTCTTCGTTTTCCTGCCTGATTACATCATCACAAATGCTCCAATCCCACAAACACTGTTGCCCCATTGGACATTTAGCTACACCAGGCAATAAAAACATCACATACACAAGCAAAATATTTTATTTTTTTAGAACACTGATAATGTTGTTGCCTTAGGACCGCTGAGCCACCGGTTTGAATCCTGCCTTCTTATTGCAAAGCCGTTTGTAGCCATTTGACTATGTAGGTGTTTATTCCCTTATGCAAAAACATTTGCTACCATTGTAACTACTCCGTCAGTGGCTTGTAACAAGCTTGCCTTTGGGACTGTTGGGACTTGGGATCGAATCCCGCCTCAGGCAAATCTGTCATTTCTTATGCAAGCTTGTTTCTCCTGAATATTTTTTCCATTGAGTTCAACAGGAAAATTAATCAGGAGAAACAATGCTTGTAATATCTACTGCATATCTGGCAGCAGCGCGGTGGTTTGAGGCTCATTTGATACCTTGGACCCTTGATGACTCAAAGCCATTTAGCCAACAAATGTGTTCCATACTGTGTCAGCATAATTTACAGCTGAATCTAGTCCCACCCCCCAATTCCCATAGAGATCTACTCAAATGCAAAGAGTTTTTGAGTCAGACGTTACAGTATTAATATTATGGTTCATGAGTGATACGCTCTCTCAACAAGGTTGCTGGGTAGCGCTACACAGAAACTCACTATGAACTAATACAATTCTACACACGTAGCCTATGATTAGTATGAGACAGACAACAATCAGTCACACTCGACTCATAACATAAAGGTCTTTAACCATACAATTAGGTTTACAGTCCAGCAGCTGTCTTGCTACTGCTGGCTTCATACGGATGCACGCATAAATAGCTAACGGTAGGTTAAACTTCGAATTATGGTATTACTTACGAGTCGGAGTGTGGAGAGGAAGAGAGGACAGAGGGAGGAGAAAGTGATTCCCAAGACCCAGCTGAGGCAGCACGCGCTAAGTTCAAAGCCGGAAAATGCAGCTTGGGACAGGCCAGCTTGATCGGCAACACCGGACTCCCAACATGAGCTGGTCAGTACTTCAAGGCGTAGACACACGGTTCCAAAGCGGTGCGAACACTCTTAAGTTTAACGGTACAGCGATCCAGGGTTATTCGGCAGGGTCACTGAGGCTAGGGTAGCTTCCTAAAAATCAACGTGAGCCACGGCTCGGGTATGGAGAAAAAAAGAAAAATTTTAAAAAAGAAAAAAGAAGAGAGAGGAAGGAGGGTGAACATTGACTTAAAAACCTGGCCGGGAGAGAGAGCGGTCTGAGCTGTCATTGGCTGTTTGGAGGGCACACCTTCATATCACGTCCGCCTCTACTATTGTGGGGCGGGTTTCAATAACTTTGGTGAGTATTTATTCAATTTTGATCTAGCTGGATTATTATTTAGCAATGCAAGAAAGGTGGATATACTTTGTACCCCGACCTTCATTGTGAGTATTAAAATATAACCATACCAAACATGATTACTTTTGGTTCAGGTTAGATAGATAGATAGTTCATTTCGGTCATTAACATTTTCTTTACAAAGATGAGTGTACATAGATATCAGTAAATAATAATAAGTCATTTTTCTAAAAGGTGTATAAAAAAGAAACAATATTAAAATTTAACACTTTAGATACCTTGCAGATATCATTTATGTACAGTATAAACAGTTTCGGGCCCAGCACTGAACCTTGTGGAACCCCACAAGTAACCTTTAGCAAATACGATTTTTCATTATTTATTTTCACATATTGATATCTATTTTCAAGATAGCTGCTCAGCCATGAGTGTGCTACACCTCTAATCCCAGATCTTTCAAGCTTCTTCATTAACAATCTATGATCAATAGTATCAAATGCTTTTTAAAAATCTATAAACACTCCTACTGTATATTCCTTATTATCAATTGCCGTAGATAATTCTTCTACCAGTTCCATCACTGCCATTAAGGTGGACCTATTAGCTCTAAAGCCATACTGATGATCGATCACTCAGTAAGTTATGATGTTACGATAGAGGTTTCTACTGTTGAAGTGTATTATTGACAATGTATGTTTACATTGCTGTTGAATTGATCATCTGTATAGTACTCACAGTTGTTGTTGGTATTATTGTAGAAGTTGTTATCCGGATCAATGCCCTTTTCAATTTCATAGGTTTTGTGGTCTCTGAAGTCAAAGGTTTTAAAGTTCAGATTTTCATATTTCAATAGTCCGAGCCAGTGTCTCCAAATTCCTCATCATCAATGTCTTTAAATGGAAATGAGTAATCCTTGTCACTGCTTATCATACAGCCTGTTTAGATAATTCCACACAAAAAAGAAATCCTTGAACATTCTTGACATGTAGTAAACACTGACTGTCACCCTGTCCCTCGAGACAGATCAAAAAATGTCAAATCGTCATATGTACTGGTCTAAGTCTTTAGCTCTCTTACCATAATCACTTTTGCTGTTTTGGGTGTTCTGAGGAACCGGATCATCACCTTGAAATTCCTCGTCCAGGTGGTATGTATTTTGTTCTGTTTCTTTAGCATGCGTGCCTGCCTGGCAATTTCGGCATTCTTCTTAGTAAGATGCTCGTTCAGGTATACTCCCGTACCCGCCAGCTTCCTAGCCTGCCTTAATAGCTCTGTCTTGTGCTTTCGATTCACAAAACGTATTATAATAGGTTACAAGAAGAGGAAGAATTATTTCTTAGTCATGCAGGCTACGGAACTCAGAAACATGATACTGTACAATTATAATAGCCTGCACTCGCTTTTAGTTTTTCAGACCTGTTGGATATTGGAATTGTATTTGCTAATTATTCAATTAGACTTTTCTCCATTCGCTGGTGCGAATGGAGCGGCCTTGAAATATGATGGTGCCCGCTAGTCGCTGGTGGTGCTCTATAGGGATACGCAGCAATTATCTAGGCGCCGAGTCACACCTATCACACCGTGGGGGGTTCACACCGCGGGCGTGGTTAACAGCGAAAGAACATTCGTTACTATGCCTCCACTACATGCGAGGAGGTTGTTAATCCCCCCCAATGTCATCTATAGCTTTGATCTTAGAATTATGCATCTGGCATGAGGGGTCTGTCTGGAGATCCTGAAGGGAAGTGGAAGATAGTGTTGGAATGTTCAAAGTAACAGACACAGGCTTATTTTGGAACTTATACAGAAATAAAGCATTTGAGCTTTCAGAGGGAGGACTGCAGAGAAACAACTTACAACTGCCTTACATTCCCTCGTTATGGCCTCGCAAATTAGCGATGAGCTGACTTTTGAGGTCATGCAATATGGCAGTTGGCACAAGGACTTATGACTTTATTTCTGTCGATTAGTAGGGCACCCTAGTTTCATCTCTCTCTCTCTCGCGTGATGGTCGCCTCTGTTAATGTTTCTGTCTTTCTATGAGGTAATTCGCATGGCATGACACTTTCTTACTTCCCCTCCCATACCAACTTTCTGTTTTCCTGAGAACCTTTTTGCTTCATCCCAGAAACCCTGACGAAACGTCTAGGTTTCTGGTGCCTCAAGGCGGGGAAGAGTGTTCTCATTCTCCCTTCACATACCATCTTGTTTCCTACAGCTTATCTTCATTTGACATCATACACAATACATGCAGTATTCAATAGAAATACATAGGCTATTGATTAGGATATGACGTATTGCAAGAAATAGTCATACATATACCACCTGATTATATGCTTTTAGCAAAGGTACATTTAACTAGGAATTTTACTCCATTTGCAAAATATCCCTCAAGTCATGTTTACATATTCATGACCTTCTCAGAACCCATGTGTCAAGCCTCTTGTCTCTCCTTTGTACCAAAATTATTGCAGTTTAAACTTAGTGGTACACCCAGATCGTTATCTATGTATCTTAGCTCATCCACATTCCTTCCTCCTTGGAGGTTGTTCCTTCCCAGTACCTTTCCATTTTGCACACTTAGTTACATACATAGTTTTGTTATAAACACATAAAAATATTTAAACACAGTAAGCAAGCTTGTTTTCTATCACAGTAGTACATATCCAATCTGCGCCACATGTGAGCAAAAAAATTTACCAGGCAGTATAAGGGTAGCCCAAGACTCCGCGACTTTTGACTCAACTTGGGTTATAATCCTAATAATGGCTTTTCCTCAGAACACATTGGGCCTCATTCAAGAAACATACGCAGGATCATTAACTGTGCTTATGAACATTTTCACAAAAAATTTGCCATTCTCTTATCTGAATTTGTTCTTTGGTAAGGTCAAAATCCACATGTACTTGGAAACACACATAAAGACATACACATAAGATTTTCCTATTTAGAATTGCTTTATTATTATTTAATATTTTTAATAGTTACAGACCTCATATAATAAAATGTTTAGCAATCTCGAAAATTTTCATTAAAATAAATGTCTTTTAAGTCACTATCTATCGCTGCATTAGGTAACACAATGGTGATTGAGCCTATTTTTATATTAATTTATACTATTATTATTATCATAATTCATGATTAAAAAACTTGGTGTCTGTGGCGACATTCCCGGGAAAAATCACAAGCGGCGCACAGTTAGTGACGCGTTTTTCATCACCCATCAGTGGTTGGTCCGCCAGAGAGGGTAGGCGGAACTAACGCAACAGGCTCGCTCTTCAACTCACTTGTGTGTGAGCGGCGTACTGTTTTTTCCGGTGTCTGCATGCGTTACAATAACAGAGAAAGGGGGGGTTGGGGGAGTTATGGAACTCTAAAAAGTTTTTGCGTAACATGAGACATCAGAACATTTGTTGATGTAGATTTCGTATTACATTTAATGACAATGTAACTTTACTAAATTACATAGCTATTTGCACAGCTAACGCTAGCTACCGGACCATGTCAAGAAAGACAACATTAGTTTAGACAACGTAGCGCACAGTATCCATCTCTCATATCAGGTAACGTTGCGTTAGCTAGCTAGCTAATGTAATTAACACAATCTAATGTCGGCTAACAATTAGAAAAAAAACGCTAGCTAACGCTACCGACCGGTACCGACCTCGCAAACCGTCTCTCGAATGCAGTGCTACCTTGTTGCAACGTTGCAGTGTAGCTAACTTAAGGGCAGTTCAGATCAATGATTCGCAACGAGACTGGGTGCAACTTGCAAAATTCCAAGACGTCTGATTGTAAACATTCTAAAACTGCACTTGACGATTTGACAAGGACGGTCTTTTAAAACCTCAGGGCAGGCAACGGCTGTGCTACTAGCCAGTTCACACCGCTGCAATTTTCTCTGCAACATTCTAAAACCGTTTCGCCTTGTTGCGAATCATTGATCTGAACTGGCCTTAACGTTACCGTTATTTACATTGCCATCGAGTTCATCAATATATTATAATGATCGGAATAAAGCCGGGGTATGAAGAGCAGAGCCGGGTCTGATTTCTGAAGACGTCATGCAGGAGAAAACTAAATAAAAGAATACGGCAGTATGGATTAGCATTGTTATTATTTTATTACGCCTCCTCATATGTTCCTTCAGCCTTTATGCCCTTTTTGATGAAATCTCCTTTGTTTTTGTTTTATTCTTCTTGTTCTGATTGCTAATTTAACACCCAGCTCAGCTTTATTCTCGAACAGTTTAGCTAGCAAAACCAGAAACACCAGGGGTAACATTTTGCAAGGCAGTTGTTTCAAAAATACCACACAACAATCATTCACGAAAAAGACTGCTTATTGTGCACGAGATACATAATTGCACGAGCCACAGCGAATCCCACAAATTCTTCTCTGCAGTGTAAAGATATTCATGCCAACTGACTGACGTCACACAGGCGACACTGGTTGGATCCGGTTGGATCTATGGGAAGTGAGGTCCAAAAACACACCTGCAATTACCGCTTCTCGCCATTGGCACCGCCATAGAGAACGAAACTGAAATCTTCGAGATTGTCACTTTAAATAGGCTATTGATTTTAACTACATTAACTTACATGCCTGAATAACCTAGAATTTTTCACTAGTTTTTTTTATTTCAGTTTAGTTTTAACTAGATTTAAGAGCATGTTTATTTTAGTTTAGTTTATGTTTTTTTTTCAAAGTCTCACATTTCAGTTACAACAATTTCAAACCTGTTGGGAAAGTGTGAAAAGTGATTGGTGATGATGATTGATAATGATATATAAAGAATCGAAAGAGCACAGTGAAATCCAGCATTTAGTAATGACATATTTGTTGGTTTTCAATTACTTGACTAATCATGCATTGGGGGGAAAGTGAGTCTTTATTGTCTGATCAGCTACATTTATGAAGAGTGATGAATGGCTGATGTTTGCAAACAACCCTGAAGGTTGAATGCCTATTATGGGATTGCTAGGGTGTTTCCTTGTGCAAATCAACATGAACAGGCACATACATTCAACTTACGACTGGGAGGCATTAAGGCTGGATTCACAGCAGATCAGGCAATGCAGCACCTTGCCGCAGGGTTGTGCGGCGATGTGGACGTGTCACTACATGGCCCATTTGTGTGACGTCATGTTGTGAACTTTAAGTTACACCTACTCCTATCCGCTAAAAAAAAAAAATGGACACAAACGCAAACCGAAGGAAGCTTCTTGCTATCGTTATTTTGCAACGTAGACTGCCAGCCAGACACAGACGTTGAAGCTGGGTACATGAAATAAAGCAAGCGAGGACACAACTGGGAGAGTATCATCGTTTGGTCCATGAACCCCTAGTGCTATGCTAGGTACAATAAACTAACATGTAAGAACTGCCAAATAGCAAATATTTTATACAGCTTAATTCCGACGTTTGGAATTGATATTTAGCTAGTAATTATTGTTTCAGTACTCGTCCCATTACCCGGTACTGTCAAATCACGATGACGATTATAAAATTAAATCTTAGGAAATTAATTACGTCAGTGATTCATCTGACAGTTGCTCGGTAAACAGCGGACTGCTACATGGTAATTTAAACAACTTACGTGATTGGCCACTGCAGCGTGACGTCGGGTTTCGTTCCGGCAAAAGTTGATTCTGATTCAACTTTCTTGCTGCAGGCTGCTGCGTTTTTTTCCGGCACGCCATGCGGTCCCCCACTGCTGCAGCCTAAACCCACTACCCTCATTAAAATGAATGGGAAGACTGCCATTTTTGCCGCACAACCCTGCGGCAAGCTGATCTGGTGTGAATCAGGCCTAATTCTCGTATACACCTGGGATACACAAAAAAAGGTTGATCATGTTTCATGAATCCCACATTGGTTTTTCGTAGGAACTTTTATTAACCTAAGTACCTAAATAAGAAATTAACCTAAGAACCTAAGTAAGAAATATTTAAGAAAAGTTTTTTGAATGAGGCCCAGTGTGTCATTGTCTGTCATAGTCAAGGTGCTCAGCATCTGGAGCCAATGCACTCATTACCTAAACTACTACTGTCAGCTTTTAGTGCAAGAAAAAAGTTAGTTACTTCAAATGGAACCATCAATGAAAAAAAATTAATCCCAAATTGTTTGAATATAATCCATCTGACATTTCCTCCCCAACATTGTCACCTGAAAAGAGTACTGCAAATAGGTAGAAATGTCATGTTTGTATGATGGTCCTCACATAGCATCAGATGACTGATATCAATGTAGACAGGCTTGAAACAAAATATACAGTAATATATATGAACACTTACAGATGGGGTTTGTTATTCCAAAATAAAAGTAATATTTTTTTACATTTGAATGAATTGAACTGTGAAGACTTTTCAGCAGTTAAAATCATGTATTCGGATTCTTAAATGTTAGGGAGTGGATGCATTTAGATCCATTCTCAGCTTGAGTGACAACCAGTTGGGGTTCTTCACTCTTCAAATTTCCCCACTTTAGTCCATTAAACAAGAAGGAGAGAAAGTCTTAAAACAAGCATGAATAAAAATGGGTTTAAAGAGACATTAGATTGATGGCACATGACTGTTGTTTCAGGGAAGACTTAAGGCAATGGGAAAATTCACAGGTGTATTACATGCCTGCTGATGAGGTCACATTACAAGGGTAATGTTGGGCAAGTTTGAAGTATAATCGTCTGTACCTATAGCATTGCCGCAAGGTAAAAGCTCTGTACATTGTTCCATATTGTTCAATCAGTCTCCATGCACTGTATTTATTCATAAAGTTTTGCCAACACCATGGGGAATTATATTTGCGTGCAATTTGCCGTTGTATTGCATTTAAAAACAGTTGTGCATCTGTGCATTCATAAATGCAGGTGTGTGCAAGTGCACCAAATGTCAGTGTTCTCAAACAAATGGAGCTATTATTTACCATTAGGTCACCTGTTGGCAACCGCCCATGTTCTTAATACAGCACAGAAGAATGGTACAGTACCTGCCTCAGCGGGTTTCAGGTGTGAAACAACTTATGAACAGCTAACCTGTTCAACTGTTAGATCACTCTTGAAGGGAATAGGTATATCATCTTGGGATAGATTCATACATGCAGCAGGCTCATTGGACACTGAACATAAATTATACATCATACAGTACATGCACATTTTAGGCCTGGATTCAATCAACATTTGTCACATTTGTATATCAAGTTTTTTTTCATCTTTGCAAACACAAGTCTTTTTTGTTTTTGGTAACGGTACAAATGAACACTCGCTTTAAACTGAGAGTAAAAGTTAAGGGCAAATTTTGATTGAATCCAGCCCTTTGAAAGGGATTTTGAGAATGTTTGGTGTGGAGGCTGTTTCTATAGACCGAATACCCTCCTTTCGTGATAGAAAAACTGAATATATAACTTGCCTGATGTTTAGAAATTAATCTGTTAAATTTGTTTGTTTGGAGGACAATGTTTAGCTTTCCAGTTAAATTTCTCTCATTCCATTTAGGTTTGTCTCTATGATTTGTTGATTTACTGTGGCTGTCTTCTGAGGATAGACCACCATATGACCGAAGTTTGTGACAGCTTTATGATGGCTGATATAGGGACTTATTTTTGTTGCAACTGTTTCCTACGGTGCATGCAACCTGAGACCACTACACTGATGGAAATAAGTAACAAGATATAAAAACTGATATTTAGGGGTTCTGCTGGAACCCTATTATTTTTGTTAGGATTATTTTTATTACTAAAATAACTGTGAACAAGAATGGCCCAGAATCACCAAACTTCGTAGGCATGTATAGATAGGTGAACTCTTGGATCCAGTAAATTATGATGCAGATTGAACACCTAGTAGCGCTAGAGCATGGGACAAAATTTTGACATTCAGGAGCCCAGCCCCACAATTTGGTGTACAGGCCATGATGGGGAACAAATTTGCCTCAATGACCCATTGACCAAAGTCGACCGTATTGAATTTTCTGCCATTTTGCATGTTTTGTTAAAAAAATGACCGATTTGCATGATATGAAAACAACCCCAATAGCTTGATAATGGTATTACTTTTCAAGCAATTTTATCAAAATCTACCCACATTATGAGCCAATGAAATTTCAATGGGCATGGCTTTTCACCAAAATCCAAATAATTCCAAAACCGTTTGACATAAAGCTATGAAATTAGGTACGTACATTGACTGTTAGATGAAGACTCCATCTGTTAAGGTTTAGCCAAATCCAATCACATGATGGTGCTATAGGGATCCAAATATTTTAAAAATTCCAAAATTCATTAAAAAATCACTGTTGGATCAGAGAGGTCAGCATGGTCTAATAGCTCAGGTGGAATATACAGACGGGTGACAAATTAAAGGAAAACCAACAGAAAGTGTAAGGTGCTGGGCCACCATGAGAACAGTTTCAGTGTGCTTTGGCATAGGTTCTACAAGTCTCAGGAACTCTACTGGAGGGATGGAACAGTGTTCTTCCAAAAGATATTCCCTCATTTAGTGTTTTGATGATGGTGATGGAGAGCGCTGTTTAACACATCGGTCCAAAATCCCCAACAGATGTTCAGCTGGGTTGAGATCAGGTGACTGTGAAGGCCATAGTATATGATTCCCATAATTTTCATACTTAACAACCCATTCAGTGACCCCTTGTGCCCTGTGGATGGGGGTATTGTCATCCTGGAAGAGACCACTCCCATCAGGATAGAAATGTTTCATCATAGGATAAAGGTGAATAACTTTGTATTAATTTGCAGTGACCCTTCCCTCTAAGGGAAAAAGTGGACCCAAACTACAGTGCCTTCAGAAAGTATTCACACCCCTTCACTTTTTCCACATTTTGTTATGTTACAGCCTTATTCTAAAATTCATTAAATTCATTTTTATTCACATAAATCTACACACAATACGCTATAATGACAAAGTGAAAACAGGTTTTTAGACATTTTTGCAAATTTATTAAAAATAAAAAACTGAAATATCACATTTACATAAGTATTCAGACCCTATCACGCTCAAAATTGAGCTCAGGTGCATCCTGTTTCCACTGACCTTATATAGACAGGTGTGTGCCTTTCCAAATTATGTCCAATCAATTGAATTTACCACAGGTGGACTCCAATCAAGTTGTAGAAACATTTCAAGTATGATCAGTGGAAACAGGATGCACCTGACACAGTCTGGTCATGTCCTGAGGAAGTCACCTGAGGAAGAGTTGCTCTTCTGTTTTTTCTTACATATTACACTAATATTCAAGCATCACGGTCAACAAATGTACGTGTACAAAAAGCCTGCAGGACCGGGGGTTGGGAGCCACATTCAGTAGATTAGGGCTGTTATCACCTAACAGAACTGGTTTTACTGCTTCTGGGGGCCCCACTTCTCCCCCTGCCTTGGCTCAAGCAAAGGCTAACCATTTGGGCCTGTCCTCTCAGGCACTACGGTAAGGTGATTGGGGAGGTTTATTGCACGGCAACCGGCCTCAGTAGGCCCACCAATCAGCATTGGGCACCACGCACAATAGTTTATAGTCAGTCTCAACCCCACCCCAGTTAGTGGCTGAATACAGACTGAGAGGACAGAGGGGATTCTTATCTGGGAGATAAGAGGACTGTGTGATAGGAGTGCGTGTGTGCCCAAAGACCACATACCTAATCACACGTGATCATAACCCATTACCCTTCATCACCTCATCCCATTGCCCACCTCCACCTGTCTGTAATAAAGTTATTGGAATTGGAATCCTGGTCAATGCGTGTTCTAACCGACACCCCGTGGCGATCACACAAAGTGACAGTAAACCTAGGGATTCGAGGAGCAGGTGCTGTCTGGATAACATAAATTATTCTACCACCCTGCCCTTCCTTACAGTACGCTTTCAAACACAATTTCTAACCATATTTACTGGTGTCTTTCCCATAGATCTAAAGGCAGATGTCACTTTAGTCACCTTTCATATTGAAACACTAGCCAATTGAGCAATCTTTGCAACTAGCTCCTGCCATCCGTGACGCAATAATGAACCTTCTATCACTTATAACCTCTTGCCATCTTGATCCAAAATTGAGGTCAGCTGGGTCTATTCAGTATTTTTATACATGCCACAGAGCATGCTAGGATGCTAATTGCTTAATTGTATTGTGCAGTACACCTGTATGGAGGCATCTGCATTCGTTATGTTTCTCCACTCATTTATTCAGGTTTTTCCTTTAATTTGACTCCCCCCCCCCCTAAATAATACTAAACTAAAACTGAAATAATACATTTTTAAACTTTCCACAAAGGGAACTTTTCCTCCCTTTTAAACTCTTTGAACAATATTTACTAAGGATTTGTAGGGCTTTTATAGACGCTAATGAGACAAATCTTTCCATATTTACTTAGGTGCCACATTGAAGGTTTGCGCTGGTAAAATGAGAGAAATCCCTAAAATTGCATGTTTGGGTTAATGATATGTATTTTATGGTGTTCTCCTGTTAGATTACAAAATTATGCAACAGAACAGATAAAAAAGATCCTACTAAATTGCGAGGAAATTGGAAATTATAATGTTATATAGAGATGTAAACTTACAGTATTAATGCTTTCACTCTACTCAATAATATTCTTATAACTTGTATTACCATCTATATTATTCATTCATTGATCAAATACCATTAATGATATACATTTTGAAACCAATTAACTGCATATGTGAGGATAAATATGCTTTGCATAGAAGTATGCTGTGTATACAGCATGACAACACTATATATAACATTAAGGCTTAACCTGACTCACAAAGTATCAAAATTTTAGAAAATCAAATAAAGGACTTCTTCATTTATTCCTCTTCTTCTTTGTCTCCTTCTTGTTCTTCTTCATATTATTAGTATTATTATGTTGATGTGAGGCTCCACACTGGAACCTTTAAAATAAACCTTAATGCCATTTAGATTTGTTAGCCACTATGCAACAGTCATATTGAATGCTCACCAGAGGCATATGCATTGGCCACAATTTTATATCGAAAACTTGCCTGGGCAGTGATGGTCTAGAGTCAGATCGAGATATGGACATTGTGTCATGAGCAAACACAGGATAAAGCAGTGCTGAAATGCCATGGGTCAGAGAACCAAGATTAGGCTTGTTTCAAATTTTTCCACTTCTGTCCAAGTTTCTTTCAAATGGGTTGAGGTGGTGAAGATAAACAGGTCACAGGATTATCTTCTCAAAGGGCCTAGGGTCTGTGAGACAAAAAAATTAGCAGTTCAAGTTTCTAGTACTATTCAGAATCTGCACAACCATAATGATTAACTATATTTTACTTGACTCCCCAAGTGGGTTTGTGTGTTGGAGCTTTTGGAAAGTATCAAGGAAAGTTCTGTTCTTATCTAGAGCCCGAAACACAGAGATTTCTGCTGCAGTAGTATTGGTTTGGAGATGACATCACACACAAATCATTCCCTGCCTTGCCAGAGTACATATATACATTATAGGCCTGAATACAGACCTCCTAAGCAAATGATAAAGTCTCCAACATTGTCTTCCCATTACAGATAAATACAACCATGCGTTCTCGTAGCAACAGTTTAGAGGATGCAGCGAAAACCAGGCCATCCCAACACAGAGCACGCTCCCGACAACGGAACTGTGGAAAGGCATGGAATAAAGAGACCTCCAAAGACACGGGTACTGTCCTGAGAAACCACATGGGTGAAGGGCATGCCCGCAGTGACAGGACAGGGGGAGTGTCCACAGGAAAGGGGAGGGACCTCTCACGAGATGACCTCCTCTTCCTTCTCAGTATGCTGGAGGGGGAGCTGCAGGTAAGGATGACCAAAGGGTGGGTACAGCCTAACCCAAAATTAGATGGTTTGTATGCATGCATGACCCTGGGGTGGGATCCAAAAAGATGTAAGGGGGAAACCCACAGTGACCTGTCCAGTGTAGATCAACACAGTCATAGATCAATACAGAAATGTAGTTTTGCAAATATAAGTAAACTTCTACCACCCCAACCTTACTCAAAACCAGAAATCCCACTACTTATCCATCCTACAGATTCCCAAGTGACTCTAAAATGATGGATACTGCACAGATAGATACTATATGGAACTAATTATATTAATGCAATTGCATGAATATCACTTCTAATGTCTCAACATTATACATGACCTGAAATATCAGGACTTATCCATCCTATGGATTCCGAAGGCCATAGTGCCCTTGGTTGGCTGAATGAAATGTCAGTCATTCCCAGGGAACTCTGACAAAGCATGACCAGGATTGATGGAACTGAAGACAGAAACTGGCTGGAGTCTGTGTTCATCTGCCTTCCTTAATTTTGGCTTTTCCCTCCCCTTCCCTCTGTCCCTCCTCCCCACCCACTTTCACAGGCCAGAGACGAGGTGATCACGGTGTTGAAGGCAGAGAAAATCGACCTGGCTTTGCTGGAGGCTCAGTATGGCTTTGTTACCCCACAGAAGGTTCTGCAGGCTCTGCAGAGAGACTCCATACAGAGTAAAGGCATCAAGTGGCAGGAAGACATCTATGAAAAACCAATAGCTGAGGTAGGTACACTTTCTCTGGGCATCTGAAAATAGCCATATTTCATGCACCTTAACTATGGTAGCTACAGGCTGCCATACCATACTGAGTATTGGGAAAACTCAGAAAAAAATATTTTAGTAATAGATTTTTATAAAATTATTAACTTCATTATAGTTATACCTATTGCCCTTGTTCTACTGGCATAATTCTAAAATTCAATGTAATAATTCAATATTTTAACTGAACTAACCACCTAGGAGGCCCCCTTATACATTCTATTAAAGGGAATCTACATCCTACTTTAAAGATATTGTCGGACTAGCAAGGATTAATTAAAAATATGTTTATTTTCTGAATCCAGCGGTTCCAACAGTCAATGTCCTTATTAAAATGTCCAGCACTCTGAATACTGAACCCAGTGATATTGCATGGTAGAACCACTCACTTAACCTACATGTAAAATATATTTTATTAGATTTAATTTAATAATTATGTTTAAAATTAGAATTATCAATTAAATTGCCAAATTCTTTGATAGATCAGTCTACAGAAAACTGGTGGAATCAACCAACAAGTCAAAACAAGCGGTATATCAGGTTTTCAGATTAAATAATTGAATTCAATAAGAAGCAGTCAACTATATCAGTTAATTGAAAACATACATTCTTTATTGAATGCAGGCACACTACTTCTAAATTACACAACAGAAGACATACAGCAAAACATTTTACAACTAATCTAGAAATACCAGAAAATAGAGAGAGAGAGAGACGGATAAGAGAGAGAGAGAGAGAGAAACGGATCGGCCAGACCTTGCCAAAGTATCACCCACTTCCAGTATAAGCGCCACAAGGAAACCAGCTAAAAACACACAACATAGGAACCACCACCAAAATAAAAAGAGGAAAACTCTTCTTCTTCCAGGCTCTGAAACCAAACGCAACACAAACAACTTTCTCCTGTGGCCATCTTAAATACCTTACCCAGCATGGCTTGAGGATGTTTGCCCTGATTGGGTGATGCTGGGGTAAGGTTTAGGAGAGAAGGGAAGGGGGGTCAGACTAATTTATGGCAAGGACTGGCCTACCTAAAGATTGCATTCAAACTAAAAGTAATGGGGAATGTTAGGCATGCAGGATCTCCAACCCCCAATATGGTGACCTGCGTCATATGGTTTGTCTCTTCTGAGGAGGTGAGACCCATAGATTGTCAGCCTAGATTAGGGTGTCAGTGGAATTTAAAATTGCCCCAATCACATTTGCTTTGATGCTTGTGATGGGGAGGCCAGGCCACATTCTTATTTATTGTTTCCCTCTCTAAGGCCAAAATCTAAACACTACATATCCTACAATGTGGTGTTTTATTACTTCATTATTGGTAGTTTTTAAAATGCTACTTTTAAAAATTGTTGTTATCTAGACACAGTTCAATGCCCTGTATCCAAATCATGTCCCTAATAGTGTGAGTGGCTGCCGCCCTGGTGGTGCATCACTCAAGCATTTTTACAAGACTGCTTATGTCATGAGCTCAACTGGAGGCACAGTGCTGTGGAGTATCAGAACCAGGTTTAGACACAATTTATAAGGGAAGGGGAGTGATGAGGATCTGCCTCCTCCTCAGTTGGACAGACCGGTGGAGAAGCAGACCTAGGTTTATGCATGGTTTAAAAGCAGACTGACAGGGATCTGTTTCCTCCTCAGTTGGACAGACCGGTGGAGAAGCAGACCTAGGTTTATGCATGGTTTAAAAGCAAGCTGATAGGGATCTGTCTCCTCCTTAGTTGGACAGACTGGTGGAGAAGCAGTGGGAGACATACCGGCGCATGCTGGAGCAGCTGCTCCTGGTGGAGCAGGCCCACAAGCAGGCGCTGGGGAAGCTAGAGGATGAGAAGCGGAACCACAGCGAGTTCATGCAGAAGAGTGATGAGTTCACCAACCTGCTGGAGCAGGAGCGCGAGCGGTATGCCCTTACTATAATTATACACACATGAGGGAAACACCTGTGTTCTTACAGTAATCACACAAACTCAAGTAGTTAATTGCAAAAGTATTGGCACTGTGAAACAATTATTTTTGTTTTGGCTCGGGACTCAAAACTTTTTTCACTTACACTGAAGAAAGTAAATAAAATACCAGCCACACATTAAGTAGCTTATTAATCCAGTGCTGTCAAGGGCTCTCTGATACTGTCTGGCTGCCAGCACAAGCAATTCATTGTATTACTAAGGATAATAAACAGCTAAATAGAATGTCCCAAGCATTCCAGAAACTTTCTTATGGAAATAATCTTTGGATGCTAGTGAAAACAAATATTGGTATCTTCAAGCCCTGGAATCACAGAACAATCAACAAGTTGCTCATTGGGCAATAAAGAAACAAAAAAGGCAGAAATATCTTGAGACAAGCAAGCCAAATGAGCAGCATGCTTGAAATATGCAGAGCAAGTTCGATCAGGAAACTCTTGCTGCAGGCGACCGTTGGATGGCCTCAGCAACCAAATGTTCTCATACTCAACCAATCACATAAACACCACTACTTGTTCTCATACTCAACCAGTCGCATACACACTTCACAAATGGAGCACCTCTCCAGTGCTGCTCATTGCCTGCACTACTCTTTACATGCTACACTACACTTGATGCAGCTCACAGAATTGCACTCACACTCTGCCACTCAAGCTTCTACCTGTTGTTTGGATCTGTTTATAGGTACTGGGGGGGGGGGGGGGGGTTGGTTGGTATTTCTCCTGTTTAGTAGGGGAAACACATTGTGCTTCCTGTTTGACAGGCTAGTACATGCTGGTGCGTGCAAGGACATACATAAAGCAGATCCATTCTGTATCAAACCAAAACTAATTACATTGCATATACATTAATCTTTTATCTAAATATGTGAGCTGTCCTGACTGAAATGGCATAGTGCAGAGTATAATACTGGGATTCTTCAATGAAGTTCAAGACACTCTTATTGGAAGAAGAAATTAGTTAAAATGCCTTCATTGAATAGGCATATTTTAAAGAAATGTTGAAAAGCAGACTAATGCCAAAGTATTTTGGCCACAACAGCTTTATCACAGAGTCATCTTCATACAATTTTCAGTGAGATAATTAATGATGCAAATACTAAATTGTCATGTCAAACCAAAGTGAAGTTGCCAATACCAAAAAATACAGAAAATTCACTAAATTAACTAGAATATGTACAGAACCCTTACATTGCGAAATACTTTGCTTGTCTCTAGCTTCCTTCTGGGTGAATTTTGGGAGGGGGTGGGTAACAAAAAAGGGAGAGTAATCGATTCCCAATTGCTGTTTTAATATTCTAAATGAAAGTATAGTTATATTTTTTAAGTATTCCAGAAGCTGGGTATCATTTTCAGTTTTCAGTCAATACTTGCAAATGTGACAGATCTCAGGTTCATCTCGAACTTTCCCCAGATTCTTTGGCTTTCATCTTTTGGACAGAAATGTATCTCAGCCCTCACCCCAAAGATGTAAGCTAACCAATGCCTTGAAATAGCTGCTTTGATTTTAGTAAAGAGCAGATTTATTCCAGGTGGGTTGTTACTTGCCAGAAATTACAGGCCGTTAAGGCGGAGAATTAAGCCTACATTTCTGAGAGAGATGAGGTAGTTTTTTTTCAACAGAAACTACAACATAGTCATGGTTGTTCAGAAGAAAGGCTTCTGGGTTGTAAAACACAAATTCTCATTAGTTGTGGTCACTGTGTTTTTTTTTTTTCCCATCAGGAGAGAGACTAAGAGGTAAAAAAAAAACCCACATCAAATTTGATCATAATAAGGAAGTAAAAAATACTTATATAATATATAAAATATAATAAAATAATTAAATAAGTTAAATAAATTAAGTAAATAATTTGGTACATATTGAGGATGGATACAACTAATTTATGGCATATAGAATTACGTTCATGAATATTTCTCTCATTGGCTTTTGCAGAAGCTCAAAATGAAAAATCAGAATAATGCGTTTGGAATATGGCGACATGAAAAGCACACCACCTGAAATTGTACAACTAGGTCATAATGGGTCTTGATTGAAAAGTACTACTTTGCCAGTTGCCAAAAACTAGATGCCAAAAGTGC
This sequence comes from Anguilla anguilla, assembly GCF_013347855.1. Classification (NCBI taxonomy): domain Eukaryota; kingdom Metazoa; phylum Chordata; class Actinopteri; order Anguilliformes; family Anguillidae; genus Anguilla; species Anguilla anguilla. Next base: position 29,115,412 of record NC_049203.1, on the reverse strand, counting down.
GGTACCTCAGAGATTCCAACTTTCCTGTAAGGACCACATTTTAAAGGCATGGTTGTAAAATCCACTGCTGTGTTGTGTAATGCGCTTTAGTGTAAGTGTAGTGTGCAGTCAGTCAAAATACTTGGAAGAAGCGTACATTGGTGTAGCATACCTATCAAATATAATTTTACCCTGTCTGCTATTTCTCTTTTTGGTACAGTATTTTCATCTGTCTGTCCTGTCTTTAATAGTGATTACACAGCTTTGGACTTGGTTCTTGCTAGTTTTAGACAATATAAAAATACTTATTATCATACCTATTTACTGTCAAGAGAGAGTAATTTGCTGTGTATAAAGTCTGATCTTGGACCCTCAAAAGATCGGCCTGTGTTCTGTGTAAGTTAGTGTTAGGTTGAACAGAACATTTCTTTACTCATAATACAATTGGCCACCAATCTTATTTGGTCAGCTAATGTTGTTTTGATGCATATTTGGGATGGATAGTGCTGAATACAAAGGCCTGGATTCAATCAACATCTGTCCTTGACTTTGACTAACAATTAACACTTGCGTGTATTTATAAGTCAAAGTTGATGAAAAATGTTGATTGACTCCAGACCATCATCTATATATGCTTAATTTGAAAGCAGGACTAAGACAGAGGGGATTCTTTCTAAAGAGCACATGGCTTCCCTCGTAATAAGGCTCAAATATCAACAAGGAGTTTAACACCAGAGCAATAATAACTGGTATAATCCTACAAACCTGTTTTGATACAAGGAGAACACTTATTTTAATGAGACAGAGCAACTTAGTGCCTTAAATGAAACCCTTGGTTGAGTTATTTTTCTTCCTGCTTTGTGCCAAAGCTTTTAAACCCTACACTGATGTACTCTGGCAGAGTCTCTGTGCTGGCCTTAAGCCAGCTGTGTCAGCTGAATCTCAAGATGCTCTTGACTGAGAATTTTACAGCATTAACTGGGAGTTGTAACACAGTGACTTCAGAAGTGTTTATCAGAGCAGATGTGTATTAAACTTGCCTAATCAACATAACACAGGTACTACCACCTCTTCCCTGTTGCCTTTGTGAGATTACAAAAGACTGATTTATTTTACAGTGTGTGAAACACATTTGGTGACAGCCCAATACAAGAGGCTAACTGTGATTATTGCATTATCTGGGCTGTACATTATGTTTCCCTTGGCAAAGTCGGTTACAGAATTGCAGGGCATGTCTGGAAGTAGAGACTGCCATGAAAAATAAGCCTCATTCCAAGGTCACGTTAATTATTCTGTGTGAAAAATGAAAAATTTATTCAAGAAAAAAGAAACACAATGGCTCAGAACAGCATTAATCACAGATAACGTTCAACAAAATGTCAGGTTTCCATAGAAACGACTGAAGTGCCATTCAGAGTATGTCCAGAATTTTTGCAGCACTGATTTTGGCAACCTTGCTATTATACAAGTATATCTTCAGAGTTACAGCTTCACTTGGGCTTTCTCAGTTCAGGTGTAACACAAGGGATCACAACCATCAAAGGTTTTGACAACTGTGTACTTCAAAGTGAAAGATCTTCCCATTGTCCTGCTTTAATTCTTCATAGGGTAGTTATGTTTTTCATTTGAAAGCCTGAGAGTTCCTGAGGAAAATGTGGGCACACGCCTTTATTAACATCACAAATCACCCATTAATTTTGAAACACATCTGCTATGATACCTGCATGGCACTTTCCCTTGTAACATTTTGCCTTCTTAACATAGATTTAAGGAAGTCAAGAATGTAGTTATGCACTTTCAAATGCTAAATTTAAGTTTGATTTGCACGTAACAGCATTGCCTAGCATGATATTGAAATCCATGACCTTCTGGTAACATGCACTAGTCACTTCTTATGATGCTGCCCCAACCCACTGAGCAAAGATATGTCCAAAAGAAGTCTTTTGAACGTCTTTGTCGCACGTTGAAAAGATGTGCCCTGAAGAGCCGAAATGAAAGTTTTTATGTCTTCTGAACGTCCATGTTGACATCCACAGGATTTCTGTTTTTTTTTTTCTCCCTATTTTCTCGTTATACCAATTCCCCGTGTGTTTTTTCTCATTATACCAATTCCCCGGTGTGTACTACGCGGGGCACCCACCGCACGCGTAGCGCAAGCGGCGCGTAAGCAGCACGGCGAAGCAGCACGGCGCGTAGCGTGTCTCCACTGGTTCCGTTTGTGTCGCGCAAAGGCTTGCTTAAAGCTCTATATTCATAGTAGCTCTCGCAGTCTGCAGTGGGATTACATTGTGTATTTCACGTTTGTTCACGACTGTCGATTATGGGTTAAGTGAATACTTTGGTGAGAGACCTTTTTCAGTTTGTTAATTTGGTAATATCTCGTTAACTCATGTAAATACGTGAGAAAGTAAACGCTTTCAAGAATTACCATAAGCTTAAATCGCAACGTAGCCTGCATAATAATCAATCTCAAGCATGCCAATTTCATGAAGAATATGTAATGATCATAATAATAATAAATAATCCGTAATCAACCATTGGGAATTTCCGTGTTGTCTTGTCATTCACGTCAAAAATTTATAGGATCAGATTTAGTAAAATCAGCTAATCATCAAAAAGATGAATCTTGAAGGGATATGAACACCACAACGCCACAAACACCGGAAGCTTTGAAGTACAAGTGCAATAAAGGCTTGCTTACAACTTCATTTATAAAATAGGTGCATTTTCATCGGCAAGACCACTAAATAATCTGATTTTTTTAAAGCTCTGTGGATTATCAGATTTTTATTAACAAGCCCTTTTTGAAAGCACGGCGAACGAAGACATCGGAGAAGTCAAATAGGCTGAGCAATGGTTGGTTAAAAACTACATTCCAACACTCGAGCTAACAAACCGCTGCTCGGTGCATTCGCTTCTACGTCATTCAATAGGCTACGTCTTTCTGTGGTGTATTTTCAAATTTACCCCACCCCCTCCGCAAAATAAGATAGCGAAACTAAGTTTGCCTTTTCCCCAGGTTCCAGTTTTTTCTTTTCTTCTTCTTCTTTTCTGCAAGGACAATACAAAAACGAAAAGGCTTGTATTTTTTTAGCTGCTTATAAAATATCTGGGAGGTAACTAGGAACACACCCCCAGTAATATAAGGATGAAATATAAATCAGAGCATGTATACCTAGCATGTTAGAGCATATTTCTGTGTATAAACAGGCCATCGTGACGCGCGACAAGCCGAAAAAATAGAACAGAAGCGAAAAACTACGCTTCAGTTCGCTTGTGTCGCGCCAGCTTCGCAGCCGGTTCGCAACGACGTCGCCCGCTGCCGTTGTAATAACAGTACTTCAACTACGCTTCAGTTACGTGCGTAGTGCGCTCGCGGTCGATACGCGTGCGGTGGGTGCCCGGCTTTACGGTCCTGGTCGATGCGCTATTCTCTGTCGGTCTGGGAAGAGTACCGCTGCTGGGGATTGAACTCGGGTCTCTGCGGCAGTAGGTGAGCGCTTATACCTCTACACTACGCCTATTAAAGTGTAACTTACGTTTCTGTAGACGTGCTAGTACTGTTTGTCTCTGTAAGACAAAGTAATGTGCATTTTGGGCATTACTTACTATATTTAGCTAGTTTAGATAGGATTTATTGTGCGGAAGGCATTTACCTTCCACCAAAGGATTTACATGCTTTACAGTGTAAGCTATTTAAATGCTGTTATTTTGGTTTTTGATTGATAAAAAACACACTCTCTCTCTCTCTCTCGCATGCTCTCTCTATCTCTCCAATAATAACAATAAGTATGTTGTTAATAAATTATACATATTATTTATTTGTTCAATCACAAATAAAAAAATATTTCATTAATCACATGTCGATTTCCTGCACCTGCCTTGCACGTCCACAGACGTCCAAAAACATCTCCTAGTCAGACGTTCAAATATTGAACTGCACGTCTATATCCAAGAGGGGTCGTAGTCAATCGTCCAGATACTGAACCTGATTTTCACGTCGAGCAGGCATACAAATATGGTCCTGGACCGACCGACGTAATATAGACATGATCTGCATGTCTGGCAGATGTCTCGTTTGCTGGGAACAGTATGCTGCATTAAGAATTTTTGCACTATCAATCCCTTGGAAAAAACATTCTCTGTAAAGAGAGGTGGCAACAAATGTAAACACAACAGAGCTACCAGCTCTTTTATTGATTTGCTCTCCAAGAACTGCAGGATGTGGCCTGTTACTGTTATAAAACAGTCACCCCAAAACTTGCTCAGAGGAGGAGGTGGAAAGAACAGAAAACCTATGAGAATGTAACATAGGTGAGTGTTTATCACCCTTTTAAGAGAGAACTAAATAATCTCCCCTTATCAAAGCACCAGGCTGGCTTGATACCCCTACCAGTTTGCAGAGGGCCAAGCCACAGCAGTTTTTAATTTCATGCTCATTCAGCTATTGTTATACAAGACATTACAAGGGAATGTAATCATTTCCTTTCTGGTCCCTGGCACCGAGGGCCCTTGATTACATAGCTATGTGCAGCATGAGTAGGGAACAGATGCCAGATTTCCTCATTTTGTGGCTGAGAGCCTCGGACTGTTGGGTGACCCTTCCCTAGAACCCCGAAAAAGCATGTTAATAAGGGGGGGGGGGGGGGGGGTGTGGAGTCGGAGCAGGCCTCTGATTAATTGACCATTGAGTCATGTCCATGCAGTTTGGACCTGATCACCTCACCTTGCACTGAGCACAGCTCCAGTAAAGAGTGAGAGAGGGTGCTTAACTCCCAACAGATGTTCCACAAAACATGAATCTGGCAGCACACACAGGCCTCTAGTGTATGGGCTTCTAGCTCCATAAGTCCTTGTCATTCTTTAAGTGATACCACGGGAGTTGAGTGCTTTATAGCAAAGTTTACCCGTTCCATCCTATCCATAGCATTCAGGAACTCTCACACTGTAAATCAAGCCTGTTACGTCCCTCCGCCTCAGGTGGGGGCGCTGGCCGTTTGGACACGCGTGTGTCTTAAAGTTAATTGTGAGCACCTGTGGCGGTGCCCTTTTAAGAAGCCTGGAGTCGGCTTCTCAGGAGATGGGAGTTTTTTCTCCTCACCTCTCGACCACGGCCGGGTCTTGATTTTATCTGGTGTTTTGCGTCTATTTTAGTATTTCTTTTTGTAATTAAATAAAGTTATTGGTTAGTTTTGGGAAACCTTGGTGTCGGCATCGCTTATGTCCGCGGGGGCTTGAGAGCAACCGTAACAAAGCCACTGCTGGAAAAACTTGAGTTTGTATTGCTCATGGAAAGGCTTTCTGACGTGTTAATGTGTCACATACTCTTCTAGTTTTCCATGAAAAAAACAAAAACATCTGTAAAAAAAAAATCTGTTATTACAAAATTATTCTAGTATGCTTCCCTTCAGAAACACAAGCTGTAATGGATAATGAAGAGTCCCACAAGTGTGATGTCATTGTGGGTGATGTGCTTCTGATAGCCATAAACTTCAAAGCTTGTGTGGAATTCAAAACAACATGCCCATTCCAATCAATACTTTTTTGACAGTGAAATCTTCACCTAATAGTAATAAAAAAACAATGATCTTCATCTTTGATACCACTCTGAGCATGAACACAAGCTGAGATGTTTCCTGCCTACCACAGTTGTATATGTGTCATGCAGATGATTTATTCCTGTCAAGGCTTTTTTTTTGTTTTGTTTAGAAAACAAATCCTACTTCAAGAATGCAAAAGACCACAGCATGCCCATTTACTAACAATGGCATCAAGGACAAAAAAAAATTGACTTAATTACATCTTTTTTAAATACTCAATTTAAAATGTAATTTTACATTCAAGTCATGTAAAGATGCAAGAAAAAGTATTTTTAAATTATGATTTAAAATGTGATATATATATATATATATATATACACACACACACACACACACACTACCGGTCAAAATTGTAGAACACCTCTACACAGTTTTTATTGAAATTTACACAGTTGTCTCAATGTACTATGAAATTAAAGCATAGAACAAATAAACAATTGGAAATTAAAAAAAAAAAAGACATAATGGAATTGTTGTTTGACACTATTTATTCTAATTTTTTGACTCATCAAAGTAGCCACCTTTTACAGATATAACAGCCAAACACACATTCTTCACATTCTTCGGAAAGATCTTCCCAACACTGATGCAGAAGTTCCCACAAATATGTTGCACTTGTAGGTTGCTTTGCTTTCACCCTTCTGTCCAGTTCAACCCAAGCCAGCTCGATGGGGTTTAAGTTCGAAGACTGTGCTGGCCATTCCATGATTTGAAGCCTACCGTCTTGTTCTTTCCTTCTAAGATAGTTTTGACATAGCCTGGAGGTATGTTCTGGGTCATTATCTTGCTGTAGGACGAACCCCTGACCAACTAGGCGTTGACCAGATGGTATTGCATGGCGCTGCAAAATGCTGTGGTAGCCCTTTTGGTTCAGGGTGCCAGTCACTCTGTGCAAGTCACCAACTCTGAATCCAGCAAAAGAGCCTCAGACCATCACGCTTCCTCCATGTTTGACAGTTGGTGTCACACTCTGAGGAACCATGCTTTCACCTACTTGACGGTGTACAAAAACCCTGCATGATGAACTGAAGATTTCAAATGTTGATTCATCGGTCCATAAGACCTTCTTACAGTTTTCAGTAGTTCATTGCCGGTGCTTCATGACCCAGGCAAGCCTCTTTTTCTTTTTTAACCATTTTAGCAATGGCTTTCGTACTGTCACTCGACCTGTCAAACCTGCAGATCAAAGTCTTCTCTTCTTGTTGAAACTGAGACTTGGTTACTTCGACCACTGTTAAGCCGTGCTTGAAGCTGTTGTCCTGTGAACCGCCTATTACGCAAGCTTTTGACTCTCAGAAACTTGTCTTCTGATTCTGTTGTGGATTTGGGTCTACCAGACCTCTTCATGTCAAAGTTACCTCAAGTTTCCAAGTGCCTTTTGATGGTGTAGGAAACTGTACTCACTGACACATTTGCTTTCTTTGCAATATCTCTAAAGGAAAGACCTGCACTTTTAAGGGTTATAATGGTCTGTCTGTCTTCCTTTGTTGATTGCCTTTGTCTCACCATTATGATGGCAATATACTACTTCCTGCAGTGCAATATTGTCCAAATAATGCTTCAGATGGTATAGTAATACATCTGTTCTGCCTGTTCCAACATTGATTTTATACAGACAGAGGGTTTGTAACTAAACAACAAAAGTTGGAACATCTGTAGGAATTATTTGCATCAACTTTCAAGGCGTAATGTACTTCCATTGCAGCAGAAAAGCTGTAAGGTGTTAACAGATTACTTGTTCTCTGAAAAGGGCCTTTTTTATAACACTGAAATTTACATTATTTGTCAGTTTATGGTAACCAAAACTTTTTTTTAACCTTTAAGTGGCAGTTTACCACTTACATTTGTACCATTTCAGGTCCTTCACTGGACTTGAACTGCTTAAATTTCAATAAAACAGGAAATATGGAGGTGTTCTAAAACTTTTGACCGGTAGTGTAGCTGTTGAAGAAATGTATGAAATTGCACAGGAAAACTTATGGAGAAATATACTAACATGGATGTAGAAACTTGGCATTTGCTGATAAGAACGTGTTCTACAGTAGCCAAGTGAAGAAATATAGTTAGCAGAAACGCCACAGTGGTCAGCTGGTGTAACTTTTACAGAAAATCAATAAATGTGCAGTCATGAAATGCATATGGCTGCCCATGAGTGACTTTTGGTAAACATATGCATTGAAGATTGTGATATTATGATAAGTGCAAAAGCAATAGTTGAAAAGCAAGTGACAATTATGAGTTAGCAAATATAAGTGTTAGAAAATGATTGTGTCAGATATGAAAAGATCTGCCTGGCGGCAAGCCTGGATTTGATCATCCGACCTTACGCTTACCAGTCAGTGGCTTAACGGAGGAAGAAAGTGGAGAAGCCCACTGCCCCTAACAGCAACAAAGCTTTCACCTTAGGAGCAAAAGCCTCCTACCTTACTTGTGATATGGGGGTTTTGTTTAAACAAAAAAACAAACTAAAATCAAATACACACTTGAAAGCACAATACAATCCTGCAACAAACTTTTTTATACACCCCTCACTCTTTCCACCACAAACAGGAAGTAGGTGTCTGATGCAAGCAATCAAGCAGGAGAGCAGCAATCTGCCTTGAATTTGAATTAATGGAAGTCCAATTCCATTGCGAATGAGACGTGAAGCTTGCTTCAGAGCACATGAAAATACTACAGGCTACTCAAGTGTAGCCAACAACAAACTGTAATTAGTAGGCTAGGCTATACTTTGCACAATTGTAATTATGATTATGAATATTTTGCAGCGGGGCCATCATCACCAGCTCACAGGTAAGAGATTGGGAAAGGTGGAATGTGTGGATGATTATTGAGCCTGGCATAGGCGCAGGATGACAGCAGTCCCTAAATGTGCTAATGGAGCCCACTGGCCCTATGTAAGGCGAAACATTGATAACAAATAAAATGCCAACTTGTGTCTGTGTGATGGAGTTATGCTGCAGGACATGCGAGAATACAGTGCCTGAAGGGCACAGGAAAAAATTAAGATAGAGCCTCCTGGCATGTTTCAGTTGCTGAATTGAGGGCATTTATCATGCTTCTGTATGTAAGCATACTGTGTACTGAGGCAAAAACCTTAACATTGAGAGTTTCTGGTCCAAAGAATGGGGGAATGCATTTGTCATCTTGACCATGTCAAGGAACTGGTTTTGAGAGATGATGCGCTTCCAACACTGACCGGAGAGAGTAGGCATTGCTGTTTGTGGGACAGATTTCTGCATTACAGCATTGCATGCTACAAAACGGGCCCAGAGATCACAACAGATGGGCAGCTGATCCTGATGGAAGCATGGTGCCGCTTCAACCAGTATAGTTGAGGCCAAAAGTTTACATGCTTAGGATTATTGTCCTGCTGGAAGTCCCAGTTGTGGCTAAGTTTTAACTTTCTAGCTGATGTCTTGAGGTGTTGCTTCAGCATTTCTAGATAATCCTCTTTCCTCATGATGCCATCAATTTTCTGAAGTGCACCAGTCCCTTTTCCAGCAAAACACCCCCACAACATGATGCTGCCACCCCCATGTTTCACATGATGATGTTCTTCAGATGAAAAGCCTCCCCTTTTTCCTCTATAGATAGCGCTGATCATTATGTTCAATAAACAGTTCAATTTTTGTTTCATCTGACCAGAGAACATTCCTCAAAAAGGCTAGGTTGTCATCCTGGTGATCACCTGCAAACTTCATTCTGGCTTTTTTATAATTTTATGAACTGTTTGGCCGTAATGACCTCTCTCCCTCTCACGAACAAGCTCCTTTCCAAGAACACCAGCCTGGAGGGTACCATCAGTCGTAACAAGCGGGAGCTGCTCCTGTCTGTACAGGGGACCTTTTAGCACAAAGATGCTAAAGAGTAAGGGGGCCACTCTCACTGTATTCCACCTCAAGCCAGGGAGAAATGTGAGGACCCTCAGCTCTGACCATCAACATATGGCCATTGCAACTGACATCAAGAAGATGCCTGATATGGTGTGCTACTGTAAAACCATGAAAGTCAGAGTGGATGATCAAATGGCACAGCAGTGAATGGCGGAACGAGCAGATGGTCCATTGCTGTCTTTACAACATCCTCAATCTGGCTGCAATCAATGCCTATGGCCTGTATAAGAGCTGCCCCTAGAAGGGACTTTATCCTACAGTTGACCGAGGAGCTGCATGCCAAGCTTATGGTATCAAACAGGCACCACGCATAGACTTGCCTATTCCCATTGCGCAACTGGAGGAGCGGAAGAGAATGAGGTGAATAGTGAAAATGCAGTGCAAAAAGAACAAAATCTTCCGAAATTCCAGAAATCTATACAGTCTGTAAGTATTTGGACAGTTTCAAATCCAATGTGATAGACTACAGAGCAAAACCAACAAAAATTGTGTTAATGTTTGACAATTCCATGGTATTTATGAATAAAGACAACTTGGTTTAGCCTGCGATAGATGAGCGGGTATAGACAATGGATGGATGGACAACTGTTTAAAGGATTGTTTAAAGTATTAACTCATATTTCGTTGAGATTTTTTTTTTTTTGTTTATTCACACATGACTTTATTCAAATGCACAACTGAATGTTTGAATGGGCAATATTAATTAGTATAATATCAACTCCTCTCATGTTGCAAGGTGAAATCAGTTTCTGCATGAAATTTTTCAGTATATGGAGGACATTGTTTTATTATAATATTCGATGGCCATAACTATTCCCTTAAATATTCCTATATAGCCTAAAACAGTAGGACTAAAACACAATAAAATGATTCATTAAATTTAATTAATAATTTTAGACATTCCTGAGTGTAATGTGAGAAACCATTAGATAGTAATAACCAGAATGGAATAGCTATGACCATGATAATCTTCCTTATGAGATGACATTATGAGATGACAGGCCTGGCTCTCATTCTCTTTATGCCACTCAACTGGGGCAGACATGCTGGTATGGCAAAATACTTTGGGGAGCAATTTACCAAAACAGATATTGCAGCCTTTTATTAGTTTTCTATTAAGTCTTAAATGGACCTTATGGCCAATATTTTTGAGAAACAGTACAATAAACATTCATTGACCCCCAAAATGGTCAGTATTTAAGTTTTTTATTTTTTACAATTAGCATTTGTTTTTTTCCCCATTAAGGAATAAGGCATCCAATGTATCAGCTAAAAGCCAAAAGTAAATTCTTAATTTGGTATGAATGCAGCTCTTAGTTTGAAACAAGGCCCGACCATAAAGCCATTCTTTTAATTCCTTTTGTCATCCAACTCTGATCCCCCCCCCCCCCCCCAGCTCAGGGCATAAGGCTGTGCCTGGTGTTCATTAACAAGCCTAGGATGAACAGGACCAAAAGTGGGCCAGAAGGCAGGTTCACTGGCTTTTGAGGGGAAGACATGAATTTTGAGAGCAGGACAGACAGCTTTGGGAACAGCATGTCTGGTGGAAAGGGGGGGGTACTGTTGAACATGGTATAGACAGGCGGGAAAGATTGAGGACCAGCTGTTTGGAAGGAGATGACACAAAAAAAAGGGAGATAGAGGGAAAGAACTGACAGAGCTCAGTTCAGTGCAGCTGGGGGTGTGGGTGGGGCCCAGTTCAGTGTGGAAAGAGAAAATCCTTCAACTTCCTGACAGCCTGGAGATTTGTACAGTCACTAATCCATTTTAGGCTCTAGACTATTATCCGATTACTGAGGTGATCCCTGTGCTGCACCATGACGCTATGGCTAAGTGGTATATTGACTTTAGCTAAAGATATAAACTGGGGCACTTTGGATTTTTAAACATGAGCTAAAACAGTGGATTTAATAATAATAATAATAATAATAATAATAATAATAATAATAATAATAATAATAAAAACATATTACATTTCATTGTGCTGACATTCATGCCCACAAAGGTATCTCACAATTGCCCCTTTTCCATGAATAGAGACATGCATGTTTTTCCATAATACTGTGATATGAAAAGGTCATGGCTGGTGATAAACATACATGTTGCCTTGGTGTAAATATACATGGAGCACCTAAAATTACCCTAAAATACAATCCTGATGAAGACTTCTAAACAAGGCCACTTGGACCAGGTCAGGGAGAGAGGTGGTAAATCAAACATTTAAAAAACTGACTCACCAAAGGTACAGTATTTTGACATAAGTGTATCTTGAACTACATGAGTGTATCTTGGATCTTTTGAAACTCTGGCACACCATAAATCCAAATGCAGAATTTTGTAAAGAAAGGAGTTCAGACACTTAAAATCCACTCATGGCACAAAACTCTTGATCGAAAATCAAGACGATTGAAATCTTCATGATAGCAATATGGAATCGACAGCCAATCAGGCACACTAATATAATATTTTCTTGTAATTGGACATTGTTTCTTCTTTTTTGGATACATGCCTGGTATTCTATCCAAATACAGATACAGAGACAGATAATTTTGTTGGTTGAACAGATACAGATACAGATAATGACGTCTCTGCACACCCCTAGCACCTACACACATTTAACAAATGCGTACCTTACTTTATTTGACAGTTGTAGAGCCAGTTTTCCACATTCCTTGTGTCTCTGATTCGAGTAGCTTACATTGCTTAATTCCATATACGGTAGGTGCAATGCCTAAATAGCCCACAATGGACTGCATAGTTTAACACAGCCTGTAAATCAAACAGTCACATTGAATTAAACTAAGTATTTCTTGCATCTATGTGATGCGATCATGCATTCATATGCACGGTGCATTCATAACACCACCAAAATAGCATAATCAGCTGCCTTTGAGTTTAAGCCTAGGGTGGGTGGTTTTAAAATACAAACACATTACTACCCACCAAACATGCACAGCAATGAATGTTTCTATTGGCAAATCCCCTTTTGCGGAGGCCAATCGGGGTTGACTCAAACGGATTTCCTGCAGACCACAAACTACCTAACCTGGCACAAACTACAAATATTCAGTTTTTGGCAGTGCTTGAAGTTGTAGTACTCACCGGTACGCAGTACCAGCACTTCTACGTTTTGCACTTTGGAGTACTGCAACTTTTTCTTGAGCACAGGCACTTATTTTCAACTCCTCTGTACTATTTTCTACTTCCGTCAGAGCTTGAACGGGGCCGGTACTCACTTGAGATTTTTGCGCATTCTTATGACCCCTGTTATTATTTTGTGCTTACATTTCTCTCTGCTGTGTGTGTGTCTCGCTCTTCCGGTTCAGCACCAATTGGCCATTTCTGTCTCCGGTTACTTGGTTTGAAAAAGCCGCTGTTCTCATCTAGCCCTCCTGGTTTGTTTGCTGATTGGATTTTGTGTTTGACCATTGATTTGTTCTATTCAATTCCAATTCTCATCTAGCCCTGCTGGTTTGTTTGCTGATTGAATTTTGTGTGTTTGACTCTGTTTGGTCAATCTGTTCCACGCTGGACTACAAATTCTTCCATTGGGATGCTATTTTGTTATTTTGCTTTGTTACTTTTCCTTTATTATTGCTGAAGGTGACTCTGGGTGGAATTTTAAACCTCCTTGGTCTCAGCCTGCAGATCATTTGTCCCGAAGCTCAGCATTCAAAGCCGTTTGTGCCTCACAAGGCTTTGTAGACTAGCCCGGCTTTAGTTAGTTTTGCATAGGCAGAAATGGACCGGGATTACTCAATGGTGTGCTGTTCCATTCCCATAACCTGTTCGTCGCTCATTTCCCTTGGACTTCCAATCTGATCCAGATGCGCAGACACACAAACACATGCATACACACACAGTCTGGGATGATTACATCTACAGTGCCAAGAAGGGGTGAATGATTAAGGCAAGTAGGCACATGTGAAGGCCTAATTGAAAGGCTAATGGAACAGGCCTGTGCCTGGATCTTAGAAATGAGATAATTCTGTACAAAATCTAAGTGCACACATTCATCAAGCCACATATAGAATGAGCTAATTTTTCTAGAACCCATAAATTACCTAAATATTTAACATTACCCAGAATGCACACAACATGCTACCCCATTGAGTAATTCATGCATAGGTAGCATAAATATTTACTTTGGTAAAAAGCTGTAAGGGAATTGAACACTCATTATGTCTTGATGTGTCCTTCATATTCATTGTGCTATTAGAACCTAACAAAGGATGCTAAATGAAATGAAGCATTTTGCCAAAACATGCCTGCCACAAAATGGAGGCATGTCTGCATGAAGTGAATGAGTTTTTCTCTCTCCACTTTCCACAAATGGGATTCATGAAGAAGAGTGGACAAAAATCTCCACATTTAGGAAAGGGACAAATCATCCAGGCTCAATTAGCATGGCCACACTCCAGACAAACCTCCATTTCCCTGGGGAGCCGTTTGAAGTGTAGGGAGGTTCCCCCCTACACCGAGGGCCCCAGACAGATCCAAACCATCTGCTGTTTCTTCTCATTAAGGTGAGAACAGGATCAATCCTGACCATGACATCACACAACCACCATCCCACAAGGGCTGTGGAACCCGGGCCACAGAGGCCAGAATGAAATATAGGAGAGGCGTTCTGAGGCCGTTCCATGCGCCTCGTTTGATTAATAGGAAAACTCTGCAGTGCATGTCAGAAAGCTTCCGGCACAGCCTCCCCATGTTCCCTCTAGGCAGTTTGTCATGATTACAAGCTTCAGACTTAATGCAAGTCTGGAAATATCAACAAATATAAAGAGCTTTTTCACTGGACGTGTGTCTTGAGCGCAGTGTGGCCAGAAAAGGAAGCAGAACGCCTTCCAAGATCATGAAGAAGGCAGAACTCCAAGACAGAATGTGGTGGGGATCGGACCAGACTGACCCAGATCTCTGCTTGTTGCTCTGTTGAAAAAAGATCTGTAATCAATCTGTAAATCGGCCCTACAAGTCATTCCCTGGTAAACACTTGGGGCTTCTTAGGTCTTTATCTGTGGTCTGGGAGGGTCCAGAGAAATCCTTGGCCTGCTCTCATGGAAAATCTGAAGAGGCGGTGACTGAGAAATGAAACTGGGAAGAATGCTGCTTTAATGACCACTGTCAAGTGGGATCCCAGGACTGACACTGAGGTGAGGTCACCTGGACCAATCCCTTCTCACCCGCCCCACCTTAATCAGTGCTTGGTGGTTTTGGAACTGCACTTGTAATCAGGAAGCTGCAGGTTCAAATCCTGGGTGGAGATCTTAGTGGCTGCATACCCGATAGTTGGATCACTTTCAAGGACTGCTGCCCACTTACATAAACACTAGTGGCTAAGCTATAATGATTTTAATACAGCATGTAAAAATGTGAGCTATGCATGACAAAGCCACAAAGGAAATGTTGTTTCTCCTTGTGGCTCATGCATAAAGCTGGGCATCTCATTATCCTGCACGGTCCAAACATTCCCAGATTAATACGTTCAGAGAAATACAGACCCACTACCAAGCTAACTGCACTGAATGATTTCTACAAAAAGCCAAGGGAATGCAATGCTATCAAATGTAAGACTTACAGGAATGGGATTCTGTTCCACTAGATACATCATGAATGAGCAAGTAATTATGAGAATAGGCTCAATAATTAATCTACCAGTTTCAGATTATCATGTAAAGTTTATATATAGGTATTGTCCTTATCCTGAGGGTTGATCAGGTAGACCAGAATTAGTTTACACAACAACCAATATCAGAAGACTACAACTCTAGTACTAGAGATCCGCAGGGCCGGCTGGTCTTTGTTGCACACAGCCCTGAACCAATCAATTAACACAGTTTATTAGCTAACCTAGTTTCTTGAATCTGAATTTGTTGCTGGTTTAAAGTGAAAACAAAAAACCAGCATACCTTCGTAGGTCTGCAGGACCAAGGTTGCTGATTCCTGGAGTACAGATTGTGACATAAAACTATAGCTGTAGTGGGAACAAATTAAGTAGACAAACAAAAAAACAAAAACATCAATGTAAGCCGAATCTTGCACTGGGCCAGAGTATGCTTAATGTAGCACAGGATTATTTAAACTAGGGGGGCAGTGAGGTCAGAAAGTGAAAAGGGTAGGGAAGTGCAGACTGCCAGGGTGGAAGCTGTCAGGGCTTCCTATAATAATGTGAACACTGATGAAGTCTTGTTAAAGCAAGGGTGTAGTAAGGGTGGCTATATGTAACGTAATGAGGAAATCATTTCCTCCCATTTACCTGGAGGGCCATAATCTGTTCACAGATCCCCAGCTCTACAGCTCAATATTCATGGCAGGACATCATAACATCCCTGTTCTTTTCCCTTCCCAAATGCAGGGGTCTATTAAACAAGCCCCTGGATGTGGTAGCTGTTAATGAAAACATTGCTTCTGAATGGTAATTTGACAAATTGACAATTTGTATCTAAATTGTAAGAGGGCTAACTACTTCAGAAGAGCTGTACTTGTATATCATGTCGCTGAAGCTGAACGCACTCTGGGACTATACATACACTACATACAGAGAGATAATGCCTTGGGTTGGGGCTGGGAGCAGTTCAGTGCATCACTGCCACAAGGGTATGGACCTGCAGCCATTCTGACTTTTTTCTGTGTTGCCCTGAAGGACAGGAGGGAAGGCTTTAGTCTCCGTATTCCAGAACAACTCGCCTGGCTGAACAGCTTTGCTGCTCTGCCTGCAGCAGCTGTGCAAGAAGCAAAATCCCTCAATGCAATATCTGCACAGCTAGGATACTACTCAGTGAAAGGAAGTGAAAGCTGGACTGAATGTTCTTTGGAGGCTGTGTGCCAGCCTGTGCCCACTAAAATTGATGATATATTTTAGTTGTTTTGCAGTGATGAGACAGGCCTACAAATAGCCATTACAAGAAAAATTTAACAAAAAGCCAAATATTTTAAATAGAATATTATTCATGCCCTTTGAAAGTCTGCCTTGATGTATGAAATGGCAGTCCTCTAGGACTAAACAGCCTCGTATTCAAGGAAGGCCATCAAATGAGATGTGAGACAAAGAAAGGATCCGTTCACCTGACAGCTGCTGTCTTCAATTTTCAGAACTGAGCAGACTTCATTACACAGGACAGAGAAGAACAAAAAAATAAAGATCAATCTCTGCAAAAAAATGTTGCATGGGGAACGGTTTATCTGTGGTACGTCAGAGCTTTTCCCCGGACTCACAAGAGTAGAGGTGGAAGACAGAAAGTGCTCTGAACACCGAGTGGAGAACCAGGCTCATCAGGTATTGTAAGCAGGTGCCAGGAAAGTGACAGAAACTGGAATGGGAGCAATCTCACCGCTGGACAAATGAAGAAGGCTAATGCGGATTAGCAGCTGTTGTTCTCTGCTACCAGAAGGCCGACAGTAGACAGAGGGCAGAGCACTTGCCAGGCTTTAAAAATAAAGCACACCTTGTACTGATTAGGCCTGTTTCTACATGTGTATGACTCTCCACAATCAATAAGGCCTGGCGTTTGGAAGTCAGGCTGCGGGGGAGTACAGGCCCAGCTGGATCTAAAACAGTGAGATCACTCTCAGAGTGAGCGCACTGGCACCAGGCTGTATGGATCTGATTACAGGGTGCTGATGTCATCTATGGTGGGTAATTAGGCCCAGGGCACAGATGCATGCAGAAATATATGTGTCCCACAGCACGTCCACAGCAGTGGGTATGTAGCCAAAGTGCCCTCCCCATCGTGCAACAGGGAAGGATGAGATTGATCTGACCACGAATAGGTGAAAGCTTAAGCATTCAAGCTTCCCTTAATCCCTTTGCGCACATGCCAAATCTGGCTAATCCTTGCCCATTTAGGGGATACCCTATTTAAAGTTTTATAACTCCAGATATGAACACCACAGAGACTTGAAAAATGGCTTAAATGAAGCAAGACATTTGTACCATTTACAATACTGATTAGATTCATTTATATTCATTATTTTTGGAAGAAATAAAGTGCCACAAATGCAATTGTCTAGACAAAAAATCAAAAATGAATTCGCAATTCTTTTAGTTTGCAATGAAATACTGAGAGATTGCATATACACCGATCAGCCACAACATTAAAACCACCTGCATTTTTCTGATTTAATATTTTATTTTCTCTGTTTGTAATCAAACAATTCACATGTGGTCAAAGTGCAGACTCAGAGCTTTTATTAAAGGGTATTCTTATACATTTTGGTTTCACCATGTAGTAATTACAGCACTTTTTATACGTAGTCCACCATTTCAGTGTTTTAATGTCAAATAATAGTCATGTTTTGTATTTGGTTGAATATCCTTTGCATGCCATGACTTCCTGCTGTCTGTGACCTCATCAGAGTCTGGATATGGTATTGTCAGGTTGTCCTACAAGCGATACAAAAACTCTTTGCATTTGAATGGATCTCTATGGGAATTGGGGGGTGGGACTAGATTCAGCTGCAAATTATGCTGATACAGAATGGAACACATTTGTTGGCTAAATGGCTTTAAGTCATCAAGGGTCCAAGTTATCAAATTAGCCTCAAACCACCATGCTGCTGCCAGATATGCAGTAGATACTACAAGCATTGTTTCTCCTGATTAATTTTCCTGTTGAACTCAATGGAAAAATATTAAATCAGAAATAAGCAGAAAAATGTAGGTGGTTTTAATGTTGTGGCTGGTGTGGCAATCGGATGCTTTCATCGGACGCACGCACATTGCCAAGGTTATGCGCTTGGCCCTAAGTTAACTTCCGCTCTGTGTTTGTTTATTATTGGGTTTGTGATTACTGGCTAATATGACAACGATTACAAACGGAGTAAAAGTTAAACTGATGAGCAGACTGATGTTGGGCTCAGGTTGTTGTGCTGTGGGGTGCAACCTGACCTCAGGAACAAACTACACTATTTGTAAAAATACATCATTTAACTTTGTAACCCCACTAGGGAATTGTGAAACTAATTGCTTGAATCCCTGCGATTATCATAGCGGGTGCTTGCCTGTTGTTACTTCGTATTTTTGAGAAATAACTGGACATTGTTACCTATTAAAATGTAAGTCCTATAAAAATACACATAATAAACTGTATACAAAAAAATCAACTTCATACATACACATTTAGTAATACTAATACAGCCTTATTTACTATATAAACTTAAGACAAGCAACACGCTTGTAATTCTCTCATCGCGACCCATTAAAGCCAATGGCGCAGACGTTGCTTCATTTCAAACTGCTTTCCTAACGGCTATTTTGCGTCCTGCGACTTGGGTTACAACAGTGAATATGTACGGATTCCTAGACGTGCTGTTAGCACATGAAGGTGGTCGAATAGGTGCTCTCACTCTAGCACTGACTTTGTTTCAGGTAACAAACTCATGATAAGCGATAGCTAATACCTAGCTGACCAGTAACAAGCCTTCAATAGTTATGAATTAGCTAACTAAATTGATTGTAGCTAGCTAGCTAGCTAAACGTAACTAACATTTTATAAATGATACACAGTAACGTTAGATCAGTGCTAGCAGTTACGCTTTAGCTACGTTTTGAACTAACGTTATGATACCTGTTTCCAATGACTTGGATTGCCTGATCATTTTTTGTGGTAACCTAGCAAGATGACCCAAACTATTAAGAGCCACAATGTTTTTCCATCAATGCATTCTATACAAATAAATAACCTACAGTAATTGCATTGGCTACACATTCTGCCTGCTAGCCCCAGTTTGTGTCTCATGTAATCATCGTTTTTAAGCAATGTCATAGAAAGAGTGCACTTTTTACACAGGAATGTGCATGTAACCAGAACAGTTATGGATTATGCAAGGAATGTATGATGCTCAGCAAGGTGCAATACTGTCAACACTATCTGTTTTTGTCACGTTTTTCTGGTAGTGTAACGTTATCGCATTTGAGTTTGGCCAAGTAACGGTTCTTTTCTTTGACTGGTAACCCCAAATAATACTGGCTAGACAAAAATGTTTAACTAGCTAGCTAACGTAATTTACTTGTTATTTATTTTGCTTGTTATCAGAAATAGTCTAGAGGGAATCTGTTGTTATTGATTGTTTGCGGAAGTCTGCAGGAAGTTAAGTTAGGGCCAGAACAACGCACATGCGCAGTAACGTTTGTTTATGTTGTTACCATTGAAAGCGTCTATACAGCAGGTTAAACTATACATGTCCTGGATCAAAAACTTCTTGACCACAAGTTCATAAAATCTAAGGGTGGATATGTAATACTATAGATTTATGAAGCAAAAACTAAGCAGTGTACCCAGCATCTCCAAATCTATCCAAAATGTCTAAATTATGCATTGCTGTAAATCACAACATATTCACGCATTTCACTACAAATCAACTGTTTTGACTCAAGAAACTCACTTTTGCATCATTTTCAAGTGGGAATTACAAGCTTTCCATCAGTACAGTGGTCTAAAATATCTAGGGTTCCAGAAACATATCCAAAATCCAAAAATTAATAAAATGCTTTTTGTCCATTATAAAGCATATAGATGAGCCCCTTAACGGTTTAAGATTAAACATTCCTATCAGATTAAAAAATAATGCAAAAATATTGTCACACAATGCAGTACAGCACCTAAATGTGTAATAATTAACTCGTATATGTATTTCTATACTCTTGTATGTTTTCTTGTATGGGGTGGGACTACATGAAACAGTTTTTAACCATCCACCATGTTTTGGCAATGTTCCAACTCTCACATCATCACTGTTGCGTGTATCACAAAAACTATTACACTACTAACTAACGCTTACATTACAGTGTGAAATATCCACATTATATAATAACCTATTTAAGGACACTCAATTTCAAAAATAACATATATAACCAAAATATTTTGAGCAGTAATACTTACATAGCAATGATAAAATCTTATCTGTGTTCAGTAGATGGAGTCAGAGACAGTAAATCAATGATACTGTTCTATCCGCTTCTGTTTTACACCAGAAAACGATGTTAGCTAGGTCTATCGGCAAACATATGGCTCAGCTATGCTCAGATTAAGTCCTCAATAATAATAGTATTTTCCAAGAAATTATGAAAAATCATTCACAACGTTTCGTCAGGTGCAGTGTCTTTTACTGCTACCACAGAGTGAATGCGTAAGTGAATGCGATGATGAGAAATCATTTGGTTACGCTGAGATATACAATGTTATTCCAAAAGCAAAATTAGACATGTTACACATTGTTAGAAATCTTATACTCTCACCTACTGAATACATGAATTGTCAATCAAGCCAGACTGTACTAAAATGGCGACAACGCTGTAAACGCTGTAAAGGGATTTTGGGCCCCGTAAGAAGATCTGACACTGGGCCCCCACCCCAGAAAATCCTATATTTTGAGGGCCACTGTAGTCAGGACCATTCGAATCATCCTGATCCCCCACCCCCAATACGGCACCCTTGATTATAGCATACAACAATGTAATGTATGAACATCTGTACAATCACAAGCAAAGAAAAACATTTTTCATTACACTATCCCTAATTACACTCATAAAACATTATTAACATGCTGGGGGGCCATATGGGAGGAGGAGTTAGAACAATTCCAAGGGCCATGACTGACAGGGGCTCTAAAATATTTTTGCTGAAATTATGCCGAGATGGGATGGCGGGACCCAATGTGTGATCTTTTCATTGTGCTCAAAATCCCTGTTAACATCCATCCATTATCTATATAATGATCTCTGAAGCAGGGTCACGGGGGGTGCTGGAGGCTATCCCTGCATGCATTGGGCAAGAGGCAGGAATACACCCTGGACAAGTCGCCAGTCTTTTACCTGCATGTCTTTGGACTGTGAGAGGAAACCGGATTACCCGGAGGAAACCCACACGGACACGGGGAGAACATGCAAACTCCACACAGAAAGGCCCTGAGATTCAAACCCACAACCTTCTTGCTGTGAGGTGACAGTGCTACCCACTGCACCACTGTGCCACCCTCTGTTAACATGTATTACCTATATTTTACAATGCCATTGTAAAACCACACCTTATGAATTTACTATGAATGTTTGGTAAGGTTTTATAACCTTAGTGGACTTGTTTTACTGTTCATGTTCCATAGTTATATTTAAAGGGGTATGTGATAGCTACTTTTGGAAAGCCACATGATCTTAACAAAGCTTTATAAATTTGTTAATTGAGATGTTAATATAATATATTGCAACTCAAGCAAGATGACCTGAGTCATGACATGCACCTACCGTCTGTAGGCTTCAGTGGGTTTAATTCTCCTTCTCAGAACATTACAGTACATGGGGTATTGAACAAATGGACCAATTAACGCAAGGGTCCAATAATACACATTTAAACATGATTATGCTTGCTTTGATGTTTAAGTCTGCTTCAATAACATTACTTACTTTACTTCCCTAATAAGCATCAGAGTGTAAAAGATAAATAAAGCATGTTAATTGTCACTTACAGTGAGCACCATTGGACAGTGACACATTTTTTGTTATTTTGGTTCTGTACTCTAGCACTTTGAGTTTGAAAGGATACAATGACAATGAGGTTGAAGTGCAGACTGTCAGCTTTAATTTGAGGATATTTTAATCCATATCGGATGAACCGTTTAGAAATGACAGCACCTTCTGTACATGGTCCCCCCATTTTAAGGTACTACAAGTATTTGGTACAGTTTGGTTCATCATTAACAAGATAAAAACAACTGGTGAACTCAATTATGTCAAAAGACGTAGTAGACCAAGGAAAACCACTGTAGTGGATGACCGGAGAATGCTCTCTATGGAGAAGAAAACCCCCCTGACAACAGCCCAACAGATCAAAAACACTCTCCTGGATGCAGGTGTAGATGTGTCAAAGTCTACCATACGTAGAAGACTACACCAGCAGGACTACAGAGGGTACACTACAAGATGCAAACCACTGATAAGCCTGAAGAACAGAAAGGCGAGATTACAGTTTGCTAAAAAGCACCTAAAAGAGCCCCAAGAGTTCTGGAACAAAGTCTTGTGGACAGATGAGACAAAGATTAACATGTACCAGAGTGATGGAAAGAGGAAAGTGTGGAGAAAAAAGGAAATGCCCATGATCCAAAGCATACCAACTCTTCCATGAAACATGGTGGAGGGGGTGTTATGGATTGGGCCTGTATGGCTGCCAGTGGAACGGGCTCACTTGTCTTCATCGATGATGTGACTGCAGACAGAAGTAGAACAATGAATTCTGAAGTCTACAGAAATATTTTATCTGCTCAAATAAAACCAAATGCCTCCAAACTCATTGGACGGCACTTCATCATGCAACAAGACAATGACCCGAAACATACTGCTAGAGCAACGAAGGGGTTTTTGATGGCCAGAAAGTGGTAAATCCTTGACTGGCCTAGTCAATCACCAGATCTGAATCCAACTGAACATGCATTTTACATGCTGAAGAGGAGACTGAAGGCAAAAAGTCCCCGAAACAAGCAGGAACTGAAAGTGGCTGCAGTACTGGCCTGGCAGAGCATCACCAGGGAAGATACCCAGTGTCTGGTGATGTCTATGCGTCGCAGACTTCAAGCATTGCATGCAAAGGATATGCGTCCAAATATTAAAAATGATTACTTTATTCTACATTATGTTAAACTGTCCAATATTTTTTGATGCCCGAAAATGGGGGGGACTATGTACAAAAGGTTCTATAATTTCTAAAGGGTTCATCTGATATGTATGAAAATACCCTCAAATTAAAGCTGACAGTCTGCACTTCAACCTCATTGTCATTGTATCCTTTCAAACGAAAAGTGCTAGAGTACAGAACCAAAATAACAAAAAATGTGTCACTGTCCAATGAATTATGGTGCTCACTGTAAGTGTGTTGTCACAGCACTGAATCACTTCGTCACGTGCATATACTTGAACCCCACCGCTGATTCCAGAGAGCGTAGACATCCATGGTTCTCTTACAAAATGTGTAGTGTCACAAGCTGCTTATTTTCACACAACAGACTACCGCTAAGCTTGCATTGAGCTGAGTCGAAAGATGAAATTCATATGCGGCTATTGGGATGCAGACCACAGGCGCCTGATCAACCATCCAGCAGACCTAGCACAGTTTTGAATGGGGTTGAAAAAATAAGCGTTATATACTACGTAGTACATATAAAAGCAATAGTATAATGATATTTCCGGGTTCTATTATTTGCATTGACAAAATGTACAGACCTTGGATCGTGGTTTTGGCCCAGAATCTTTGATATAGAAGCAAATAGGAACTAGGGATGGGCATTCGGATGATTTTTAATCCCTGGGTAGAATTTCGGTTCTAAAAATGTTTGATTGCTCCTGGACTGGGGTGAGGAAAATCCTGTGATTATTGTTATTTTTGGAAGTCCCGTTACGTTTCCGGTTACAGAGTGATCTCACTGTTTTAGTACATTTCCGCGATTTCCTCTTTTTTTAGTGCTTTCCACGACCTTTTGGCAGTTTTTAATGGGAAATGTCAACCTTAACATAGCCTAGGGAGAGGGAAATAACTGTTTTTGTATTTGGCTCAATTCTGAAAATATTACTAGAGATAGATTAATCATTTTTTAATACAAACAACCTGTATCCCTTGGCTATGATTACAAACTACATCAACATTTCCGGGGAAATTTCCTTCATTAGCATTCTGACTGAAAATACAAAGAGTGAAATGTTACATTTACCCCCATGGGTGGGGTAAAAACTAACACAGCGGGGGTACACCTAACAATCTTAATAGCTTTAAAAGTTAACACAAAGTATGGCAATCTGATAGAATTCTATGTTGTATGATACAAACAGTTGTCAAGTAAGTGCCTTGACCGCCCTGGTAGGGACAGAAGAGATGGACGCAGGGAGATATGGAAATTACAGACAACTCTGATGTTTTATTTTGAGTAGCGAGAGAGAGCTTGTTCACCAACAAACATAAACGGAAAAACCTTCGCCTTCACCCTCATGGGATCTGGGCAAAAACAATAAACTAAAACAACAAAGACAAAATAAATGAATCACGCATTCGCTTTTTAGCCTCTCACAGTTGGTATGTGCTCTCTCTCACCATCATGGGGGATCCCCCGTCTCAGAAGCCCACTGTGGAAAGAAGCACACTTTTAAATCCTGGTCTGATTTGTTACATAATCCAGGTATGTGCCTACTTAACCAGTAGACATGGTCCTCTAATTGCCCTGAATTTCTCCCACAAACCGAGCCCTGCCACAACAGTATTTAATCTTTATATGTTTTTCGTGGCCTGCCTATATGGGTGGAAATCTATCACAAGACTGTACATTTTTTTTGGTTCCCATCTAATATCTTTTCAATCCAAACAGCTGTGTCAGTTGCTTTAAATATTAAAGTTGAGTTAAATATATTTATGAAGATCAGGACAGGAGTTGAACAAATCCAACCAATTGGTTAATCAATAGTCTACTGACAACAGGCTGTTAATTAGAATTTTTTTAATTTCCAAGATTTCGAAAACCTCCCTGGGGACACCTGTCAATGTTTTCTCTTTCTATTTCTCATTTTCAGTGAATAAATACAAATGACTGTTTTGCATTGTGTAGCTACGTGTATGTCTTGTCTTTATATTTTTTCATATATAAAGAGGGAGCGGGGTTTAAATATTTATTGAAATCTCCTGCTGTTTGTTGGAGACAATCAGAGGGTAATTCAGTGTGTTTAACCTGAAATATGTAGTTCAAGCTCAATGCATCCATCTAAAAGGTCAGTGTTGCATTTAGCCCCATGATACATTTGGCCTCGCTCTCCCCTACAGTGTAATTTTTTATATAGGCTAGGGCTGTAGTATTTAAACAATATTGCCATATTTCTGTGAGAAATAAAGTGTGGCAGTGTAGATTCTAGAATGTGCTGGGTTCAAGATTCCAGTCCTTGTCAGTTGTTGTAATGAAATGTTTGACATCCCCTGCCAACAGACCTGTTGCTGAGCTTTCCTTCCCCCATTATGGTAACGCGTAACAATATGCTTCATCAAACCTCACAATGTACTACAACATGTTGTACCAAAACAAACTTTAAACAAAAGAAATAAAAATGGACCAAATGTTTTATTATTTTAGTAGGCCTAATGCAATTTGACCATAATATGTTTCATGTTCTGTTAAAGGCAAAAACATGCTTTATTTTCGTGATGGACGAAAGTGATAATCTGTACTGGTCTATAAATGCATTTTATTGTTATTTGTTCCTACAGTGGCAACTGCCCACTGATTTTTTTAAAAACCTCATGTACATGTCACTGTTGCTGCACTTACACATGTTATTTCAGTTGTTTCATACATGAGATCAATTAATTTAATAAATTCATGTTTTTAAAAATACTGCTGCTTTTTCAGTTTTTCGTGATTATAAACAACTTTACCACAACTGCTCCATTACTTTAGCCAATAATTTCTCTGACAAACACTCAGCCTTAATTATATATATTGTTAGGCATATATTGTGTGATATATACCATGGGCGTTGCTAGATCCCTTTTACTGGGGCACGTGCCCCAGTATTGATCTGCTGTGCCCCAGTAAAATCTCATGTTCGCGTTTTAACAAGCTCCTATATTTGGCAGTGGATTAATTTAGATTGATAATAACGCAAAAAGATTGGATTTTTTTCTAATCCACAATGTCAAAGCAATGCAGTTTAACCCAAAATACAAGTACACCACGGCCTGCACATTACTGTCCGTGCACGGCAGTGTGCATGTTGTAGACATTCAAGAAAAAAATTGTGTGATTTGAGTAATGGGGGGCCTGTGCCAGAGTAGAGCTTTATGTTTAGCAATGCCCCTGATATATACCACACCATGGGGCAGTGTTAAAAAATGTTTTTATTGTATATAGGCTATACAGTAGGCAATAAACACGAAAAAAAAGAAAGAAAAAAAAAACCATAGCAATAGACAGGGAAACTGAAAAGTTGTACAAATCAATATGAATAATTAAAACATAAATTAAATTAAGGTATTGTACACTTTAAAATTCCTTACGTGGAGTGTGATACAATTTTGACTGTGCTTTAAACTCACATTTTGATATAATTTTCAAAGGAACTGAATACTCAAGATTGCTTAGAACCATCAATGAGAACATCTGTGTTGATTGGGTTTGCATCCTTCATGAAGCCGGGAATTTTGGAAACCCCACCACTTTAAATCACAGCAGCTGCTGAAATAACTGGATTGTGGAGCAAGGGTTTCTGAAACTAAAATCATTACCCATAAAACAACAAACTGCTAAAGATGGCATGTAAAAATGAAGAGCTCGAGTACTCATGCCCATCCCTAATAGGAACTGTCTGTAACATGTCTTTCATGTTAATCTTGCAGCAAATAATTATTTTGTGGGCTGTACTGCCATTGTATGGGCCATGTTTGGGTATTTATTAACTGGAAATGTAAAGCAAAGTGGTATTACAATGGAAATGTCAGACTGCTTTCCTTATTTGTCTTGATTGAGATGATTGGCACAAATGAATAGACTTGTGACTACAACTCATGGGAGATGGTATGCATAATACCATTCATTTAATTGCCCATGATGGTCAACCTCATGTTTAAATACTGTAGCCTCAACTTTAATTATATACATGGTTCATTGTTCTTCAAAGATTTCGTAGTCTCTGGCCAAAAACAAGAAGCAGACATATTCACAGTGGTTTAGGGTTTCATTTGGCACAGCCTTCGTGAGAGCTGTTCTCAGCAGAGCCAAATACACACACACACACACACACACACACATATATATATATACAGTATATATACAGTACTGTGCAAAAGTCTTAGGCACCTGTAAAAAAATGCTGTACAGTTAAGCTGCTTTCAAAAATAATGAAATGAAAGGTTATAAATATCGAAAAAATAATATAAAGAGCAAATGTAGAGTAAATGGTTAAAAACTAAATAAAATCAATGTTTGGTGTGGCCACCCTTCACCTTTAAAACTATGTCAATTCTCTTGGGTACACTGTCCTGCAGTTTTATAAGAAAATCGGCTGGTAGGTTGTTCCAAGCATTTTGGAGAACTTGCCACATTTTTCTGCAGACTTTTGACTGTTTCGATTGCTTCTGGCTCTCCAGGTAATCCCAGAGACCCTTGATCAAGTCTTTATCTGAAAAGTAGTCTATTTCTTAAAATATTACTTTAACAAAATACAAAAATGTATCTGTAAAATTTCATTTTTTGGAAAATTCATGTTTGGAAATCTCAAATTTGCTCTTTTCTACTGACACACTAATGCAGAAAACAAAAAATAAACATCTAAGACCAAATATATACTATATATTATATGTAAAAATCTAGACTTTTGCACAGTACTGTATATATACATATACAGTACTGTGATATGGGGGCGGTGTAGCGAAGGCAAAAAAATTTAAGACTTTGAAAACAGAAAAACATCTTGTGACTTCTTAAAGGTTTTTTTTTAAATATCTAAATCTATTTATATCTATAAATGCATTAACTGAAGAGTATAAAGATGGCCTAACTTATCTTATAAGGCTGGTAATGTCACAAAGCTTAACATGTAATTAATTAAATGTAACTGGACAGGAGAAAATAGTAAACCCACACGGGCACTTCATAAGTCCTGTGAAAACCCTTCACATGGTGAAATTTTGACATATTGATTTTTTTATATTTATATAAACTAGGAACACTCCCCTACCTATTCATATATTTTTGAATGATGTTGATATCTCTCTCAGATCCAGAGTTATGAGCTTTTTAATTCTTCTTGTGTCTAAAAGTAAAAAGTGAGAAAAATGGCTTTAAAGATTCTGTTCTGTTATATTCTAATTCTACTGAGGAGCATGAGACAAAAATTTCCTAACTAACTTAGATGCTTGATTAATTTATTTTTTATTAGCTAGTGTTATCTGTATTAATTTCTGGACACTGTAGCAGCTTGTGAGACTGCTCCTCTTGTTATGATCATAATCTTCATTAGAATGCAGCCCTCTTTGTCAGCTGTAGCAACTGTAGCCTAACTCTCAATTTTGCTAGCTCACTACATTCACAAAACCTTAAAAATAAACACTTTCCCTCTCGTTTTCATGGAAAAAAATCACCTTGTTGTAGTATGGAAATGGAAGTAGTTGAATCACTCAAACATTTTAAATGCCCTAAAAAAAATTGCACTGTTTTGGCGATTATCCTAAAATTTGCGGCCGCGACATCCGACGGGTTTCTCCAGGCCACCATTTTAATCAGATGTATTGTACCATTATAACAGCAGCTCTAAATAAAAAGGGTAGGTACATATGTAGCTCAACTGAAACAGGCTCCGCTTCGGCTCAAACAAACACTGTTTATTTTCAGATAACGTTACATATTTATCACATTTATTTTTTACTTGCCCAATCAGACAACTGCATGAGGCATTCCACTTGCCCGAACAGAGTTTACTGGTACTGGGGAAGCTGGCAAGCGTTAATGTCGAGCCCGGAGAAACTGTTAGGCTACTTGCTGCTTGCTAATCCCCCCCTGTGTTAATCATGGCTAGCCGGCGTTAGCCTTCCTGACTGCTCTCAACATCATTCTGATTCTCCTTTCTCTTCCTCTTCAAATATTGTCGGATGTCCATCTGGAAAATTTAACTGACATAGCCTATTAGGCTATAGGATCTGCCAGTTGTCATCACCGAATAATAGTTAACGCCAGTGCTTGAGATGGGCAGGAGCTGTCGGGACTTGTATATGAGAATACCGACACTTCTTTTGATTACCAACATTAATTTATTTTAAACAGTATGTATTTTGAGGAGTAGGTACCGGCACTTATTTCGGTCCAATTCAAACACTGGTTAACACTATGGTATTTTTGTAATAGTTAAAGCGTCGCAACCTACCTTTTCATTGTCTTTCGCTTGCTGAAGAAACAAAGGTGCCGCTTTGACAGATGGCACAACCTTCGCGCGCTGCAAGTCTTCCGACCATCTCAGAAAGGAGCGAGAAAGGAGCAAGCACGGAGCTCGCGGCCTAGGCTCTTATTGAAAATAAATGTGGATGCGACAGTATGGTATTGAAAGCGCATTGAAGCAGAAATATTTAGAAAGTTTAACATTTTTAATTTAAGAATTTAATATATATATATATATATATATATATATATTTTTTTTTATTTTTATTTTTTATTTTTTTTTAAATTTTATTATTTTTTAAAATGTATGGTGTGGACGTTGTATATTCTACAGGAAGTACTTGTTGCACAACCACCAGCAGGTGGCAAATGGGATCACTCAAATTAAGTATTTAAAAAAAAAACAGTTAGGGTCACACAGAGTTTTTATGAGCAGCGTAGGATGGTACATGAAGCTGAAAGTTATGGTAACTAAATTATATTGCCATGTTTGTGATCGCATATATTCTTTACCTAAGTTAAGGAAGTTTAGAAAGGTATCATTAGATTTAAGCAATTAGATCTTTTTTGTTACTGTAGTAGCCTATCTACTGTAGTTATGATATCCAATTTCTGGTAGCTAGATTGTTGCGGCTGATTTTCATAGCCTACAGTAATTTTGGACTTTTGGGATGCAGTGCAGTGTTTTACACATTCTCTTATGGTTCATTCATTTTTTATCTTCTGTTTTTATGCTTGATAAAGTTATTATTGTTTGTGATTTTAATATCCATGTGGACGATGCCACAAACAGTTTCGCTGGTGAGTTCTTAAGCGTTACTGAGTCTTTTAATTTTATTCAACATGTGTCTGGTTCCACGCATAATAGAGGCCATACTCTTGATTTGGTCTTTACTCTAGGGCTGAATATTAATGCCCTCTGTATCGAGGATATTTATGTATCTGACCACAAATGTATTACGTTTGATTTGACGTTGAACGTAGATTTTCAACCTGGCAAAGGTGTCATTCGCTCACGTGTCCTTAATAGTCGCTCTTCGGATAAGTTTTCAGTGGCTTGTGATAATATAAATATGAATAATGATGAGGCGCGCCAGGCTCTTACAAATGGTTTAGTGGAGTCTTTTAATGAGCGCTGCCGGTCTGCACTAGATGCTGTTGCCCCTCTGAAAACCAGATTGGTTACCACTGTCAAATCATCCCCTTGGATGAATGACAATATTCGCTGTTTTAAGCGCGAATGTAGGAAAGGGGAGCGTTAGTGGAAATCTTCAAAATTACAAGTGCACTATCTATATTTGAAGGAACTCCGTTCTTTTAATCTTAAAGTTATAGAGGTGAGGGATGCTTACTTCTATCAGATAATCTCTTTGACACCATCAATAAGATCGTGAACCCTGTTCCTCCGGTGATACCTGTCTTTTCAAACACCGATTGTGAAAACTTCCTTTCCTTTTTTGTGGATAAGATTAAAGATATAAGGACTATGATTGTTCCTTCCCCTGTCCCCCTAATTAACTGCCCTGCCAGGCCAATAATTCTCGATCACTTCTCACCCATCTGTCTCCAGGACCTTACTGATGTGGTCTACCAAATGCGGCCATCATCTAGTCCATTAGATATCATTCCTACGTCGCTGTTCAAAGATGTTTTGGGGTCGATTGGTCCGAGTATAGTCGCTATTATAAATAGCTCTCTCACATCAGGTTGTGTCCCCAATTATTTTAAACAGGCAATTATTCAGCCTCTCCTTAAAAAGTTCAATCTTGATCCGTCACTGCCCAACAATTTTAGGCCAATCCCTAATCTGCCCTTTATCTCCAAAATTCTGGAGAAAGTGGTTACTAAACAACTTACGAATGTAGGCTCTCGAAACTACACCAAGGAGGGAAATAGTTCGGAGTGAAGGTTTATGCAGAATGTCTTCCTCTGTTGCTGTTGGAAAAAGGTTATTCTTTAAGCAGCCTGTGAATACTGTATCTATGTTTTACTATCCCCGCTGATCTTACTCGTTATATCTGACTCCATATTAATTAATAAGTTATGTTCCAAATTAGAATTTAGGCTTGATTTAGAATGGACCTCAGTTCGTCTGAAGTTCTACACCGAGGGTCAACGCAGTTTCACCCGGTACGCACCGCGGATACGCCCGTAACGACAATTTAACTAGCTGTTTGCAGACGACACAGCGGTTGTGAGATTTCCCTCATGGGGAGTATAACCTAATTAAGGTTCAGGGACTCCGAAAGGGCCAATATTGGTCATCCCAGGATCAACTTGGTTCTGCTGACGGTCCCGCCTTAACTGAAAACTTGGTGATCAAACAAGTCCAACGGGCAGTTCCCTAGTCATAATTGGGGGAAACCGACTTAGAGGGCTTTTACAAGAACGAAACATTGACCAAGACCACACAAATCAAGTCATTAACAGTTTTAATGTCAGGTAGGTTATACACTTAAAATAATCAATTTGTCGTTTCAGAATTTAGAAAATAGTAAAACAATAAAAGTACATCATATCAAAGATAAAGATGAGCATACCTGACAGCAGTCTACACACAGAAAGAGTCTTGTGTGGGAAGTCTGATTGCAGATTCCCAGAGGGCCCTGTTCCTCTCCTATAAGAACCCAGCGCAGGCAGGTGGATGTCGCCACAAAAGGCTCATAAAACCATAAATTTACTTGGAGGGGGGAAGATTGGAATTTGGTTCAGACAGGATCAGACAGATGGATTTACCAGGAGGAGTGTCCAAAAAATACAGTTGACTTCCAAATTTATTAAAATAGATTTTCTCTAGGTTTGCTGGTTTTAAAACCTAAACCAGAGCATCACTCGCACAGAGACCATAAAAACCATACCAAATATGAATATTTGTTCTCGTGATTGTCATGAAAACTCTGAAAAACATGAAATAACTGTACAATCTTAACCAACTGTCAACTCTCAATGTCTTTCCACAGTGTATCAAGATTGCATAGTGTAGTGTATCAATGTATTCGACCCAAATCTGGATTTATTTCCTAACCAAAAGTGTGCGTGAGTAAATTTCTCTCCTTATGAAGGTTGGGAGACAAGTTACCCAGTGACACCAGGTGAGGGCACTGTGGCTGTCCCTCAACTGTCCTGAGCAATTTGCCCCATTTTCGCCATGTGATTTTATTACTTGCCATCTGAAACCTCCAGGATGTTGGGATAATTTTAGAATTGCTTGACCATAGAAAAGAGGTGTCACCTGTTAACTGTCGCAAAACCAGATGCCAAGGTCTTACGGGTCACTCTGTCCCGACAATATCAGACTCTGCACCTGGCGAATTGCTTTACGACAGTCAGAGAGGAAATTCCACTCTATGCCTGTTCCCGTGGGCCTTACAGATTCCCCTCTCTGGCCCCGTGGGACAAACAGAACGCTGTCCCAGGGGTCACTGAAAATGCCCAACTTTGACAGCAGTCCAGGTCCGGTGTTTATGGTCTCAAGCCCGGTCTCGCTGGCAACTGGAGGGGGCTGAGAACCAAAGCAGCATGAGTGGAGGTGCGCAGAGAGTGTATTAGGTGTCGAAAATAACAGCATTGAACCAGGGTGATGGTAAAGATGACTGCGCTAGCGATGACGCACCCTCGGAACACCCAATCCCACCAGGTGTACGCGTCCTGGGCGGACCGGGTAGAGGAGCTGGCCAGGATCTCCGCTGTTCTTTTGGCCAGATTCACCTCCACCTGAGCCTGGTTGATGTGGTAATTGGTGTCACGGATGATCTGTTCTACCAAACTCATTAGGTCAGTCAGGGCCCGCGTTCCTTGTTCGTAGAATGTGTCCTCCCACCACGGGGAGACGTCTACCTCCAGTGGAACTCGGCCTAGAATGTTGATCTGACCCATGGCCAAATCTTCCGTCACTTCCAAGCAGAAAGTGTGGTTTGCTGGACAGGTCAGACCTCCATACGAGAAAGAGTTCATCTCGCTGATGACGCACCATTGTGTGTGGGAAACCTGGATAGCGTCAGCGTGGCCATGCAAAGACTGCACACTAATGAATTTGGTATCATTGGGAGAAAAAGGTTGCAAGGTGTTACAGGTACAGATGATATAGCTAGAGGTTTCATGACAACACATGCGAGTGGTGAATATGGTCTCTGTGCCCCTCATAGTGATATACCCGGTAAGGTGATCTAATTTTAGAATCTGATTCTTCACTACTACGCCGATAGAGCGTATGGTAGTGGAATTTGGGTACACCTGTTCTGGGTGAATTAAAGGAAAAGAAACAAAGAACCCAATACATCCCACACATTCAGTCCCTGTGTACATCATAAAAGTTGTCAATAATTCGGCATGCTTTATGTCTTTCATTTTTTCTGACACAATCCACCTGTGCAGGTCTAAAGTTTCTATCAAATCATTTAGAACATGCCTCGGGGGTTTGCGCAGACGAAGGTCTAAAATCTCTTGTCTGGCAGCAGTAAACAGATCCTGAGCATATGTTCTGCAGACTAAGGCACGCTCGATGGTACGGGTCTGATTGAATAATGAATGGCTGATGGCAAGAAGCGCCTGCGCTTCGGACCTTACAGCCTTAATGATATTCTCATTGCTATTAGTGAGGTGTTGGAAACCAGTGGCCACTTGATTTGCCAACCATGCTGAGTATTGAGATTGTTTGGTTATTTTATAGGTGTTTGCAATAGAGTTACCTGAACCGAAAAGACCTGTAACATCTCCGAACAAGTCTCGCTTAGAGCGTACGGGTGGAATTTGAACGGCAAGTCTGCCTTTATAATCAGAAACTAAATCATCGAGCCGTGCCTGCAGCCATGCATATGTTTTGTCCTTTATGTCACAATGGGTTACATAAGCTGACAGGATGTTCGAGATATTGTAACTAACATGCGCCATTACAAGATTCACGTCATGTAATAAGGTTTTGTTTACATTTCCCTTAATGAGACCACCAGGAGGGAGAGGGTAGGTCTTAGGACACTGCGTGGGCTTGTGATATCCGCAGGTGGTTAAATTAAAACAATGATGCCAAGTCCAAGTGCAGTTCTGGGGACTGGTGTAAGTCTCCAGACTAGCCTCGCATCGCCCCACGCAGTATGTCCCCTCCTTCCGGCTGGTCCAGATGAAGGCTTTAAGTCCACTGCGGTCGTTAATAGAGGAGGAGGTTACATTGAAAATTAACTCTGTGTATCCTATGTGTGTTTGATTATGTGGCTCGGTATAGGTGCATCGATAGGTGCTCGGCTCTAGATCCATCGTGCGGTAGCACTTTTTTGGATCTAAGCCATGGTTATTTTCATAATGTAGCAGATGTAAGCTGCCAATGTCAGTGCCTGGGTACTCTTTAAGCTTGTACCAGGCTGTGGTGTTGGGTTGTGTGAATTTTATGGGCTGCAAAAGTGTGTAGCCAGTTACTGTCCTAGATGGGAGATGGGTGGAACCTGACCTACAGCAAATTTTTGCGGCACAATTTGGTTCCGGTGCTATCCCGGGAGGCCATGTAACTGGTTCCCTTGGCGGTATGGTGATATGAGGTGTGGATGGCCCCTTAAAATATCTCCACACCCATCTCCCACATTTCAGATGGTAGTTCAGGAGGATACGCTGCCCCAGCTTCACACATGAGTTCCCTGACACCCTCCTGGTATCCGGCACCCATGGGATTGCTGCAGCAAGCCTAGAATGGGAAAGACACAAAGGAAACCCGGTTAATTCTCTTCAGCACCTTTGAACAATTTACATTGGGACATGTGGTACCACTTTAGCTTCCCCCGGATGGTCACGGCTATACAGCTGTTGCAGACAGCTTTCACTTCATATGGCCCATGCCATCGGGGAGCAAAAGCGTCTTGCTTCACAAAGACTCGTACCATGATCATGTCCCCCTCTGTAAATTTAGTTTCAGAGGTGGGGTTAAACTGACGCTCATTCTGCAGGTCAGACTGCTGCTGTCTCAGCGCAGCCTGAGCATGTAGCATCTTGAGCCGCTCCTGCAGTTGAGCCAGCACCACCTGCTGTTTTATCCGCACCAACGGCCCCAGGTCGGCAGGGGAAATTGCTGGGTCAATGGGCAGTTTCATCACCCTCCCGGTCATAAGCTCATATGGGCTAATGCCTGTAGCTTTGGAGGGTGTAGCCCTTAAGACGGTCAGAACGGTGGGCAGAGCCTCAATCCACCCATTCTGGTGCTGTGCCATTTGTTTGGCAATGCCCTCTTTAATTGTGCGGTTCACCCGCTCAACCATTCCGGAGCTCTGAGGTCTGTAAGGGATATGCAGTTTTTGCTTTATATTCAACATCTTGCACATGTCTTTAGTCACCTGGCCCGTGAAATGAGTCCCCTGATCAGATTCAATTTGCATCGGCGCTCCCCAGAGGGGGATAATCTGGTTCGCCAGCACTCGTGCCACAGTATTCGCGGTGTTATTACGTGTGGGGATTGCTTCAACCCATTTGGAGAATTTATCAATGATCACGAGGCAATAGCGATACCCCCCCTTGGCACTGGGAAGCGGACCAATGAAATCTAACTGGAGGGATTCCCATGGCCCTTTTGGAGGGTCTGGCCGCCGCAGGTTCATGCGACCACGCTTACCCTGGTTGACAGTGGCACACACAAGACATGAATCACACCATTGCTTAACATCCAAAGACATCTGCGGCCACCAGAAGTACCGCTTTATCAATTTGATTGTTTTATCAGCTGCCACATGTGCATATTCATGGTACATTGCGATGATTGGGTTTTGAAGACTAGCAGGAACGACATATCTACCATCCCGTAGCACTATGCCCTCTTCGACTGTCACCAGCTGGTCCTGCTTTAAGTGTGGTATGAGTTCACCCCCCTCCTCCCACAACTCCTGCTGATATTGCTTGAGGTCAAAGGGAGTAACCTGAATCGCACTCACAGCAGGGCCCAATGAAGTCTCCTGCTGCCAGTCATCACCGCATGAAGCAGCTAATTTAGCTAGGTGATCAGCAATGCTGTTATTTTTTTCATGCACATCTGGATTTTTTGTAATGTGCGCTCGCACTTTAATTACTGAAAGGGGAGCTTTGCGGTCCTGAGTCGCTTGCCATATCGCAGTAACAATATTAAAATGTTTTATCGGCGCTCCGGCAGCCGTGAGAAACTTGCGCAGTTGCCACTGAGCCATGAAATCATGCACCACCCCGAACGCATAGCGGCTATCAGTATATACGCATAACGATTCGGGGTGGGCTTTAATGGCTTCTAGCAACGCGACAAGCTCAGCTTCCTGTGCTGACATCCTAGGAGACAACTTAAATAACAACTGTTGGCTATTTTTAGAGTTGTCCTGAGGGACCCAGACCGCACATCCCGTATGAAATCGGCCCTCACTCCAGAACCGCGAGCCATCAATATACGCTCGGGTCTGACCAGGCAGTTCTACCTCACCGACCGGGCTTTGCACCTCTGGTCTCGGTTCACAGATGTGCGGCTGACCTTCTATGTCCCCAAGCAGATGCGGTAGGATTCGGTTGTTTTCTACCGTGATCTCACGCGCTTGAATATCAGTTAGCCATCTTGCTAACCTGTGAGATGATACGCCTTTGATTTGGCCCTGCATCAGCATTCGAACCGGCGTGTGCATTGTGTGCACAACAACAGGTTGAAACCCCACAATAGGTTCTGTTGTTGTTAACATCCAATGAACTGCAAGGACGTGCTGCGTACATGGGTCAAATCCCTGCTCGACTGGAGATTTTTTGCGACTGTAGTATGCAATTGGACAACCCCCCAT
Source organism: Anguilla anguilla (assembly GCF_013347855.1). Lineage (NCBI taxonomy): Eukaryota > Metazoa > Chordata > Actinopteri > Anguilliformes > Anguillidae > Anguilla > Anguilla anguilla. The sequence continues at coordinate 29,078,284 of NC_049203.1, read as the reverse complement.
GCTCTTGAGCTAACACGCCACTAAGTGTATTTGCGTGCGCGTCCACCTGAATATGAAATGGTTTAGACGGATTAGGCAAACCTAATGCCGGAGCCACGCACAAACGCTGTTTCAAAGCTGTAAATGCAGCATCGTGCTCCTCAGTCCATTCAAGCACATCGGATGGCTTAGATTTCCCTTTTAACAGGCTGTACAACGGGGCCGCAGTTTCAGCAAAATCCGGGATGAAATCACGTAGATAATTAGCTATTCCCAACACTTTTTGTAACGCATTTAAAGTGTAGGGTCGGGGTAGTTCCGCAATACTTTTACGCCTGTCCTCCGTCAAAGCACGGTGATTTTGACTAAGGGTGTAGCCTAAATAGTGGACTTCTTTTTGCGCAAGTTGCGCCTTCTCTTTATTAAGCTTAAATCCTGCCTTCCCCAGGGTCTGTACTACTGTGTCCACTACTTGGAGGTGATCCTTGAGTGATCCCCCCGTCGCCACTAGGATGTCATCCACATAGTGGATGACATCACCCGTTGCCAGCAGCGGTCCCAAAACATCAGCTACTGCTCTATGGAAAATGGCTGGACTATTGTGGTATCCCTGTGGCATTCTTTCCCAGGTGTACTGAATCTGATTAACAGTAAATGCCAATTTCCACTGATCCCTTCGCTTAACCTTAAGGGACCAAAAGCCATTTTTGATGTCCAGAACAGTAAACCAACACGCATCGGTTGATATCTGAGTCAAGATAGTAGATGGGTTTGCCACAATAGCTGTGGCCCTGGGCAGTACATGATTGAGACGCTGATAATCAATACAGAGACGCCATTTACCATTTGGCTTTGGCACCGGTAGACAGGGAGAGTTAGCGGTTGAGCTGCACCGCCGAACAATACCTCTCATTTCGAGTTGTTTAACTATTTCATGTACCGCGGCCTCTGCCTCTGGTTTAATGCGGTATTGCTTTTGGGGGGGAGGTGGATCCCCCTCAATACCAACTTCAAAGTCCACAAGGCCACAATCATGTTCATGATTGGCCCAAACATCACTATGTTTGCTAATCAATTGCTGGATGGGATCTGCAGTGGATATAGACATAATGCGGTTTCCCGGAGGGCGCTGTTTTGCAGCCCTTTCAGTTCTTATTTCAATTTGTTTTTCAAGACAATGAATCACAAATCCGTATTTCCGCATTATCTCCATGCCCAGTATAGTCCCTTCTCCAAACCAGTAATTCGCATTCGCAGAGCGTTACTCTGGATTGCCCAGTTCTGTTTGTCAAATGCAAAGGATTCTACCTCTGCTCGCAGTTTTCTTAACTCATCTGAGCGCGATCTTTCCAACTCTCTAGTGCTAGTCACAGCTCTCACATTTGCAGATAACGCAACTAGATCGTTTCGGCGCAACAGGTAAACAAGTACAGCAGGAAGTTTTCGATATTGGGATCTAAGTTGCAGCTGCCGACCCTCTGTCTGGTACCAACGAAGTATTTCAGCGTTGCCCCAATTCAGGCTAACTCCTCTATCACGCACCCGAACGATGGCATTTTTAAAACACACGCCAAACATCTCCATGACCTCCTGGTCTACACTGCCGCTATCGAATCCCTCACACTCCATGGTACAGTTAAAATTATTAAATCACCACCGGATTTCTACGTCTCCGGTCTATTAATTGGGTATGTCGACCCGTTCTACAAATGTGTCTGTATGGTGTTTTATCTTTCCCTCAACACTTTCTAAAAAGTAGTAAAGACTGTACTTACCACCACAGCTGGAAGTAGAACAGAACGACAGCGACGCCAAACCTCATATCAATGTACAGTAGGACAGGAAGTTGTCGTCTTACGAAAGTGGTCACGCAGGCAAAAACCACAGACAGCAATCAGATCACGTCGGGGTCACCAAAATGTAGGCTCTCGAAACTACACCAAGGAGGGAAATAGTTCGGAGTGAAGGTTTATGCAGAATGTCTTCCTCTGTTGCTGTTGGAAAAAGGTTATTCTTTAAGCAGCCTGTGAATACTGTATCTATGTTTTACTATCCCCGCTGATCTTACTCGTTATATCTGACTCCATATTAATTAATAAGTTATGTTCCAAATTAGAATTTAGGCTTGATTTAGAATGGACCTCAGTTCGTCTGAAGTTCTACACCGAGGGTCAACGCAGTTTCACCCGGTACGCACCGCGGATACGCCCGTAACGACAATTTAACTAGCTGTTTGCAGACGACACAGCGGTTGTGAGATTTCCCTCATGGGGAGTATAACCTAATTAAGGTTCAGGGACTCCGAAAGGGCCAATATTGGTCATCCCAGGATCAACTTGGTTCTGCTGACGGTCCCGCCTTAACTGAAAACTTGGTGATCAAACAAGTCCAACGGGCAGTTCCCTAGTCATAATTGGGGGAAACCGACTTAGAGGGCTTTTACAAGAACGAAACATTGACCAAGACCACACAAATCAAGTCATTAACAGTTTTAATGTCAGGTAGGTTATACACTTAAAATAATCAATTTGTCGTTTCAGAATTTAGAAAATAGTAAAACAATAAAAGTACATCATATCAAAGATAAAGATGAGCATACCTGACAGCAGTCTACACACAGAAAGAGTCTTGTGTGGGAAGTCTGATTGCAGATTCCCAGAGGGCCCTGTTCCTCTCCTATAAGAACCCAGCGCAGGCAGGTGGATGTCGCCACAAAAGGCTCATAAAACCATAAATTTACTTGGAGGGGGGAAGATTGGAATTTGGTTCAGACAGGATCAGACAGATGGATTTACCAGGAGGAGTGTCCAAAAAATACAGTTGACTTCCAAATTTATTAAAATAGATTTTCTCTAGGTTTGCTGGTTTTAAAACCTAAACCAGAGCATCACTCGCACAGAGACCATAAAAACCATACCAAATATGAATATTTGTTCTCGTGATTGTCATGAAAACTCTGAAAAACATGAAATAACTGTACAATCTTAACCAACTGTCAACTCTCAATGTCTTTCCACAGTGTATCAAGATTGCATAGTGTAGTGTATCAATGTATTCGACCCAAATCTGGATTTATTTCCTAACCAAAAGTGTGCGTGAGTAAATTTCTCTCCTTATGAAGGTTGGGAGACAAGTTACCCAGTGACACCAGGTGAGGGCACTGTGGCTGTCCCTCAACTGTCCTGAGCAATTTGCCCCATTTTCGCCATGTGATTTTATTACTTGCCATCTGAAACCTCCAGGATGTTGGGATAATTTTAGAATTGCTTGACCATAGAAAAGAGGTGTCACCTGTTAACTGTCGCAAAACCAGATGCCAAGGTCTTACGGGTCACTCTGTCCCGACAATATCAGACTCTGCACCTGGCGAATTGCTTTACGACAGTCAGAGAGGAAATTCCACTCTATGCCTGTTCCCGTGGGCCTTACACGAATGTTGTGGAAACCCACAATATCTTTGACAAATTCCAGTCTGGTTTTCGGCAGAAGCATTGCACTGAATCGGCTCTCCTCAGAGTCTCTAATGACATCCTGATGCGTGCAGATGCTGGTGAATGCTCAATTTTGATACTGTTGGACCTCAGTGCAGCGTTCGATACAATCGATCACAATATCCTCATTGAGAAGCTTAGGCAGTGGGTGGGTTTAGCTGGGACAGCCCTGGATTGGTTTTCATCCTATCTTTCTGACAGAAAATTTTCTGTCTCTATTGGTGATTTTGTGTCTTCTTCTGCGTCACTGTCTTGCGGAGTGCCCCAAGGCTCAATCCTGGCTCCTATTTTATTCTCTTTATATATGCTTCCCCCTAGGGAAAATCATTAGTTGTTTTAAATCAATCTCCTACCACTGTTATGCAGATGATTTACAGCTGTACTTTTCCTTTAAACCTGATCAAATGGATAAGCTGGCTGTCATACAGGACTGTTTAGCTGCTATCAAAGACTGGATGTCAAACAACTTCCTTCAGTTGAACTCAGATAAAACTGAGGTTCTCGTTATTGGCCCCGACAGTGTAGCGGTGTATCGGTCCGTGGTCATCAAATATTAAGACCAATTAAAAAAATCTGGTGTTATTTTTAACCAGCACATGAATTTCGAACAACACGTCAAGATGCTGATTAGGTCATGTTTTTTCCAGCTAAGAAACATTGCAAAATTAAGATATGTGGTGTCTACTTCTCAGCTGTAAACAATTATCCAATCTTTTATCTCATCCCGCCTAGACTACTGCAATGCGCTTTTTACTTGCCTTAGCAAGTCAGCACTGGATCGACTCCAGTTGGTCCAGAATGCCACTGCTAGGCTGCTGACTAGATCCCGCCGAAGGGATCATATTACCCCATGTTGGCCATGCTTCACTGGCTACCAGTTAAATTCATGATCGATTTTAAAATCTTGGTGACTACTTACAAGGCATTGCATGGTCACGCTCCTGCATACATTAGTGATCTGCTGTCTCCATACTCCACCGGGAGGTCTCTTAGGTCTTCGGACCAAGGACTGCTGGCTATCCCTCGGTCTAAACGGAAGACGAAGGGTGATCGTGCTTTTGCCACTGTGGCGCCTAGGTTATGGAACAGCCTTCCCATTGATATCAGATATGCGAACACTGTGGACACTTTTAAGCGGTGTCTAAAGACTCATTTGTTCAGACAGGCTTTTAATTGATGCCCAAATTGTTTTATGTTGTTGTTTTTATGGATGTGTGTGTATATGTGTGTATACATTTGCTGCTTTTATTTGCACTTGTGAAGCACTTTGTGGCCCTTGTCCTTGAAAAGTGCTATATAAATAAATTTTACTTACTTAGTTACTTACATTTAATCAACTTAGTTTTACCATTTTCTACGCTAATGTAATGATTGCAGAATGTGTATTCTGCCTGTCAACATGAACAGCAATTGCATGAGGGCTACCGGTAATGATTTTCATTAACTGGCAGCACTTGCATAATATGTCAAATTCAATGCTTTATCAGTACTACCTTGTTCAAAAGAACAAGAACCGAACACTGAAACAGAAACCTACATCGTTTAATTGTCAAAACAGATTTCTTTACAGCTTACTGTAAACTTAAGTTAAATTTACCCTACTCTTCAGTCATATTAAAAGAACAAAATATTATAATCTGAGTTCCTTTAGGCTTTCTGTACATTGCTTTCATTATCATGTACATCATTGTTACCAGACAATAAGAAATATTGTCAACTTTGTTCCTTTATTAAATAGCAAGTTAAGGTAAGGTAAACAATGAACAAGTAAAAAAAGAGGAAAGTACTTCAATAAGACCTTGGGAATATAAAAGCATGTGAAAAATAAGCTCCCCATGACTTGAGTCTTGATGACAATCCTAGCAATCCTACTTGAATGTGATTCAGGAAGACATTGTTTACCAGTTTTGTAAAAATGAACATTTATAGACATATCTATGTCATGAGTGGATTTCCAATTCCATATTTTTATCCCCTAGCTAGCTAGAAAAGAAGAACGTAACAATGAACTTGTAATATCTCTGCCATTTTTTTTTTTGCAAAATGAACACAGATGAACGAGTCTCCATCTCATGCACATACACCCAGAAATTCACACACACACACACACACCCACCCGTGTACACATTCACACACACACACATAGACTGACAGACACACACGCACAAAAAACGGATTCCTCCCAGCAAAGATTTCCAAAGGTTTGCACAAAATAAGTTGTTACAAGTTGACGCATCATTTATTACAATAGACAAATGTGCTGAAAGGCTTGTATATATTTTTTTCAAATACGTCAATCGGAAGCCAGATTGCGGACGAGCAATCTCTCTCTCTCTCTCTCTCTCTCTCTCTCTCTCTGCACACCCCACTGGAGGCAGTACAAAATAAAGTTCTAAATAAGGACATGCTGATGATGTAATAGTTCATAGGCTCTGCAGCAGGCACATCTCTTATTGTTTAGCTTCCTCACTGGAATGTCTATATCAGAGGCACTGGGGGAAAAGCACAGTACAGCAGGCGTGCGAGTCTTTAAGCTGCGGGGCTTTGTCGGCGCATGGCACAGGTAGGAAGAGGCTTCAAAACAAAAATACGCACTTTGGTTAAAACAGTATCTTGTGCGGCAGACAGTATGTATCTGGTGAAGTCATTAAAGTTGACTTTGTATCCAGGCATGACTCATAGTGGTAACCATGAATTGCAGGGTATATTATGTTTCCTAATGAGTTTCCTTGCATTTTACAGAATAAATCATCTATTAAAGCTCTTACTGGAATTTAATGTGCATATGAAGCCCAGAACAATGCTAAAACCGCTAATTTGTTTACAAATTCTTTACATTCATCAGAGAATTGAATGATTAGAGAGAGCATATGGTTTACTAAAATTGTATAACTCATTTCATATATGTCTTCCTATCAAAATAAATAATTTCTCTGGGTCAACTGCAGTATGCTTAGCTGTAGTTTAAACCTCAGGTATTAACTTCTAGACCACAAAAATGTACAGAACTGTAATTTAGTTCTGTGGTCTAGAGGTTTAAATCAAATGTTTAAACACCAGATATGCGCACTACAATTGACCCTTTTCGCAGACCATTTTTGTGAAAGTTTACAATTACAGATATTGAGTTACCGAGAGGTGCCTATTGAGAAGTTCTTTCAGGGTATGGCCAGGGCAAAAGTTATCCTTAACAAGTTTGTGGAGTGAACATCACAGTTCCATGGCCATTATGATATCTCATCTATAAAGATTATAAACTGTTTTGTTTTAGATCACTGGTCATGTCTGTGCCCAGTTTGGGCTCTCCAGCATTCCTGGCAGTGATACATGTACCAATAAATCAGTCGAAGGAAATAATTAAAATGCCAGCTGCAGGTGTGTCCTCATACCTCAGTCTGCACATTACATTACATTACATTCATTTGGCAGACGCTTTTATCCAAAGCGACGTACAAAAAAATGCATTTCATGGTCGTAGACAACTGCTGAACACGGGTTCAGTAAGGTACAATACTTATTTTGTACAGCTATTTCTAGCCGAGAACAATGAACACTATTCTGGCCTAACATCTGCAAAGCCAACTAGGCAGAAGAATAAGCTACAGCACCTCACTGCTTCAGACCCTTTTCTTCTGCTGACCCCATACCCCATTGCACAATCCTTTAATGGCTTCTGCTGATATACCTGGCCACAGAGAAAATGACTGAAGCAATGCAGGTTAAGCTCAAGGGTACAACGACAGTGAATCAAACCTGTGACTTTTAGGCTACAAGACCAACTCCTTACCCATTATAGTATACTGCCGCGGCTGCCTTATATTAAATTTATGTTTATGTAAGTTTTCTTAACCATTTATTGTGTTCATACCGAGTAAATTACTGCTGATACTATGCAGAACAAATATGTGCTAAGCAAATGTAAAGTTTTCGGCAGGACATGCTTGTTATCACCTGCTGATTTAAATTGATTTTTCAGATATTGAGTTATATTTCTGCTGTAGAACAGTTCTCAACTAGTGTTCTTCTTGCAGAACTTCCGGAATTTTAAAATGATGATATACACTATTTCAAATCTTCTACATAGATAATATTGGCATTGTATAACAGGTAGTGCAATATACTAACAAGGTTCAGGAAATGGTAGATTCTACAGATAACCTTTTGAAAGTAGCACACAGAAAAATGTTCACGGTTAATTTAATGTTCAGAGTTCATATGAGACATATAATTCTATACCAAAGATACTTAAGATGAAATTTACTTTAAAAGAGTTGGTTTCACACCAAACATTATACTGTGATCTATTTTAAGAATGTGAATTGGTTGGAAGTGAACATGCACAAATGTTTATTTTCTTCCTGAAATAGTCAAATATATAAGCAAAAATGTAACATCTGCAGTAATAACATTTAACATTTAATTATGCATAAAACAACCCTGTGTTCAGCCTCATTTTGATTAATGTTATCCAATGATTACATTTATTATGAAATTCTTAAGTGTACTCATGGATCAATATCAGTGTGCATCTTGCATACCAACTCTGTAGTAAATTGTTAGATGTCAAACCGTAATGTCAAACATTAACCTCTGATTTTTGTTGCCAGCCATGTAGCTCCAACTCAAACTGGAGATATTCAAAGTTAAATAATTTGCTCATGGTGCTGAGTGCAGCCTCCTCTATGGTCAATATTCTGAAAGACAGATGTTAACTAGCAGAGTGGCAACCAGGCTATAGCTCCAATAAACAAAGACAAACAAACAAAAAAACATTGGTAAAACACTTTTCTGGCCCATAGGGTTCATTACATTTGAACCCTATGGCTTCACACCAGTGTCTGCTACTTTAAAATGAATTGTAGATTCAACCCAGTCTGAGACACTATAACAAACATGCAGCTACGTCCCCAATAATTTTTTCTTTCATTTAAATAGATTAAAGCAAAGACCAATTCTTTGAATATGTTTTACATTTTCCATGTAATTGTGAAATATTTCATAATCCTACCACCAGAACTCACGCTGCCCCTTACTGGCCAAGGCAGATAGCCCCCTGAGCATGGGATAGAACCAGTATTTCATAACAGGTACATCATAGCATATTATCAGAATTGCTACTTAAACCACACTGAACATCCTGTTTGAAGAATACCATATTGGTCATCATCATTGCCAGGACTGGTGACAGGACCAGGAATGTGTGATTTTGCAGGGAAGGCATTGCATGGGGACTGTGGCTCTGGACGTTTTTCTGCATTTAGACCATACTGGCAAATTGAAATGCAAAGCATGTCCTCTGGTAATTGTGGTAGAGCTGACTGCTTCATGTTGTGCGCTGACTATTGGCATTAAGACACAGCTCCCCATCATTATGATGTGTTTTAAAAAAAATTTATTTCAATATATTTGAATACAGTTGGGAACCCACAAGCTCAAGATGAGATGCCTGTGTGACACTGATTGCAACTGTAACGTTCCAGTACTATGGCTGGACAGGTGTAATTACACAATCAAATTAATCCCTAATGTTTATTTGGTACCAAAATACACAATCAACCTTTTCCACTGGACTTTAGTGCACAGTACAATCCTGTAATTACTGATTGGGAGGACATGTGGTTACCAGCTTTACTGTGACCAGACATGGCCTAAGGCAGCCAAGTGGAAATGTGGAGAAAACATCCATTGTAATGTTTTATAGAAAGCTGAACTCCATTCATTTTTTAATTTTTGGAAGTGGCAGCCTTCAAGGCTCATGTCACATCTTCTTCACATTGCTGGGGGGGGGGGTGGGAGACATAGTGCTTTTGGAGTTTCATCTTTAGTGCTTAAACAAGTTTTAACCATCCTATTATGTTTGGGGTTAATTTTCAAGGTTTACTGACTCTAAAAACTTGGTTAACATATTTTTTCAGCTAGATTGTTCATGACTTTTCCTAATTTTATGGGTAAAAACATGGTAAACATAAAATTAACTCAATGATATTTTTTTCAATGTCCTGTACACATTTGTAAGCATCAGTGTTGTTGGTGGTCATTTTGACCCCAAGCTCTATAGTTATATAAAACCTGAGAAGGTATAAACATTTTACACAGCTCTTCATTTTGATCTTGTTTTTGTTGTTTTGGCTGATACTGAGGGCACTTTCACTTGAATTTTTATGATTAAAAAAAAAAAAAAGATTTTTATGATTCCTTGCTTTAGACCCCTAACATACGACATTTCCTGCAGCTTCCCTGGGAAGTACACCTGTAGCAGTGTGCGGGCTCTGATAGTTCATGCAACATGGGGGCGGGGCAAACATAGTTCCCAAGAGATCTCTGATAATTCACGTAGCGTGGGCGGGGAAAACTCTTTTCTCTTTGCATTTGTGCCTCAACTAAAGATTTTAAAAATGCCCACCAGACAGATGCTTAGATTTTCTGCCACTGAGGTTTTGTCACAGCTCTTGGAGAGTGAAAGTGATTTAAAGGAGGATGTGTCTGAGACTAATGTTGAGAAGGACCCTGATTATGAGGCATTCTCCTCTGATCAGAATGAGGCCCTTGGGATACCACAGGTTGACCCCCCTGAGACCCTTGAGATACCACATTTTGACCCTCCTGTCATCTCTCAACCACCAAGAATTGACACGTTCATTTCCAAAAATGGAAAGCTGCTATGGTACCGCTGCTAATGTTATCAAAATGGTTTCAGGCCCCGCCAGATATACTAACAATCATGTAAAAAACATAAAATCTTCATTTGGACGCTTCATCAGTGCAAAAGGATATTCTTCATATGACAAACTTAGAGGGGAGGCGTGTGTAAGGTTCATTTTCTCTCAAAACGAAATTCTGGTGATTAATTTACTTTTTATTGGTGTTTCTTCATTATTGAATAACTGTTGTATGTGTGGCACCGCACTGGGCGTGATGGTGCAGAAATACACAGACCGGAGGTTTGGGGAAAAATAGCCCCAAAAATAGCCCCATTATTTAACAAAAGTCGAAAACAAACAAAAACCCTATTCTCAAAAACCAAAGTTCTTTTCTAGATGAAAAGAAACTTCACAAAAACTTGGGTAATGTTGTCCAGGAGACAGCTTAGAAAGTCCCTCTTCAAGCTGGAAGAGGGATGCGGTCCTGCATCTCAACTGCCTTCTGAAACATAAACAAAAATCAGACATAAGGCAGGGTTTTCGCTAGGTTTCAGAGGGCTTAGGCGCTCTCAGCTATATTTTGGAACAGCGTTTTTTTTTTTTTTTTTTAATATATGAAAAAACGCTTTGACCAGCGGTTTTCATCAGAAAAAGACGTTACACAGCCTAACTTTGTTTAGCTACCAAGCCACGTTAGTTACTAATGTTAGTTCAATCGAGGTATCTTTATGTAACGTCAACTAACTAGCTTCACTGGCTAACGTTGTCATAAAATTTTTCCCGACCGTGAAAACTGAATTACTTGTTTACATTTTTGACAGATGTGGCTTGTGGGTAAATCTATCGCTGTTTCCGTCGCAGCACTTTCGACACAAGCAATTCGGAAGCGCTTTCTTAAAATTTATTTTTACCGTGAAGAGTGCCTGACCCGCAACCGTAGTAATGTGTTAACACGGCGGCACAATTATATCGAGAAATACCATCTTTGGGGAAAAAAACGCTATATTCTGTAAATGCATTTAACCTACCATGCATAAAAACATAAAAACGCTTGACAATCACCCACTTATATTTATAATACCATCATAATGCGCGGAGTGTTTAAAACCATAAAGCCACCTATCCGTTTTTTTTGTTTGTTTTTTGTCAGTGCATCAACGTCATTTTTACATTCATTCTGATATGGCACCTAAATGCCTTTTTACATTCATTCGGCTTAAGGCGCTCCGCCTAAGCCTTTCTTTGGTAGGGAAAACCCTGCATAAGGGTTAAAATCTTTGCTGCCACCACAAAAAACTCCCTTCAGGGGAGGCCAGGGCCTCCTTTTATGCTCCCAGCTCATTTCCCTGGAGTGGCGGCAGCTGTGTCTCCTCATTGCTTTCAGGTGTGTTGATTGCAAGTGAGGGAGTTGGGGAATTTCCAGGTTGCCGCTCTCCAGGGTCCTGCGGCTGGGCTCCCTACCATAGCGCTGTTCTGGGTCCTGAACAGCTGGTCTGGTGGCAGGTTTGGGCTGACGCATTTTAGGTTGGGAGGGGCATTGCGGGGGCCGCGCCCCGATCCACACCACATATGTTACTTAGTGAAGTTCTGAAGTGTTTTCTGAACCTAAACATTTAAATGTTTGAAATTTTGTTTGTTTTTTCCTGGGGTCAAATTGACCCCAAACTTAATAAATGTTATAGTTTTACTGTGTTTGATAATAAAAGGTGTGTTTCTTTCCAAATGTTTTTTATTTTTATTTTTAATGAGCACGTATCAATCAATCAATATAAAGTCTAAAAACACCAAAAATATATTCTTCTTTTCATTTTAGGTCAATCAATGAGATTTTATGGTGATCTGCATATTTCTCAATCGTCATGTAATATCAATACTTGATGTATAAGGGGAGGATGGGGGGAGTCATGTTTTATTTACTGGGCTATTAAGATGGTCAGTAGAACAGCCTAAAGTAGCTGAGAGAAAAACTTGGGTAACATTTTCAATTACAGTCATTTTCTGTAGGTTTACATTGCTGGGATAAATTTTACCCCAGACATAAAAGTTATTAATTTGAACATAATAGGAGGGTTAATTCAGCCAGTTTAGTGTTGCTCTCTCTTAAGAAGAAACATAATTATTATCTATAAAGATGACAGCACTGACAGCACAGGTAATTATTATCTGAAAGTACACATACCTATTTTCCCTCTAGGGATATGACCCATTTCTGTAAAATTGAGCAGACGTTCTGTTCACAGACACACCTACCATGCTACCATGTTCTACTCATTCAGGTTGAAAATCAACCACACATCCAAATCAAGAATGTACGTATGCAAAATAGGCAGCCAGTCCTGAAACTGAGATACTACTTTGAGAGAAACCATTCTTTAAAAACAGGATTTAGAAAAAACCTTTCAGAAATGTTATTCTGTTTATGTGCAGTTCATTGGTCTGGTTTAGGCCATGATTATCTAAAATAAAGCAGTATTGAAATCACTGTCAGCTCCTTACTGTAGTGTCACAGTCAGGATTGCTCAATCCAGTCTCCCCATAAACCCATCTCAATTCTATTTTCATTGACATCTCATGGCTCACAGTAGAACACCAGTGCCATAAACATCATACCTCTCATAATACAGAGAAGAAGGTTCTCTGACCTTACAAAAAAACATTTGTCCAATAACCACATGTGAACACCCAACATGTGAAGAGTACACATGTGAACTATAAAAATAATCCCACTTATGAAATGGAAAAAAATGGTAACCTATGATATTGAGATAAGGTAACCTATGCTATTTCAAGTTACATTTGAAAAATTCAGTCACATATGAAAATGGAAAATGGAAATTCATGAAATTTCATGTCACATGCTTTGTTTTCGAATGTGAAAAAGGCCAATCATGTGAAAATGTCCAGTTCACATGCAACATTTTCTTCACATCTGAATTTAAATCCATCAATCCATCCATTATCTATACCCACTTATCCTGAGCAGGGTCGTAGGGGGTGCTGGAGCCTATCCCAGTGTGCATTGGGTGAGAGGCAGGAATACACCCTGGACAGGCCGCCAATCCATTGCAGGACACACACACCATTCACTCACACACTCATACCTATGGCAAATTTTGAGTCTCCAATTAGCCTACCTGCATGTCTTTGGACTGTGGGAGGAAACTGGAGAACCCAGAGGAAACCCACGCGGACACAGGGAGAACATGCAAACTCCACAAAGAAAGGCCCTAAGCAGAGATTCAAAGCCACGACCTTCTTGCTGTGAGGTGACAGTGCTACCCACAGCACCACCGTGCTGCCCTGAATTTAAATATGATTCAGTAAATTTAAAAAATGTTACATTCACATGTGAAATTGTGATTTTTAACATGCAAAGGCTAAATTCACATGTGATTTTTTCTTAAAGGAGCTCACACTGTTCAACAATATAAAATGAGAATGCTTGGTACATGGAAACAATCCCAAAACCAATAAATACAATATACAAAAATATTAGTGATAAATGATAACACATGATTTAAGACAAGCAGCAAAAATGTTTAGCCTTTTTACAGAAAAAAGCGGCTCCAGGCAGCTGCTCCCAGGGCCGTTGCTGCCTCAGGTAACCCTGTCTGGCACATAGGATTATCGGTTTCCCCTTTAGAGAGGATATGAAAACTGGCTGGCTGTTCATATTGCTCCTCTTATTGAAAGCACTAGGATCTCTTTACAGCCACAGTAAACACCTTTTGCAACCTTAAGCCCAGAATATTCCGGCGCAAGACTGCACCTCGGGATATTCCTGGAAAGAGTTCTGTACCTGAGAATACAAAGACCTAAAAACTCACTGAGATCTAAACACAATTTTAGCCTGTTATTTATGTTGTAAGTTTTTTGTTCTTATTTGTTATTTACACAATTTTTTGCCAAACTCTTGATGTTGTGGAAGTAATAAAAAACACCTTGACTTGTTTACAAGCATTTGTCAGAGATGATTTAACTGCAAAGAGGTAGACTGAACAAAAGTTAAGTTCCTGGTTACAGGCAAATGGAAACCATAACAGGCAATGAAATAGGAATTGTACTGTGAGCTGGAGGCTCAGTCACTGATGTCTTCTCACCCTATTAGCTGCATTTATTGGAGAAGGAATATTGATATGCATCACGGGACCAAATAGCTACATTATTACATTTCATGTCCTAGCCTGGGAGATTTACAATACAGTTATAATTATGATCTATCAAAGTTTCCATGGAATCAAACGGCAATCAGCTAGAGTTACATCTCACTAATGTCACTCAGACAGAAGCAACTGTCATTTAATTGTTGAATGTTAAAGTGATGAAGTGTCGGAGTGTATGCATGTGTGTGTATGTTTGTGTGATTGAGTGTGTATGAGTGGGTGCCTGTGTGTGAGTGAATGTGTATGAGTGTGTGCATGTCTGTGTATGTGTCTGCATGCACGTGTTTGTGTGTGTCTGTGTGCATGTGTGCCTACTGTATATGTACATATGTGTGTTCAAGTGTGTATAGGTGTGTGAGTGTTTGACAGAGAGGACAAGAGAAAAAGAGAATGAAGAGAGGAGAGTATGTGCAATGTGAATTGTTTGGTCTATATGGCAAATGATTGAAGTGATAAGACAGTGGAATAATGCAGCTGCATAAATTGCGCTTGGCAGAAATTTAAAAAGTAAAGACTGCATTGTAGTTATTGTACATAGTTAATAATAATTAATCAACGTCAAAATTTATTCAATAGTAGCTGGGTTTACATGGAGCCTAATATTCCGATTAAAATTGGTTTAAAAGCCCAAGCAGAATGAAAATGCTCCATATAAACACCTCAATCTGAATAAACAGGCCCAAACAGATTGAAATTTCAATCGGTTGCAGAGGGGTAGTTTAAACCTTTTCATAAACCGATCAAAAGAAAAATTGTACCATATAAACGATGAAACTGATTATTTTCTGGATGCGTTCTTTCTGCGCATGCCCACCGTCTTGTCCTAAATGCGTGGTGACGTACGTTTCTCTCCACTTCCAAAAAATGGCGGCTTCCAAGCAGAACTGGACCACAGCGGAGAGTTTGTTTTTAATCCAAACGTCCAAGCGTTGAACAAATTAAAAGCCGCTGGAAAACTTTGAAGACCGCCTATTACAATCGGCTAATCCCACAACAACAAAAGTGGATCAGACCCCACCAACTTCCCTTTTTATGAAGTATGTATTCATAACTTTTGCGCATGTCACAAAGCTGTTCCGATTAAATGTGTTGGCGCATGTAAACACCAGACCGTATTAGATCACATCCCATGTTGACCCGAAATCTTCAATCGGAATGGTTTCAATCAGAATGAAAAAAAGTGTGCATGTAACTGTAGCTAGTGTTCTCTCTGTATTACTTATGCATACTTTTAAGCACATTTGTGATTCTACTCAATAGAAAAGTCCTCTGCACTTCCAGGCTCCTGGCCTGGGTCTGAGGATATAAAATCTGAAAATTATGCATTGCCTGAAACACACAAGGAAATCCCTGCACCCCCACTTTTTACATCAGAGAACTGTATCGCGAACATCTGGTGTCTACTGGATAAAATTATGACTGCTTATGGTGACCCTATGTTTATGAATCAGTTTCACAGTGGGTGTTGATATGCACATTTTCTATTCATTGTGTACAAGAAGTACAAACTTTCTGTTGGTGTACTTTATACTGCACAGCACATGTGAGTCATGCACAAACTGAGCTGGAGGAAATAAAACACGGTCACAATCACTGGAAGAGCACAATACCTCAGACAATCACTAAACAGTCTAGAATTTATGGTACAGTTGATCGAACTTAATAAAGTTGAGATTTTATGTTCATTCATGCCGACACTGGTCAGAATGTTGTCAAGGTGGCCCAAAAGTCCTTCAAAGTGACTGCCTCAGAAATCTCTATGCAGGAAAAACCCCGATAATTTTAAGCTAGCTAATCACTAGTGAATGCCACCTGACATTGTACCTATTCGAACGCCAGCCTTTGATTTTTATAGTGCCCATGATGCCAAATAGATCTTTTCACTCTCATGTTTGACAGTTTTTGTTTCTGTTTTTTGTTTATATAGATTGAAATTGCTGATTGATCAGGAAAAAGCCTACCAGGAGAGAAAGGAGGAAGAGAACAATAGAAAAATTTCTAAACTGAAGGAGGAGTTGACCAAGCTGAAGTCTTTTACACTCCTGCTTGTGGACGAACAGCAGCGCCTGACAGAGCAGCTGGCCCAACAGAGTGAGAAGGTCCAGGAGCTGACCACTGGTACTAAGCAGGCCCAGGAGGAGCTCAGTGGTGCTCTTTCCAGGGTGCAAGAGGAAGAACACAAAGTCTTCCAGCTGGAGGCAGAGCTACAGGCCCAGGCCTGTTACTTCCACCAAGAGCAGGAGGCCATGACTGCCAAACTGACCAATGAGGATGCTCAAAACCGGCAGCTGAGGCAAAAGCTGGCTGCTCTCAGCCGGCAATTGGATGAGCTGGAGGAAACTAACAAAACCCTTCGTAGGGCAGAGGAAGAGCTCCAGGACCTCCGGGATAAAATCAGCAATAGCGAGTGTGGAAACTCTAGCCTGATGTCAGAGGTGGAGGAGCTGAGGAAGAGGGTGCTGGAGATGGAAGGGAAGGATGAGGAGCTGATCAAGATGGAGGACCAGTGCAGGGACCTCAACAAGAAGCTTGAGAAGGAGGCTTGGCAGGGCCAGAGCCTGAGAGCAGAGGTGGACAAGCTGAACTACAGGATAATGGAGCTGGAGAAACTGGAGGATGCATTTGGAAAGAGCAAACAGGAATGCTGTGCTCTTAAATGCAACCTGGATAAGGAGAGAAACATGACCAAACACCTCTCTGCTGAGCTGGATGCCCTGAAGCTGAGAATCAAAGAAATGGAAGCCATGGAGGGTCAGCTGGAAAACACAGAGACTAGCTTGAAGGAGGAGCTCACCAAGCTGAAGACTCTGACCGTCATGCTGGTGGATGAGAGGAAGACCATGTCTGAGAAGATCAAGTACCTAGAAGAAAAGCTCCAGAGCAGCACAAGCAAACTGCAGGTTGAACAGGAAAAGGTCACATCTGTCACTGAAAAGCTCATTGAGGAGAGCAAGAAAACCCTAAAGTCCAAGGCTGAGCTGGAGGAGAAAATGTGCAGTGCTACTAAAGACAGGGATGAGCTCAGGGCCAAGCTGAAAGCAGAGGAGGAGAGAAGCAGTGATCTACAGTCCAAAGCCAACATGATGAAGAAGAGGCTACAATCCCTGGAGGCTGTGGAGAGGGAATTCCTACGGAACAAAACCAAAGAGGAGCATATCAAGCTGCCTGCTCTGAACCGCTTTCACCAGGAGGACAACAAGGTGAAAGAGCTGGCACAGGAGGTGGAAAGGTTGAGGCGGAAGCTTAAGGACATGAAGGTAGTTGAGGATGACTTATTGAAGACTGAGGATGAGTTTGAGTCCCTGGAGAAGCAGTACTCTAATGAGAAAAAACATGCCAAAGCACTCATGGAGGAGCTGGAAATATCAAAGAAGGAGCTATCTAAATACCAGTCAGCAGAGAAGGAAGAGTCCAACCAGGAGCACATGCTTTACAAGCGTCTGAAAGAGGAGGAGGCTAAGTCCAGCCATCTGAGTCAGGAGGTAGATGCCCTGAAAGAAAAGATCCATGAGTATATGGACACAGAGAATTCCCTTTGTCGCATGAAAACAGACCATACCACACTGCAGAGGAAACTGACACAACAGGAAGTGAGGAACAAGGAGCTAGCCCGAGAGATGGAAAACCTCAACAAGGAGTTAGAGAGGTACCGTCGGTTCAGCAAAAGCCTACGACTAGGCATGAATGGGAGACGCTTCTCTGACTTGCATGTCTCCACAAAAGAGGTTCAAACAGATCCAATGGACAACCAGCCCCTTGACTACAAAAACCTGGTTCCTCTCGAACGGGCAGTGATGAATGGTAAACTGTACGAGGAGAGTGATTCAGAGGATGACCCCAGTTACAACGAGGAGGCTCCCCTCACAAAATATAATCCTTCATTCATTAACAATGTGAACAATCTGAACAACAATGTCAAGAGATCCAGAGTCCCTTTTCCAAAAGGTCAGCACAATGTCAATGGTAAGGTATTTCCCCAGGAACAGAACAGGAACCAAGGAGACGTGGTCCTAACACAGACCCCAGGTCACCCTCTACACATCAAAGTGACCCCTGACCATAGTCAAAACATGGCTATGCTGGAGATCATCAGCCCTACAGCAGAGAATTCCCACTCTTACACCAGCACAGCTGTCATCCCAACCAGTGGCGGAGGCCTCCCCAAGCAGCGAATCACCATCGTCCAGAATGCCTCCATCTCCCCACCATCCAAAGCTAAGGGCTCTGCACCCTCAGATGGAGTCTGCACACTTGATAGATCTGTGTCACCCCTCACCATGGCGACCTACTCCCGGGCAATGACCCCGGACTCCTCTGGGTCTATAACTCCTGATCGGGCTTTATCACCCATCCAGATTATGTCGGTCACCACTGGAGCTCCAGATTCAGGGAGATTCTTTTCAACAGAGCCCCGGGAAATGGTAGGAGGTCATGCAGTGGTCCGAGTGATGCCAGAGAGGCAGAACAGCTGGCACCTGCAGAGATCCAACAGCTCTAGCCCCAGTGTAATCACTACTGAAGACAATAAAATCCACATCCACTTAGGGAGCCCCTACATTCAGACCACAAACAGCACGCTCCGATCCCTGAGCCCATGCCATGCCCCTGGGCAAGAGCACAGAACTTCGCCTTTAACTAATGGTACTCCTTCTAAAGGCAGAAACAAAATCACCAGTAGCATCACTATAAAGCCTACTACTTCCCCAATCCCAAGGCCTTCACAAATTACAGTAAGTAATCTCTATGATTGATCCCCCACCCCCTTCATCCTGCCCCCAACAACCATCAACCTCACCCAGCCTGACCCTGGCCTCATCCAAATGTCAATAACAACATAATCCCATCCCCTACCATACCCCATTGAAGGTCCCTGTCAAGAATCCTGTTACCATTTTCTGTTGTTGTTTGTTTTATTTTGAATGAAAATATTTGTGCATGAACTAAGACTCTAAACACGAATAAAAAAGAGAGAAAAAAATAAGCCCATGAAAGTACAAGTAAGAAACTTTTTATCTTGGGTAAATTCATGTGTGCACTTACTGTATATGCTCAATGACAAATGACCATGATGTACCATGACTATTCACTGATGTACTTTTTTCGTTTTGTTTCTATTTCATACTCCCCAAGACTTGTTAAGGTGGATTTTTTTCTAATTATTAAAAAAGGTTTGGCTTATTTGTTTTGTTCATTTTTATCCATGATTTCATATCACTACATTTTTATTAAAAACATGAATAATAGTTTTGAGGATCCAAATAAATTCTAAATGCTTAAATTCTGAGAACAAAACCATTTTTTAGCAATTTCAACACCACTGTGAATATGCTTTGTATCTTCTTTGGTGGTGGTACTTGCAATGTTGTCTTATATTTGGAAATGTCTGACAGTCAGCTTTTGTTCTTTTTAAAAAACATTATGTACAGGATGATATCTTGACAGTAACTTTATTGACATTCAGGATTTACAGGGTCAAAAATAAAAACAAAAGGCTCAAAAAAAGAAAGCTGAAATTTCAAATGTGTTTGCATGGCTGACTTAAATTTGTAGAATGTCATGGTTTATCCATCTTGCCAGCTTGAGTTACAATGTTCTCAGATAATGGAAAACCAGCTGAAGGCAATGAACTGCTTTTATCATTGTTTGGTAAAGCGGTCTACCAGGAACTGAAAGTTCTTTGTGACTGCATGCTTTCTGATTGGAAATATGTTTCAGCAGCCATAATTGGCCAAAGGGGCCAATTATTACATGAAGCCAAACGTATGTGTGTGATTGAACTGGTTGAATGTATAAATCATTATGAAGCTCATTTGGGATCTTGTCCCAACTATTTCATGGATCAGCAGCTCAAATAAACTTTAAAATATGTGTGACAGTAATGATTACGCATAAGACCATAATGCAGATAATTGGATTTAATAATTTAATTAAGACAAAAAAAAAAAAAAAAAATGAAAAGGCATGGCCCAACAATTGGCTGGTCCAGGCTGGAAGTGGGAGCTTTTGAGCAACTGAACTTTACAATTGTAAAGAATCTACTAGACTTGTACTCTTTAGCCAAACAACAACATAAATTAAGGGTGCTGAAACACCTCAAACTCAAGCCATCCAGGACTGGATTCTGAAGTGATTTGAGGCATGTGGTATGTATACATTTGTGTTTACATGCACAAATTATAAATTGTGCATAGTAAAAGCTAATTCAATATTTAACATTAGAAATGACCATTTAGGTCTTACTGTGGTAGAAAATTCCACACAGTATATTATAGCAATTTCAGTGAGGGACAGACCATACGGACCATGCATTTATTAACTTGCAAAGCACAGCAAAGACAGCATGAAACTTGAGAAGCTTGCTGCAAGCACTGGCTGTGCTCCCTCTTATATCCTTTTATTTTGTATTCTGAATTCCAGTGCATTGAATGATCATTAAGTTTTACATTTTAGCAGTCATCCTTCATTCACATACTGCCGATTGCTTATTTAACCTTATTTAACCCCTTCGCACAGATGCCAATTCTGGCCAATCCTCGCCTATTTAGGTAGTGTTATATTTAAGGCTTGATAACTGACACTTGCACCATTTACAATACTGGAATAATTTATTCATTATATTCAAGTGCCACAAATGCAATTATCTTGGCAAAAAGTTGTTCTCCTTTATTTTAAAAAGAAATGATGAGAGCCACATAATGTAAGACAGGTAAAACTATACAGTCCCTGTATCATAAACTACTTGACCAAAAGTTTAGGGTGATATGCAGAACTACTATATATATGATATATACTACTAGATATATGAAGCAGAAAATGTAAGCAGTGTACCCTGGTGTCTCTACAGTATGATTACAATAAAATAATATTCCACCATCAGGCAAATGTTGGCGATGTTCTAGCTTTGCCATAACACTGATCCACCTATGAATATGCTTACACTACAGTAAATTAGAGAAGCGAGCAAACCTCTTAAAAGACACTCAAGTGGTATGAATTCTCACAAAGCAGGCCACTACGAGCCACTGTGATCGCACTGCCCAGGGTATGATCACAATGTCCCTATATTAACAGCTGTTAGCTAGCCCCAATACAAATATGCTGAGCATTATTAGCAAAGACTAACAATCATCTATTACGACCAGTGCAAATACATCAGAAATTACTTGCACAACGTAAATAACTGAAATGTTACAAGCAGTAATATGTACATTTTCACCATGTTTGTATGGATCCTCACTAGACTGCATGCTTCCTTCTCTTCTGAACTGCTCCCCAAATCAATGTCAGCATGGCGAGAGCTTGCTTATCCATAATGAGTCGGCAAAATGTGTAAAATCCAAAAACTGAAGGAATAACAACAATTACGCCTCAACGAATGCTTGTATATTACTGCATAAGGTTATGGCTGACTGTGCAATGCTTTGCTGAAGCAACCATTCATGTTGTTGGTTTCGTCTTCTTCCTATGATAGAACAATTTTCTGGTGGTGAAAAAATATTTTATGGACTTCCCGACAGAGACTCTTGTCCAGCGTGTCATGCTTGTGGGCTGTAGTTGCAGATGAGACTGCAGGGAGGGGGTGCATGATAAACAACTCCATAACAATTGTGGCACTTTAGAAACTCAATATTTGGCATAGTTGTTGTATATCATCTAATAATCAAGCTAGAACACAGAGTTTGTTGTTTCCATTCATAGTTTTGTTGCAAGAGCACTGAATGTCAGAGTTCAGCCATCTCAACTAGTTGGCTTGGACAAAGAGATTTTTAAGTGATTTAAGTGAGTAAGAAAATCGCTTGGGGGGGGGGGGAGGGCTGCATTTGTTTCACAGGAAGATTCTCATGTGGTTCTTGAAACTCCATCTGTGTGGTATCACAAGCCATTTTTGAGACAGGGATTTTGTGAATCCCTTAGAAAAAGGCAAGGCAATTTGTAAAGGTCTTTCCCCCTCAGCGTCCATGATTATTATCCATAATTATGGAATTTAACATATCCTAAATCATGTATTTTGAACTTACAATGCATGTTAAAATGGCCCTCCTGTAGTTCCCTGGATTAGTCCCAATTTCATTTCATCTATATTGGTGCTGTGTTTCCTAATTAGCCAAGTTCTAGAAGTTATCTGGCAGATTACAAAATGTTTTTGTTAATAGTTTACATATTGACTTAAAGCTACAGAAGTTCTTTAAATCATTCCTGCCTTCCCTCCATCATTGTCCCTGAGCAAGACACCTAACCCCTAACTACTCTGGTGAATGAGAGGCATCAATTGTAAAGCGCTTTGGATAAAAGCGCTGTATAAATACAGTCCATTTACCATTTACCATCTGACAAGCTGACTACTGTCTTAATATTTTGCCTTTTCGAATATGACAATATTCCTTATTTACTGCCTAATGCTAATATTAATTTTTACTTTTGGTATATTGAATGTGTATAAAAAGTCCTGGACCTATGTAAATGTCAAGTTGTATAAATTCAGACTTTAGTAAATTGTTTCAGGAAAATTGAAAAATCAATATGGAAGGAGCAAAAACATCATTGTATTCAAAGTGCACAGAATGACGGCACATTTAAATCCCCTCAATGGAACTCATGCTCAAAATCTCCTTGGATCCTGAAACTCTGTGTGGCAGGTTTTTGTTGATTGTTTTACTACACAGGCTCAGCTATCATGCATTTCATTTTTCTAAAATCTTCCTGGAAGGGATGGCATACATAAAGCAATGTTAGCTAGCCACCGAGCCTGCTAAACATAAACAAACCAAGATCCGGTATCTAATGGCAAAAAATGTTTCGTTTTCATGGTGCCAATCTTATACTGTAAGCACCTGAGTACAACAGGTGTTTCATTGACAGTTTAATATTGTATATGGCACTTTCCCCCAAATTATATTAAAAAAAGAAAAAAATATTTATAAAACCCAACACAAGAAAAGCAAAACATACAGTTCACAGTGGGCAGCAATACTATATTACATCTCTAATTCCATCCACAAATCTGTTGGCAACAGCTGCAAAGAGCTCAGGTAAAGAGTGCATGCCTTGTAATCCAACTGACCATTGTCCACTGGCTATTTGAAAACCAACTGCAATGCTCTTTTGGATTCGTATTTACTATTGCCTTCTTCAAGCTGCCGCTTTGGTAAGGTACATCATAAATTAATTGTACATTAAAAAATTTTAATTTAAAAATTGTTAAAAGGTGCACATGGGATAGTAGAGCCACAATATGTACAGCACATTTCTTTTCAGTTTTCAATCTACGGATGTAGGTTTCAGATATAAAGTACTTAGCTTGGCAATGCCTTAGCTTTCTTGTATAAATTGTCTCTTTTAGATTATGGAAATGTAGCCTCATAGTTTGCTAACTTTATTAATGATGTAAGCTTACTAGCTTTAGTGAATGGGATCAATGAAGTAACCTAGCTATCTCGCTACTTAGAAGGTTAGAAATGTAATTATAATTAATTATTAATTATTTTGTTTAATGTTAACTTCCTTTTTTATCACTCTTCTGAAAGTGTGAACAATTTTGTCAGATCAGTGAGCAGGACAAAACTGGCACTAAACCTAGATTTTGGCAGTTTGAATTTATAGACAGTGCATTGTATGTATGTAACTTGGCATTTTTGTATGCTGTGTAACACCTGCCTCGGACTCTGTACCAGCAGAGGTAGAGAACAAATTCTTAACTAGTATTTAAATTTAATTCTTCCCTGGATGGAAACGAGACAGTGACATCCCAACTTCACTCTGAATATGACTCATGTCTAGAGGCCTGGGCTAGCAATGTAGATGGTGAATTCGCTATGAGCTACCCTACAGCAATAAGTTACCACATAGTTAACTTTGGTGAGTTTAAAACAATGTACACAAGCCCCCATATAAATCACACAACCCACAAATTAGATAACCAATAAGAAAGTTAGGAAGAAATTGTTTTACTCCATGTAGCCTTCTTACCAATGAACTCCCCAATACACATACATCTAAATTCTTCATTATGGTGAGAAACAGAGCAAACAGAGAAAATACCAGGCCTGAACTGCCAAATAGCAAACTTGAGGTAAAATTACAGTGGGGAGAGAACCCTCACACGGTAGCTGTAAGAGGGCCTTCACCACCTGTCAAGAAACCACTGCTGTTTCATCTGAACTTCAACACTTTTAGAGGTGGGGCATAATCTAACAACAATTACATGGACATGATGGCACACCAGATGGAGTTGGTTAGAGCTTAAATACTGGGGAGTCAACTGAATCAGCAGAAAAAACTAAATAAATGAATTGTTTTCTTTTTTTTTTTAGTTTTCTGGGAATGTTAACAGACCTGCTCACATTTTACTGGTATAAAAAGTGTGACATTCAGTGATAAAGGCCTAAGCATTCTAATGCAAGGCAAACTGAAAGTCTTTGATTTAGAGTACACAGTCAGGAAATTGTTCTCAATCAAAGCTTTTTTTCATAATCACATAATCATCCCATAATCCCTGTAAACTGCCATGTCTAGTCTGTCTATTATTGATGCTGCCCTTAAAGCCCCATGATTAATCCTGGTATTCCGTGGCTGCTCTGCCCTTACTGTAGCCATAGCAACAGGTTTAACGTGCATGCCAACCAAATGAACCAAATCTCACACGATTCATATTGATATGTCTATCTCGGTGGGGGAGACTAGATGCAGGACCAGTACACCACTGCGAGTCCAGGCACACCACAGACTACAGTCAGAGAGTGTATTTATTTTGTGATGATACAGTATTGCCATTTCACAGGCCATTACAGAGGGTAAAGTGGAGGCCAGGTGCAGGAGAGCATAATAGCACACTTTAACTGCACAGTAAACAATAAGAAACCATAGACCAGGAGGAAATGGTCAATAGGACACAGTTCAGCCATATATTTAAAATCTGGAATAGTTTGGCTTTTGGCAGAATCTTACAATATATTGTTGGACAAGCAAGGATTAATTAAGAATATGTTTATCTTGTGACCAGTGGTTCCAACAGTCAATGTCCTTGTTAATATGTTCAGCACTCTGAATACTGAACAAAGTGATATTGCATGCTAGAACCCCTCACTTAACCTACATGCAAAATATATTTTATTAGATTTAATTTAATAATTACATTTAAAATGATCAATTTCTTGAAACAATTTAAAAATCAATATCATTTACCATTTACCAGTCCATTTAAATCAGGTTTTCAGATTAAATAATTGAATTCAATAAGAAGCAGTCAATTATATCAATGAATTGAAAACATACATTCTTTATTGAATGCAGGCACACTACTTCTAAATTACACAACAGAAGACATACAGCAAAACATTTTACAACTAATCTAGAAATACCAGAAAATAGAGAGAGAGAGAGACGGATAAGAGAGAGAGAGAGAGAAACGGATCGGCCAGACCTTGCCAAAGTATCACCTACTTCCAGTATAAGCGCCACAAGGAAACCAGCTAAAAACACACAACATAGGAACCACCACCAAAATAAAAAGAGGAAAACTCTTCTTCTTCCAGGCTCTGAAACCAAACGCAACACAAACAACTTTCTCCTGTGGCCATCTTAAATACCTTACCCAGCATGGCTTGAGGATGTTTGCCCTGATTGGGTGATGCTGGGGTAAGGTTTAGGAGAGAAGGGAAGGGGGGTCAGACTAATTTATGGCAAGGACTGGCCTACCTAAAGATTGCATTCAAACTAAAAGTAATGGGGAATGTTAGGCATGCAGGGTCTCCAACCCCCAATATGGTGTCCTGTGTCATCTGGTTTGTCTCTTCTGAGGAGGTGAGACCCATAGATTGTCAGCCTAGATTAGGGTATCAGTGGAATTTCAAATTTCCCCAATCACATTTGCTTTGATGCTTGTGATGGGGAGGCCAGGCCACATTCTTATTTACTGTTTCCCTCTCTAAGGCCAAAATCTAAACACCACATATCCTACAGTATACGTACTGTACATGTTTTGTATGCTAACATTACTGGTCTGATAAAGATAAACAGCAGGAAAAACAGCATTAAAAAAGTCTATCTCTCTCTGTCTCTCTTTGTCAAATTTAAATTCAAATTTAAAAAAACTTTATTGCCACAACCGCACATCAGCACAGCATTGCCACAGTGATTGTTTACTTAAAACAACAATAGTCGCAATGACAACAACTACTGTATATGAACAGTAGGAATGTACAATAATAATCACAACTAGTGTGCTTGGACCCTCAGTAATGGTGGTGGCGTTGTGGGGGACTATGGACTATGTCAGCTACTTCCTATTGGGGACTATTGTGACCATCCTAGGGACAATGTGATGGTGGAGTTGCTTGTTTACTGTCTCTCAGGCTATGGCACACTGCCACGTCTCGCTCTCTTTCTCATTCCCTCTCTCACTGCCTGCCAAAAGCAAACCCTACATGTTTTCTATGTGTTAAAAATAAAAAGCAGAAAAAAGCTTGAGTGAGAGTAAGTTTTAGAGAAGGAAGTGTTATATAAGTGAGTTTAAAAAATTGCAGCATTCTGATTGGCTGCCTCATTGTTTCTTTCCACACTCTCATCAAGAGACAGGTGCACTTACAAGCAGCTCATCAAGTGTGAAATCAGCTAAACCAGTATAGGAAGAGATAGATTATGTTTCACAATGAAAACATACAAAAACAAGAATTTAAATGTACTGAAATTTTTTGGTTTTTCTTTTTTGGTTGTTTTTTTAAACCATCATTTACAAGCACATAATTTACAAGTGGACGTTCTGCTTTGGACAGAACAGTAGCTTTCAATCCAGCCTTTAAGAATTCAGGAAGACAAGAAAAAAGTTGTGGACCTAAAATAAAAAGTTGTTGAAATTTCTGGAAGTGTTCTGTAAATGAACTGAAGATAAAAACTGTCTAGTGGATGCTGAGAACCATGAAATTGTGTCAAGGTGAGAAGCCCAGGACCCCCCTCCACACCCCTCCTATCATCAGCCCAGTGTATGAGTAGGTCACAGAAGTAGACAGTGGAACATACACTGAGCAGACAGGATACAACTCAGTGCCTTATGAGGTGACATCACTGTCCAGCTAGGTAGGGACAAAGTGTTAAATGACAGCGCTGTCCTTGCACTGCTGTTTTGTTTCAGTAGATACTATGTTGGCTTATGGCAACGCAGCCTTTTTAAAGTTTGAAGGAAATTAGAATTTTTTTCACTAGACCGCGGTTTTTGAGTGGCCTGCATTTAAAAAAAACACACTTAATAAAATACAAGTGATAATAGTCCTTTAATTATCTAATTCCTATCCACGTCATCCCAAACAGATTTTTTATTTTATAATGTACTCACTTGCTTAACATTTTAGATATTTACTAATCACACAATGGTCATTTTGCAAATACTCCCGTTTTTGCATACTGTCCGTAATTCTGTTGTTTGGTCTGTATCCTTCCATATCCTTCTAGGACCCAGCAATTCATTTTTTTCCCCTTTAGGGTGCATGAGTCTCTGGACTTAGTCTCAAAAACCACATATTCTACTATGCTGACACACACTACAAGGGGCAATCAATAAAAATAATAAAATGAATACATTTTGTTCTGCAACATGTTTTGTCATCAAAGACACTTGTATGTCAAAAAATCTAAATGATAAAAAAATTAATTCTGCCAGGTCTCAGAAGGATAGGACTCTCTTGGCTAAGAATGTCTCATTAAAGAATTACAATGTTTAAACCATGAAGAAAGAAAAGCTTATGGAATGATAGTCGATTGCATGGTAAACATTTTCTGTAATGTAATCCTCAAGGACATTCTAGCCAGTTACTACTTGTGACTGATTGTAACAACAAATTATTTCACCTCTATCAGTTATAACCTCACCCCTTGTCCTACCATCTATCAGCAAGGTGAGGATTAATTGAAATATGTTTAATTTTCCAAACCCAGCAGTTTTAACACTCTCATTGACGTTCGGAACTCTGAATCCCGAACACAAGTGCATCAACAGTTAAAACACCTCACCTACCCAACATATAAAATATTTTTATTTGATTTAATTTGGTAATTATTATCAAAGATATTAATTATCAATCAAATCACTGAATTCATTGATAGACAAAACAAACTGTTTGGATCAACCTCAAAATGTACAACTGACAACCAGGTGAAAATCAAAAAATGTTCAACAATTTCAACAAAGGTTACAGACATGGACAGTCACTCTGGGTGAAAGGGGGCGGGCAGGGGCTCGATTGTGTCACATTTTGTCCTGCAGAGGGTGGTACACACTTGTCCAGCAACCTTAGCTTGACATCACTAAAGGATTTCAGCTGTAACTCAGACTCCGGCTATGTCCTAATATGAAGTCAGAGAGGAGATACCAAACCACAGCATTTGCCCCAAAGTAATCCAAAATGCAGAATAGTCCAAAAGAACCAGAGATGAAATGTACAATGGCAGACCTAGAAGCAGAACTCAGATGCCCACTTCCAACTGTTACAAAACTTTAGATTACTATCATAACCCTGGTTCTCTGAAACATCGAGTGGAGAGATCCACCTATGGGGAACGACATCCGGTCATGACTCCTCAGAAGCATTCAATTGCACCAAGTCTGGCTCTGACAGACAGTAGCGCGTCCAATGCTACAGGAGGCACCGCCCTCCTGTAAGAGCATATAAGATGCTGCAGCGCTACTACTCATCAGTGAACATATTCGCTTCTCGTGCGCGGCAAGCAGGGCAGTCTTGGTGGATCTCTCCACACGATGTTTTAGAGAACAGGGGTTACGATAGTAACCTAAAGTTCTCTTTCATCTCATTTCGAGATCCACCTATGGGGAGATATGGACAACTCCCAGATTGCCCTATGCTCACAGCTGAGAAACTGTCAGGCTAGCAAGGGCAGCCTCCCCCCTTGAGGGGAGGGCGTGTCTGGCACATCACATGTATGGAAGCACTAAACACAAAGCAGGTGAGGGGAGATGCGTGAGCTTCACACAGAGCTCACCCCCAAAACTGCATGGGCTACCGTGAGTCCTGGTGATGTCCAGGCGGTAGAACCTAGCAAAGGTATGTGGAGAAGCCCAGCCTGCAGCTGAACAAATCTCCTGCAAGGAGACCCCATGGAATAGGGCCCACGATGCAGCCATGCCCCTCGTAGAATGAGCCCTCAGGCCCGAGGGGGGTGTTATCCCCTTTGAGCCATATACCATAGCAATAGCTTCCACAAGCCAATGAGACAGCCGCTGCTTAGAGATGGCTTTCCCTTTGCAGGGCGGGCCCCAGGCGACAAAGAGCTGGTCGCTCTTTCTGAAAGCCTTAGTCCTTGTCATATACGTGTGGAGAACATGCACAGGACATAGCATATGCAGGCGGTGGGTGAAAAGCAGCAAGCTCCAACACCACACAAGTGAAAGCTGGGAAGCTTTTAGCCATGAAGGCTGGATTGGGCATAAGAGAAACCCTATCCATATTAGGGGAGAACACTGAACACGAGGGATTCACTGAGAGCGCATGGAGGTCACTGACTCGCTTAGCCAAAGCTAGAGCAAGCAGCAATGCTGTCTTGAGAGACCGCAATTTTAACTCTCATCTCATTTATAGGCTCAAATGGCTGTAGAGACAGAGCCTCCAGCACCAATGATAAGTCCCAAGAAGGGATGTGCTTTTTAGCAACAGGCAGAGAACGGCGAGCCCCCTTCATAAACCTGCGAATGAGGGGGTGTTGCCCCACTGCATAGTCTTTGAAACCAACATGACAAGCAATGATAGCTGCCAGGTAGACCTTAATGGTTGAAAAGGATTTCCCTTTATCCATAAGGTTCTGTAAAAAGCACATTATGTCAGTAACAGAGCACTGGTAAGGCACTGTCTGACAAGAGGCGCACCATCCTTCAAATACCTGCCACTTATTTTCGAAAGTGACCTGGTAGAGGGCGCTCTCGCGCATTGGATGGAGCAGCCATGTGAGGGGGACCCCTAACGCAATAAGGTTATACCTCTCACGGGCCAAGCCCAAAGAGCTATTCGCTGCAGGCGGGGGTGGTGTATTTCCTCGTTCGCCTGAGACAGTAGGTCCATGCGTAACGGGAGTGCGCATGGCTGTGCATAAAGGAGAGGGATAATCTCTGCCAGCCACGACGATTTCGGCCACTTGGGTGTTATCAGGATCAGTGTCAAGTGTCTCACTCTGGCTAGAGTGGGAGAGATGAGAGCGAGGGGAGGAAATGCATAAAGGAGCACATCGGGCCACACGCTAAGAGGCGCGTTCTCGTCCTGTAGCGAGAATACATAGGACACTGGGCGTTTCCATGCGAGGCGAAGAGATCTATGGCCGCACGGCTGAATCGCTATTCCCCGTAAAGTGGCTTTCCCCTTGACAACAGATCCACGCCTGTGTTCAGAATGCCTGGAACATGGGTCGCGCGCATCGACAGAAAGTTATGGCAGCTCCAGACCAGCAGTCGGTGGGCTAGACAATGGAGCTGGAGGGAGCACATGCCACCTTGCCGATTGACATATGCAACTGCAGTCGTGTTGTCACAGTGGATTAGACGGGGTAAAAAATATCTGAGAGCTATCCAAATGCTTAGTAGCTCCAGATAATTGATGTGAGCTGAGCGTAGCTGGATTGGCCACGTCCCATTCACAATACGTCTTTCTTGAGTGGCACCCCACCCAGAAAGGGACACGTCTGTTGTCATGACTTTCCTCATGAGTACGATCCCGAGAGGGGTTCCCTGAGTGTAAAAGTCTGTGTTTTCCCAGTGACGCAGAGTTTGGTAGCACTCGTGTGTCACCGGGAGGCGGCGATGGAGATCGCCCACGGGGCTGAGGTGGAGGGATGAAATCCACCTCATAAAGCCCCTCATTCTTAATAGTCCCAGTGGAAGGACCTCAGAGGCTGAAGCCATCAGCCCTTGCAGCCGGTGCCATGTGTGATACTGTACTCTTGAGCCCGGTTTGAACTGAGAGAGACAGACTCTGAGTGATAAGATGCTGTCTGCTGATAGTCGAGCTCGGATCAACACAGAGTTTAGGTGCAGTCCCAAGAACGTTACATTCTGGGATGGAGAAAGATTGCTCTTGGGGAGGTTCACTCTGAAACCAAGAGACGACAGATGTGTCAAAACTAGCTGTGTGTCCTGCACAACTCTGACTTTCGAATTGGCGATGATGAGCCAATCGTCGATATAAGTCAGAATTCTGACTCCCGTTAGTCTCAACAGAGCCAGACCCACCTCTACACAAAGACAGAACACCTGTGGGCTTAAGGAGAGGCCGAAGGGTAGTACTGTGTATTCGTAGCAAACACTGCGGTGGGCAAAGCGGAGAAATTTTGCGTGAGGGGGATAGATGCCTATGTGGAAAAAGTCATCTTTCAGATCAATTGATGTGAACCAATCGTTCTGACGTATTGAGCGTAGAAGAGTGCTGTACGTTAACATTTTGAAGTTGTATTGCCTCAAATGTTTGTCAAGCACCCTGAGATCCAAGATCGGACGTAGGGAGCCGTCGTTTCTTTGGAACCAGGCAATAACGAGAATAAAAGCCGCGTTGGGCTTGATCTCGTGGAACCACACGGATCACCCCTTTGTGTAAGAGAGAAGAGATTTCCTCGTCTAGAACATGGGCCGTACTCTCTTTGGTTTGAGAGTAAATGACTCTGTTGAAACGTGGTGGTTTCACTCTGAACTGGAGTCTATAGCATTTGGCTATTGTGCTCAGGACCCATTCTGGGGCTGACGCAGCCTACTAAGCTACGATGTGGCGTGTGAGTGCCCCTGTCGGTGTTGAGGACCTCAAGGAAATTTGGCTGGGTGAGGCCAAATCGAATAATGGTGTTGCCGCTCCACCTAGTGGCGAAATCAGGGAAGGCCTCGTGTGTTTTAAAGAGAATCTTTTCCCACGGTTTTTTATTTTTTGGCTTTTCAGGGCGGAAGCCTTTATTACAAATAGCCTGGTGTTGTTCTGCACACTGAATGTGGGTAACACTACCTGTGTGGCTAGAACAGAATCTCCCTCTCACAGCATTGAGAGGGGGGACTGAAGCTGGTGGACATGGGAACTGGCGCCCTGACCACAGCGAACATGGGAGTGGGAACCCCTGGGGGTGAGGGGCCGTCCCGTTCAGCTTGAAGTCTCCTCTTCTTGGAGAGGGGAGACAAACGTGTCCACGGGGCTGGTCGCCCCAGAACGTGGACTTAACCCCCCAGCAGGGAAGCCGGTCAGGCAGGCCGCTTCCACTTGGGGTCAGTGGGGGTGGGTCATGGTTTCTTTGCTGTGCCCGCAGCGAAGGTCATGTTACCCCAAGGCCTGGGAGGGGGGTTACCCTGCTGGCCTAGGGTTTTTCCCTGGGGCTTGGCTCTGCCCTGGCCCGGTTGGGCATGGCGGTTCACAGCCGGAGGCTGTGGGGGCCGCGTGGGAGGCGGTGGCTGAGGTGTAGCTCTACGGGGAAGGCAGTGTTTGAAGGCCTCATCCTCTTTCTTTTTATCATCGCACCTCCGCTGCATGAGAGTCAGCGCAGGGCCGAAAAAAGGCTGGCCTGGCTCAACTGGGGCACCTGTGATGCGTCTCTTCTCATTGTCGGGCAGATCAGAGAGATTAAGCCACAGGGCCCACTCACCAGCTACAGCCAGGGCCATGGAGCGACCACAGGTCTGGACACACTGGCGAGCATTGCGTAGAACCAGGTCGTTAATAGTGACAATCTCTTGCCACAGTATGGGGGAAGGGCTCCCCTGCTCGAGCTGTTTCCCCATCTCCTCAATCAGTTCAGCTTGGTAAACCGAGAGTAGAGAGGAGACATTGAGGGCTCAAATAGCGAGGGCTGAGGACCTGTAGGAAGCCTGGTGAATGGAGGCTGTGAAACGGTCCATCTTATTTGGTAGGGTGGGCTTTGGTGGCGCCAAAAGCCCTCCCTGCGTGGGGTTCAGGTGTCGAGCTATGGAGAGTTCAACAACCGGGCGTGGGCGGCAATGTCTTTGACTTCTAGGCTGGAAAAGCCGTGCTTGAAGTCAAGGGGATACTTCCAGTGGTGCCTCGTGTTTAGCATAGGCAGGAAGGTTTGGTGCTACTGCAACCAATGTATGAGTTAAAAACAGAAACGCATTGTTTTGGTTTCATTAGTAGACGATACACGACAACTATGCCGAATACAGAGTTTCGCAGTGCCGCCATTGTCTCTCTGGTCGTTCATTTAACACGCACCCCCTCCCTGCAGTCTCATCTAGAAAACACCCCCCACCCTTGACATAATGGACAATATTGTCTATCTTGGAATTCATAAAAATATTCTTTCACCACTAAAAAATCGTATTTCGTCATAGCAACAAGATAAATAACCCTAAGATATGCCTATAAAGCAGTGAAAACGCTGCTCACTGAATAACGAAATAAACTAGAAAAAGTTTTTAAAGATGATACCATATCATTCTACAGTCAATATATGGGACTAAATATTGAATAAATATACAACCTTACCATTGGTTTTACGCATAGAGATGTCCCTTTTGAGACTGAGTGGTCATATATTGTCTTGGACAATCCGCCTGGGAAATATACGTGCATGTGTGATGCCTGGGTAACTTCCAAAATAGCTGTGCCTAATACCACACCTGTTGTTTACGGCGTCGTCGCCCTTTTTAGTACAGTCTGGCTTGATTGACAATTCATTTATTCAGTAGGTGAGAGTATAAGCTTTCTAACGATGTATAACATGTCTAATTCTGCTTTTGGGATAGCGTTTTATAGGCCAGCATAACCAAAAATTTTCTTATCGCATTCAATTACGCATTCACACTGTGGTAAAGTAAAACAAAGACGCTGCTAACAAAATGTTGTCAACGATTTTTCGTAAATTCTTGGAAAATACTATTATTATTGAGGACTTCTGGACATAGCCATACGTTTGCTGATAGACGTAGCTGACATTGTTTTCTGGAGCAAAATAGAAGTGAATAGAACAGTATCATTGATACTGTCTGTCTCCATCAACTGAACATAGATGAGATTTCATCATTGCTATGTAAGTATTACTGCTCTAAATATTTCGGTTATATACGTTATTTTTGAAATTGAGTGTCTTTAAATAGGCTAGTGGTGTTATATAATGCGGATATTTCACACTGTAATGTAAGCGTTGGATGGTAGTGTAATAGTTTTTGTGAAGCATGCAACAGTGATGACATGAGAGTTGGAACATTGCCAAAACGTGGTGGACGGTTGAAAATTGTTTTCATGTCGTCCCATCCCCATACAAGAAAACATACGAGAGTACAGAGTATAGAAATACATACAAGAGTTAATTATTACACATTTAGGTACTGTACCGCATTGTGTGACAATATCTTTGCATTATTTTTTTAATCTGATAGCAATGTTTCATCTTAAACCTTCATAAGGGGCTCCTTTATATGCTTTATAATGGACAAAAAACATTTTATTTAATCTTGGAGAGATTTTGGATATGTTTCTGGACCCCTAGATATTTTAGACCACTGTACTGACTGAAAGCTTGTAATTCCCACTTGAAAATGATGCAACGGTGATTTTCTTGAGTCAAAACAGTTGATTTGTAGTGAAATACGTGAATATTTTGTGATTCACAGCAATGCATAATTTAGACATTTTGGATAGATTTGGTGACGCTGGGTACACTACTTATTTTTTGCTTCATACATCTGTTGTAGTTCTACATATCGACCCTTAGATTTTCTGAACTTGTGGTCAAGAAGTTTTTGATCCAGCACATGTATAGTTTAACCTGCTGTATATGCAATCTCTCAGTATTTCATTGCAAAATAAAAAAGTGCAAATTAATTTTTGATTTTTTGTCTGGACAATTGCATTTGTGGCACTTCTTCCAAAATTATTTATATAAACTAATTTGCGTTAGTATTGTAAATTGTACAAATGTCTTGCTTCATTTAAGCCATTTTTCAAGTCTCTGTGATGTTCACATCTGGAGTTATAAAGCTTTAAATAGGGTACCCCCTAAATGGGCAAGGATTGGCAAGATTTGTCATGTGGGGTTAAACAACCAGTGTAGGTGTCTGACATTGTGACAGCCAATACATAACAGATGACAGCCTGTCATTCACAAAGTGCAATCTCCACCCTTTTTGATGTGCCATTACTGCTTCATGTTGTAAGGTGACATACTGTAAGGTAGAGTAATCTCCTAAATATCTGAGCGAGATCTCTCTAAATTTCTCCTAAAAATATGAAGGATGACAGAGGCTGTGTCCCAATACGAAGTCAGCTGCCTCATTGCCTGCAGCCTTAGAAGGCAGTTCCCTCTGCAGACATCATCCTAACGGTAAAGGAACCTCAAAAGGCAACAATTTTGGGAGGCACTTTGAAGGCAGAATGACGTCGCAGAGAGTTCACAAGATCAGTGTTTACTGTTTCAATCGACGGCTTTAACTTGCCAACTGACAGACTCTACGCAAATAAATGCGGATTCTATCGTTGTAGCCATAATTGTTTTGATTCGCTATTTAAGGGGAAACAAAATTAGTTTTACATTTAGTTAATGACCTAACTAGCCAGCAGTTTAGCTCCTTTTTTGGTTTTAACCAGATTATCATTTCAGTTGTTCACTGTATGTTCTAAGCCAAATTAACGCTAGCTACATTGTTCTATTGGGAGTGATATGATTACAAGAAAGTTATCTGTCTAGTACCGTTGAACTGACCGAGGTTTAAAAAAATTAAATACATTATTCAAGTGTATTAAATAATTAAAATTTACTTTTAGATGTGACTATACAAATGATCGTGTTCACTGTATATTCACATTTCCACCACTTCGCTTGTTTGAGCTGCCATTAATTTAACGAAAGTGAGAAGTCTGATGAAATCGCAAAGACCTATGGGATAGCCTTCCAGCTGAAGGATGCATCAGACACTGCCTTCAAATTTAACCCAAATAAGGCACCTTAGAAGGACACATCTTTTAATGATTTCGGTTTGGGACATGCCTACGAAGGACAAGTGTGAAAATTAGTGAAAATGCTGCCTTCTAAGGCAGCTGACTTTGTATTGGGACACAGCCAGAATCTGAGTTACAGCTCAAATCCTGTAGTGATGTCAACCTAAGTTGCTTTCCTAAAGGTTGCTGGACAAGTGTGTAGCACCCTCTGCTGGACAATATGTGACACAACCGAGCCCCCCTTTCACCCATAGATGTTTGGCAGTGTGCATTATTTCAAGCTGGGTTAAATTCTTTTACTAATTTCCTGTTCTTATTATAAACATAGCTGTCACTGAAATGACAGTGACATTCCTAACATCTGAGAGGAACATGTTTCTGCTTATACGTTGAATGGGCAGTGGCTTCTCCCCAGATTTGAGTGTGTGGGAGCTCATCTGACTCGCTGCACACTATGTTTTGCTCTGTTTCAATTGAACTGAATTCAGCTTAATACTCAAAGTTACCGAAATGTATTACAATATAAAACCAAAACAATTCATAATTATGACAGCAAGCCATTCAGTCCAGCTAGTCTCATAACTTCCCAGACTAGAGAACATCCAGCACTGCATGAAGCCTGGACTTGAATACCCCAAGAGTATCTTCCTCTCTACTTCATGGCTTGCCAAGCTTTTTCATTCACTGATAACTTTCTGTAAAAAAACAATACCCGTGTTTTTCATTGCTTACTTTTTTATCTCTTGCTAGATCCCCTTAGAAGCATTCCGACAGTCTGGCCCAACGCGGATCCCTAAACCTAAATGCTATGGCACAACCAAAGGGCCAAATGGTGTGGGCAGTATCGGGCAGTGCAGAGGCCAGCCACACACCTCTCTGCAATCTGCAAAGGACCCCAGTGTGAGATGCACTGCCAGCAACCTCAACGTTGTGAATCCCCCCACCAAAACATGAGAATTCTTACAGATCTCACGGTTCTTATTGTTTTGTGGTGCTAGGGGAGAATCTAGTGACATTTTAGTGAGTTACATTTGGTTGTGTATACATGCAGTTGTATTTAAAATGTATTTTCACTGCATATAGAAAGCTCTATGTTAGTTGCCTGTGCACAGTAAAACATCTGATAAATGAGGTACAGTGATGTGATGCAGGTGAATCCTTAATTGTCAGAAATGGTGTATAGTTTCAAGATCTAGGCTCAGTAAGAAAAGTATTTATTTTCACACCAAAACACTAAGCAAGTTTCTAAACAAGATTAATATTAGCATGTGGTATTTAAATAAAAAGTGTTTCATCATTATTTTGGAGTACAGACATGCATTTATAGAATAGTGATTATATTTTTTTGAAAGATAGCAAAAAGACAAAAAATGATGTTGATGATGTTCCTGTTGTTTCTTGTACACTTGTGGCTGTTTTTTATTTTTCATTCTGTGCAGGATGAAACAACAGTAAACTTGATAGTAAATAAAAATGTATTTTTATTGAGTGACGTTTTTCTCTTATGCTAACAGACTCCTGGAAGGTTTCCAAATCATGCATTATTTTCAATGGAACTAAGATGTCTTAGCTGTAAGTACTTATGTAATACTTTTTAAAAAAGTGATTTTTCCAAAAAAAAAAAAAAAAAGACAATATTTTATGTCCTTGGGCTTTCATTTACAAGGCCTTCGCAAGGAAATATTTTTATATGACAATACTCTCCAGTGGACACTCAAAATAGTTGCATCCTAATATTTACTTGGGATTGTGAAATTTGGCAAGAGCAATATGGAATATTTACATATTTATGCCATAGTATATTGATAAGGGACTATTGTGTATGTTTACTTTTTTAAAGTAGTTACAGTACTGTCTCAATGTACAGTGAACACCATAACATTTGGGACAAAGTTATCACTCCACAATTTTAACAATTCACACATGGTTCCAGTGGACATTCATGTCACAATGTGTAATGCTGGATCCAAACGCAGGAATCGAACACAGAAGCTTAGGAGAAAAGCAACCGGTTTATTGAGAGGTAACCAAACTGAGCAGGGCAATTCAAAACCGGAACTGGACCGGGAAAGGCTGGAATCGGACTGGACAAGACTGGAGCCAGAGCAGGACCAGGAGCAAGACCGGGGCTGGAGCAGGCCTGAGCAGGAACAAGAGCAGGACCGAGCAGGTCCGGAGCTGGAGCAGGTCCGAGCAGGGCTGGAGTAGGGCTGAGCAGGCTTGGAGCTGGAGCAGGACTGAGCAGGGACCGGAGGAGATCAGGACTGGACAGGGCTGGACTGGGAGGCTGGCGAAGGGCAGGCTGGACACGGCTGACAGGGAACGGGAAACGCAGACAAGACGGGGACGAACAAAAAACCCAAATGCAAAGTGGCGAGTAGAAGTGGATAAGAGCTAGGAAAAAAACCGGGGAACAAGACTAGAGAGAATTCGCGATCTTTTACGCAAGCCGACGAGAAGTTGCAACGGGCAACGATCTGGCAGGGAGTGGTAGTTGAGCCGAGAATAAATACTGGTGAGTGTGACGGGAAAGCGTGCGGAATGCAGGGGAAACAAGTGGGTAAAATTAGGTATTCTGAGATCGTTGAAACCGAGACCCGCCTCCGCTGTGGAGGTGAGCAAAGATGGTGAAAAGGAAACAAGATACACAAGGCAAAACAGAAAACATGAGCAACGGCAGGGACGTGACAGTTCACAGCTTTTATTTAAAGGTATTTTTATATATTTTGTTTTCTCCATGTAGGAATTATAGCACTTTTATACATAGCACCTCTCCCTAATTCAGGGTACCATAGTGTTTGGGACAAATGACTACACTGGTATTTCTCATTAGTCTGATATGTTGCCTTTGGGGACTGTTAGTGGCATTTGTCAACATGAGGACAAGAGTTGTGCCAATGAAAGTCAAGGAAGCCATTACAAGGCTGAAAAATATGGGGGAAAAAATAAAAATAAAAATAAATGAATAAATAAACAGTCAGGGACATAGGTCAAATCTGAGACTTACCAAAATCAACTGTTTTGTACATAATTAAGAAGAAAGAGAGCACTGGTGAGCTCAGTGAGCATACATGGTAGGTTAAGGAAGAAGACCTTTACAGTTAATAACCATAAAACCACAATAATAAAGAAAAACCTCCAAACAGCCATTAAACAAATTGGGATGGCAGGTGTGCCACCC
Organism: Anguilla anguilla; assembly: GCF_013347855.1. Classification (NCBI taxonomy): domain Eukaryota; kingdom Metazoa; phylum Chordata; class Actinopteri; order Anguilliformes; family Anguillidae; genus Anguilla; species Anguilla anguilla. Next base: position 29,038,915 of record NC_049203.1, on the reverse strand, counting down.
TGCCAAGTTATGCCTTGCCGGGGTGGCATGCCCCATACCTATACAGCCCCAAGAGTTCGCCACTTTTCAGGGTTTCCAACAGAAATAATCACAATGACCACACTCTCAGCCCTTAAAAACATTCATTTCTGTACCTTCTGACCCCATTTCAACAGACAGAATTCACAAACAACTTCACACATCCGCACAATAAAGACCAAAATTAGGGGATTTTGCATTTTCTCCTTCTTCTTCTTCTTCTTCTTCTTCTTATCATTATTTTTCCTGCTCAATGACATCATCACAATGCTGCAAGCCCACAAAAAGTATGTCTCCCCATCGTACATTTACCTACATCAGCCAATCAAAATACACAAAAAAAAGCCACATACACACGCAAAATGGAAATATCTTTTTCTTCAAGAAAATTCCTTTACAGTACAGCTATTAAGTTGGTGGATCACTCTTAATGTCGTAGCCTTCAGATCCCTGACTCACAGGATTGAATCCCACCTCAGGCAAAACTCTTATTTATTAAGCATGTGTGTTTGCCCACTAATAATTGTGTATTCTTTTTCTGCTATTACTTTTGCACGAAATCTAGCTGGTCTTTCACCAAACGTATAGACTGTATTTTCACATACCGTCCTCACAGTCACTTATCTGGCCACATTTGCTTTCAATGTGAAAGTTGTCTAGCCGGCTAAAATATAGCCAAGCCATAAGAAATAAAACCGAAGCTCAGTTCGGCTTACTGGCCTGCCTTCTATAAAATCATGAGCACATGGCGCGATTCAACTACCTCTTCTTATTGCAAAGCCACATTTGCTTTCAATGTGAAAGTTGTCTAGCCGGCTAAAATATAGCCAAGCCAGAAGGAATAAAACTGAAGCTCAGTTCGGCTTACTGGCCTGCCTTCTATAAAACCATGAGCACATGGCGCGATTCAACTACCTCTTCTTATTGCAAAGCCGTTCATGCCCATTTCACTAAGTACGTATTTATTAATTCATTCCCTTATGCTATATTGACATTCAAATTACATCTGAATGTTCAATGCATACGGCTCACTTACAGTATACATGCAAAACTCACATACTCACGAATAGCAAAGTCAAAGCATTGAACCAACCTAAGGCTCAGGCAAATCTTTCATTTGTTATCACACTTATTTGCTAACTAATACTCTCCTACTGCTTTTAGACAATTGCTTTTGCGGTTTGTTATTGTCAGAATATCACAATCTTCAACGCATATGTTTAGCAAAACTCACACATGGTGAGCCATATGCATTTCATGACAGCAGATTTATAGATTTTCATTCAAACTTAACCTAAACAAATTTAGGTTACCTCGCCCTGTTCTCTATCTACCGACATACAAACAATTACTACGTCTGTAGTGTCTACAACACCGCATTAAAAACATTCAATTTAAAAACATGACTCATTCATTATTATAACTAGTAGTCTACATGTACAACAGTTTTGCAGCACTTTTCACATATTCCTTCAACAACTGCACATACAATGACTACAAATACCATCTGCTTTGTATACCATTCAATAAGTAAACTTATCTTGGTCATGGTTACTATATTTTCTTTGTACAATAGTCTGTGATCAGGTCAAAACTTCATATTGTTTCAACTATATTTTATAACTTATAAATATCATGTCAAAGTATCACATTAAAAAATGGCCACATGGAAGAACACACCATTTTTATGACTGATTTCAACACCTGATCAACACTTACACACCACAAAGGATATGTTTATGCTTGCTTGTTAAGTTCATTTTACAAAATATGCAACCTTTGCAACATTTGCTATTGTAAAATATTCTATATGCTGCACAAACATACATACAGTACGTACATCCATACATACATACAGTGGGCTCCAGAATTATTGGCACCATTGATAAATATGCACAAAAAATGCTAAAAAAAATTGCTAAACAAAAAAATAATACAGTTATTGACATAAACTTTATTTTCCAACATGTGTAAACTAGTGTGCTTGATTAATGATTCATTGGAATCAAATTTTTTAATTAAAAAAAATATTTCCCCAAAAAACAGGTTCCACAATTATTGGCACCCCTGGTTTAATGCTTTGTGAAAACACCCCTTTTGACCATTGCTCCATGTAGAACTTTTCAGAATCATTGATATATTTGGGTTTGCACTTATGGACCCCTCCTCTTCAGTTCAGACCACAGGTTTTTGATGGAATTTAAGTCTGGAGACTGAGATGGCCATTGGAAAACATGGATGTTGATTTCACTTAAGCATTTCTGTTTAGATTTTGATGCATGCTTGGAGTTATTGTCCTGCTGGACAATCTACCTATGACCAAGTCCTAGCTTCTTAGCAGAGACAGCCACATTTTCTGCCAGAATTTCCTGGTACTTTGTTGAATTCATTGTGCCATTGATTTAAAATAGTCCCCCGGGACCACTGCCAGCAAATCATCTCCAAAATATCAATGACCCACCTCCATATTTGACCGTAGGTATGAGGTACTTCTCCTGTATGCATTCCTCTTTTGCCGCCAAACATGTCGATGGTGTGTATGGCCAAAATGTTTTTTGGTCTCATCTGACAATAGCACTCTCTTCCAGTCATAATTCCAATGAGGTTTGGCAAGCTGAAGATTCTTGGTTTTGTTTATTGTGCTCAGTATGGGCTGTCTTCGTGCCACCCTTCAAAAGAGTTACTTGGTATGGAGGTGCCATTTTATGTTTATTTTGGACTTGTTGACTGCAAGAAGCAAAACAATCTCTGCAATTCTTAAACAGTGATCCTTGGGTTATTAATGGCCTCCCTCACCATCTTCCTCACCATCCGTGGGACACCATGCACTTGCTTCCTCTTCCTGGCAAATTTGCAACCATTCCATATGTTTTACACCTTTTTATTATTGCCCTTACTGTGCTAAGTGATATGTTTAACCGTTTATGTCTTTTTTTGTACCCATTACCAGACTTGTGACGGTAAATTACCATCGGTCTCTTCTGAATTGACAGTTATTTGGCTTTTCCCACACTGATGGATGACAAAGGGATTTTGCATGCTTGTTACCTCAATTTTATTCTCTAGTGAAACTGGAAGTGATGGAATGACACAATATAGTTCCTTTAGACTGAGATGAACTAAATTAAGTAAAATTGTATTGCCAATTTCATTTTGTTTGATTTTACTTACAATAATTGTTAGGGGTGCCAATAATTATGGCACCTATGGTTTTCAGAAAAAATTAGATTACTTAATAAAAAAAACATTGAAGCATGAGAGTAAATGTATTGCAATAAAAGTATATAGTTTTCCCATATGTTTGAACATAACATATAGATTATTATCTGTGTCATTTATTATATGCAGCCTTTTTTCTTCATTTTTATTAAGGGTGCCAATAATACTGGAGCCCACTGTACATACAATGCTTCATTATCCCTATGATGACATTTCCCTAGCAGCATATATAGGGGGCGGAGATACAATAATTACACATAAAAATATTAAATATTTAGGTCTATGAAATACATATTGCATCTTACAAACCTATTCAGACATATGTTTACCCCAATTATGTACTATAGCTTTGCTATTCACATGAAGCTTCACCAAATAAGTACAATAGTATCATTTCTTCTGCAATGCTAAAGAATAACATATCTTTCTGAACATAATTTTCTAAACAAACCTATTTTATTCATGCATTTCATTCAAGATATACTTGCATACACCCAAAGCACTGCATGCAGGCAGTTGTTTAATCATATTGTGTGTTCTTTACAAAATATGTACATTGGTGCAAAACAGATGAAATTAATCCACCCCCCCCCCCCCCTTTCATGACACTTGTTACATGTTCCCCCATCCCAGCACTTTTTGGTAATTTGTATTTGTCCTAATACTGTAGCTTATTCTTCTGCCTAGTTGGCTTTGCAGAGGTTAGGTCAGAATAGTGTTCACTGTGTGAACTAAACTGTGTTCTTGGCTAGAAATAGCAGCACAAAATAAGTACTGTATCTTATCGAACCTGTGTTTTGTAGTTGTCCATGACCATGAAATGCACTTTTTGTACGTCGCTTTGGATAAAAGCGTCTGCCAAATAAATGTAATGTAATGTAATTATTCCAACTATGAATGATTGCTATTTCACACTTCCATATGACACATATACTTTGAATGGCCACATTCTCTTCACATGGTAAGATGGAAAAACACAGGACCAAGTTACTTGAAATAATTTAGAAAGCATTGGGTAACAGCATTGCTTTGGAATACAGCATGTAGCCAACAGTGTTTATTGTAACTTTGCGTAATTTTGATATCAGTACTTTTAATGGCAGGCCTAGATTTTGCACGTGGTAATGACTTATAGTGGTTTGTATGCATGAGTAACATGGCATTTTTGTACATTGAGATCGTATTTTTCTTCAGATCAAAAACATTCTTCAGGAGGCTGGTGTGGATGTGTCAGTGAAGACTGCCCAGAGAACTACAGAGGCTACACTGCAATATGCAAACCGCTAGTTAGCTGCAAAAACAAGAAGGCAGATTACAGTTTGCTAAGAAGTATCTAAAAGAGCCTGCAGAGTTCAAGATAAAGTCTTGTGGACAGATGGCAAGAGCAAAGAGTGGAGGCCAAAAGGTACTGCCCAAGATTCAAAGAACCCCCCCAGTTCTACCCTGGTGGTGTGGGTGTTATTGTTTGGGTATGTATGACTGCCACAGGTCCTGTCTTGTCTTTATTGATGATGGCTGGCAGCAGCAGCAGATCTTGGAGTGTACAGAAGCATCTTATTTGTTCAAGTTCAAGCAAATGCCTCCAATCTCGTTGGACAACATTTCATCCCCATTTCATCCAGCAAGGCAATGATCCCAAATATACTGCAAACGCAACAAAAGATTTTCAAAGCAAAGAACAGCAAAATTTGTGACTAGCTAAGTCACCTGATGTGAATCCAACTGAAAATGCATTTCACATGCTGAAGAGAAAACTAAGCATTTCACACGTTGAAGAGAAAAACGCAACTAAGCCCCCAAAACAAATGGGAGCTAAAGATGCCCGGCAGAGTGACACTAGAGTAGATACTCAGCTCCTGGTGATGTCTATGTGTAACAGACATCAAGCAGTCATTGCATGCAAAGGATATGTGATAAATTACTAAACATGACTTTTTCATTTACATAACATTAATATGTCCCAAACATTATGGTGCTGTAAAATTATAAAAACTGCTGTAGTTTCTGCATGGTGAACCCAAAAAATAAAATTAATAAAAACCTTAAATAAAAGATGAGAATGTGCATTTTAACCACATGTGATTTGTTCACATTATAAATCTAAAATTGTGGAGTACAGAGACAAATCAAGAAAAAATATTTCTTTGTCCGAAACATGGAGCGTCACCGTATATATTACATTTAGAATGCTAGTGCTGTGTATTCAATAAAAAAATACACCCTTTACAGTAATATGCAATATTCCCACCCTAATTTGTAAAGTCCAACTATAGGCACCTGCAGCCACAGAGAGTGTAAATTTGCAGTTCTCCTCCAAAACACCTTGTGTCGCCAAGTATGCTTCTTTCACATTGCAGACTACAGCTAAGATTGCATAGAGTGGAGTTGTAGGAAGACCTTTGACATGTAGTCCATAGACACCCAATCAACCAGTGGGGGGTCGTAGAGTGTGATGAAACACAGACCTGTATCTGGCCAAATCACCTCATACCCTCGGTGATGCAATTGCCAATTGCACATTGCTCTATGGAGCTACCGGCCACCGTCAGCATTGGCACGGTCTAGATTAGAACTGAGACTATGGGGCTCATCCTTACAGTACACCTTGGCTGGTTATGGCAGTGGTACATCATGCTTTTGACTGTGTTATACTGACTTAATGGGTTATTTTTTAACACATTTTTACCAATAAGGCAAATTATATAATAGATCTCTATTGATACATTTTTGAATAGACATCATTTATTAAAATCCATTTCTGATGTCCATTGATAATATTTATCTGTGATTAAGAGGTGCTTTCCTGGAAAATAGTGGTTAGATGACTGAGTATGTCTTTTAAATGCACCACTGGAGACAGATGGGAGGTTATCTGGGCCCTGTTTCCCTCCCCGAGAGGCTTTAGCAGTGTTCTCAAATGTAGGAGGTTGCAGAAGTGAAAATTCCAACACCCCCTGCACTGGGAACTGTCACGTCTGGGTCCATGTTAGCACAGTTTGTCTTGGAATTTGAGCCGATTACAGGAAAATGCATTAAAATAATTAAATAAAGAATAAACTATTTAGGGGGGCGCAACATAGTGAATACTCTCAAAGGTGAAGTTAAGGTGCTCCAAACAAAATGTGAGGACCTAGAAGGAAGGTCAAGATGCAAGAACATTTGCCTGGTGGGCGTCCAAGAAGGTCTGGAGGGTCCCCGCCCGAGAGAGTTCATTTCTCAACTTCTGCAGGACATGCTAAACTTGGATGAAATGCCCCTCTAAGACCGCACCCAGAGATCCCTTCGAGAGAAACCCAAGGATGGGGGCCCACCATGACCTTTTATCATCAGAGTTCACTAATTTCACGTCAAAGAACAAATCCTGCACCAGGCGGGGGCAGCTGCCCCTCTCCTGCACCAAGGCAAGAGACTGTCCATCTTCCCTGACTTTGCCCCATCCGTGGCCAAGAAACGCTCAGAGTTTGGAAATGCTAAGCGCCTTCTGCACTCCTGCCCAGGTGTCAAATTTGGCCTCTTCTACCCGGGCCAAGCTGAGGATCACTCTCCCAAACTGAGTTTTCCGCAAGTTCACTGACCCAGCTGCTGCGGTTGACTTTATTAACAGGGACTTGAGGAGGGCCGCCCCTCCAAACCCAGATTGACGGGATCAACAGTGCTGATACTCAACCTTTAACCAATATATCCTTTGACCGTCAATATTGGTAAACCTATGTTAAATGAACCTTTTCAATACAAATTTCAGATAGGATGTATTCAGTTTTTTTCAATAATATCCTTAAACCTATGTTAAATTAACCTTTTCAATACAATTTTCAGATAAGATGTATTCAGTTTTAAAAAAATAATATCCTGTCTGTCGCCTTCTCTGAGGAGGAGGTTTATTTATTATTATTATTATTATTATTATTATTATATATTTTTTTTTTCCTCTTTATTTATTCACTTGGTTTTTACGAGAGACTCTGTAGGCCACAAGCTGTCATGCTGCCTGTGTTAATAGTTTAACGCACCTTATTTAACTTGCCTATATTGGTAAACTCTGCTTTTTATTTTATTTTTATTGTTGTTTACTACTATAGAATTGTCGCTACCTCGGCCTGGTAGGAGCTTAAATAGGCTACTAGGTCTTCTGTGTTTCTTAGGAAGTAATCAGGAGCCTGTAAGAAGGGGGGGGGGGGGTGCGCGCATCTAGTTGGGGGAGATGCTTCAGCGGGTGGGAGAAAGTTCATTAGTTCACTTGTTCTTGTTTTTTGTCATGTATGTTACATTTGGTCTTCTAATGCTACCTAAAGGGCTACACTCATTTTTTTCTCTTTTCAAAGGATGACCCTACAACCTAACTTGAAAGGCTGAGAATACAATTAGGCTTTGTAGTTGGAACTGTAAAGGTTTAAACCAACCAATAAAGCATAGTAGAGTGCTCCACCATCTCCAGCATTTGGGAGCTCAGATTGCATTCTTGCAGGAGACTCACTTGAAGGTCTCGGATCACTCTAGGTTGCGGAAGGGCTGGGTTGGCCAACTGCACCACTCTGCTTTCCAAAGCAAGGCTAGAGGCGCTGCTATTCTAATACTCAAATCCGTACCTTTTGTTTCCTCCAATTTCATCTCAGACGATGGTAGATATATTATTGTCACTGGAAGCATCTATAATACTAAGTTGATTCTTGCCAACGTATATGTGGCAAATTGGGACGATAATAACTTTTTTCACACTTTTTTTTCTAAGCTTCCAGATATGGGGCGACATAGCTCAGGAGGTAAGAGCAGTTGACTGGCAGTCGGAGGGTTGCCGGTTCGATCCCCCGCACTGGGCGTGTCAAAGTGTCCCTAAGCAAGACACCTAACCCCTAATTGCTCCCAACGAGCAGATTTGTACCTCCCATGGCAGCCTTTCACCGTTGGTTTGTGAGTGTGTGTGTGTGTGAATAAGAGGCATCAATTCACTTGGGGGGGTCCTCGCGGGGGGGACTTTAACTGTTGGTCCTTTAGATCGGTCCTCCAGTAGCCTAGCAATTCATCTAAATCTTCTAATGTTATCAAAACTTTCTGTTACAAACAGTTTCTGTTCTGTTGAAAACGCTGCTCACTGAATAACGAAATAAACGAGACAGTTTTAAAACATTTTTAAAAAATGATACCATGTCATTCTACAGTCAATATCTGGGACTAAATATTGAATAAACACACAACCTTACCGTTGGTTTCACGCGTAGAGATGTCCCTTTTGAGACTGAGTGGTCATATATTGTCTTGGACAATCCGTTTGTGAAATATACGTGCATTTGTGATGCTTGGGTACCTTCCAAAATAGCTGTGCGTAATACCACACGTGTCGTTTACGGCGTGGTCACCCTTTTTAGTACATACTGGCTTGATTGACAATTCATTTATTCAGTAGGTGAGAGTATAAGCTTTCTAATGTTGTATAACATGTCTAATTTTGCTTTTGGAATAGCGTTTTATAGGTCAGCGTAACCAAAAATTTTCTTATCATCGCATTCACTCTTTGGTAGCAGTAAAAGTGTTATTGTTACTCTGGTTTTATTAGTTTTTTAAATGAACTGACGGTGTGAAGATAGTAGTAGACAGAGTGCGCCAGGTTACAGTTGGCTAACCACGATGTACTGTATGTCCTGTGATTTCAGGTGAGCTACGACGTCTAAATTTGCACAAAAGTGATATTGCATTAGGACAGTGGATGATAAGAATGCTAGGATGTCAATGATGCTAGTAGAGTGTATGAGATTGCTAAATGTTAGGAAATACAAGTACATGCTTATATCATGTAGTCGCTAGCTAACTGGCTAATGAGCCCCACTGTAGCAGCTAGTTAACTGGCTAGTTAGCCCCACTGTAGCAAGCTAGAAGCTAGAAATATCTGTTTGTAATCAGTAATATGTGCTAACGTGTGAATGTCCAGTAAATGTGTGTTTAGCTATGGTGAGAATAATGTGTTGATCCGAATCTGAGAATTGCAAACTTTATTTTATTGAGAATATATGACAATAGATAATAAATCGCTGTGGACAGAGTGGCTGTGATGATGGCAAGATTGTGTTGTGCGGCGCAGCAGCAGTGAACTTTGTATAGGCTCTGTGTAGAGGAGGAGCTCTGTGTGTGGCTGGCCTATCACGAGTACGGATATTGACACATTTTACTCGGATGGTACTCGTGCTCGTAAAAAGTACATTACCGAATACTCGTTTTATCCAAGTATTCGGCTCAACCCTAATGTCAATTGTTCAAGTTGAAGACATGCTATTTAAATCATGACATACTCATCATGAATATGGGGATAAGGCAAGTAAATTACTTTCCCACCAACTTCGCCAGGCATCCTCAACTCATCAAATTCCTCAAATTCAAACTCCCACGGGTGTATCGACTAATCCTCAGCTAATTAATGATCAATTTAGCGGCTTCTATGCCTCTCTCTATACTTCCAAACAGTCAGCTGACCCTTCCGTTTTTGACTCTTTTTTCAGCACTCTTACTGTCCCCACCGTTGATACAGCCTCCAAGCTTCAATTAGAGGCGCCCATAACAATTGAGGAGATTTCACGAGCGGTGGGTGCTATGCAGTGTTCCAAGTGTCCTGGACCAGATGGGTTTCCTGTCGAGTTCTACAGGAAGTTTATGGTTAAGATGGCCCCTCTCCTGATCAACATGTTGATCTATTCATTGGATACCACCTCTCTCCCTCAATCCTTCTCACAGGCCTCCATTTCATTAATACAAAAAAAAGAATAAAGACCCCCTCTTCTGCGGATCCTACTGTCCAATTTCATTACCTAACGTGGACTATAAAATATTAGCTAAGCTACTGGCTATGCATTTGGAAACGGTCCTGCCATCTGTAATTTCCCCTGACCAGACAGGTTTTATTAAAAACAGACATGCTTTTTAGAATGTTAGACGCTTATTTAATGTTATGTATAACCCCTCAAACTCCAAGGACCCTGAAATTGTAATCTCTTTAGACGCTGAGAAGGCTTTCAAAAGAGTGGAATGGGGTTATCTTTTCAGTACTTTGGAGAAATTCGGTTTTGACGAAAGGTTCATTGCTTGGGTCAACTTATTGTACACCTCTCCACTTGCATCTGTCAGAATGAACAAAAACCACTCGGACTGCTTCCCTCTCTTTAGGGGCACAAGACAGGGATGTCCGATGTCCCCTATGCTCTTTGCCGTCGCCATTGAGCCCTTGCTATTGCGCTTTGATCTAACCCTCACATCACAGGGGTGACCAGGGACAACATTGAGCAGAGGGTATCACTTTATGTGGATGACTTGCTTCTCTATGTTTCCAGGCCTGATATATCTATACCCATTGTGCTCTCTGTTCTTAACTCATTTGGTTTCATCTCTGGCTACAAGCTAAATTTTAATAAGAGTGAACTATTCCCTCTAAATGCTGCAGCTTGCAAATACCCACTTCACACAATACCATTAGAATAGTTCTGGACAATTTCACATACTTAGGGGTCCAAGTCACCGACAAATTTAAGAATCTTTTCAGGTACAATTTTACCCCTCTCCTCACTCGATTACAGCAGGACTTTGAGAGATGGTCATTACTCCCTTATCTCTAGCTGGTTGAATTAATTCGGTTAAAATGAATATCCTAACTAAATTTTCCTTCCTATTTCAATACATTCCTATCTTTATCCCAAAATCGTTATTTGAAAATTCGATGGGATTATCTCAGGGTTCATTTGGGATAAAAAGAATCCAAAACTCCGCAAAGTATACCTGCAGAGATGGGTGCTGGAGGAAAGGTCCGCAAGTCGCAAATCTTGAAATCGCGCTAGTTTTTTACTGTTTTCCTTTTTTTCATATTACGAAAGTTAAAGTGTTGAAGAAGTCACTCAATAGAATAAACAACATTTTTAGGGTCACTAAATACTTAGAATTTGTCAGCAAAGTCGGCTTGTTTTAGTGATTCTTACAGCCAGGTTTTGGAGGCGTGATGGGGGTGCAGTTTAATTAGCATGTTTGATTTTGTTGGCTATTGTCACTTAGTTTCAGTCAAGCCACTGCCCATAAATAAAGCCGTGTGGTAGTAGCCTATGTTTGTTTACTGTGTGAGGTTGCTATAATGGCAGACGCTCAATCAGTAGGTGAGAGTATAAGCTTTCTAACGATGTATAACATGTCTAATTTTGCTTTTGGAATAGCGTTTTATAGGTTAGCGTAACCGAACATTTTCTTACCATGGCATTCGCTCTATATATGGTAGCATTAAAAGACGTTGCACCTAATGAAACGTTGTCAACGATTTTTCGTAATTCCTTGGAAAATACCATTATTATTGAGGACTTCTGGGCATAGCTAAGCCAAATGTTCGCTGATAGACCTATCTGACATCGTTTTCTGGAGCAAAACAGAAGCGGATAGAACTGTCCTTGATTTACTTCATCATTGCTATGTAAGTATTACTGCTCAAAATATTTCGGTTATATACGTTATTTTAGAAATTGAGTGTCTTTAAATAGGTTAGTGGTATTATGTAATGTGGATATTTCACACTGTAATGTAAGCATTAGTTAGTAGTGTAATAGTCTTTGTGACGCATACAACAGTGATGAGGAGAGTGTTGAAACATTGCCAAAATGTGGTGGACAGCTGAAAATTGTTTTCATATCGTCCCATTCCCATACAAGAAAACATAGGAGTGTACAGAGTATAGAAATACATACAAGAGTTAATTATTACACATTTAGGTACTGTGCAGCATTGTGTGACTATATTTTTGCATTATGTTTAAATTATATCTATGTTTCATCTTAAATCTTCATAAGGGGCTCATATGCTTTACAATGGATAAAAAGTATTATATTCCTTTTTGGAGAGATTTTGGATTTGTTTCTGGACCCTTAGCTATTTTAGACCAGTGTTAATAATTTAGACATTTTGGGTAGATTTGGAGATGCTGGGTACACTGCTTAGTTTTTGCTTCATAGATCTTTAGTAGTTCTACATATCCACCCTTAGATTTTATGAACTTGTGGTCAAGAAGTTTTTGATCCAGGACCCTTTAACCCGCAATCTCCCAGTATTTCATTGTGAACTAAAAAAAAGACAAATTCATTTTAGATTTTTTGCCTTGACCATTGCATTTGTGGCACTTTATTTCTTACAAAATTATGAATATAAAGTAATCTAAGCTAGTATTGTAAATGTTACAAATGTATTGCTTAATTTAAGACATTTTTCTAGTCTCTGTGGTGTTCACACCTGGAGTTATAAAGCTTTAAATAGGGTAACCCCTAAATGGGCAAAGATTGACAGGTACTCTAGTGGGGGAGTGGTTGGGGTGGAGTTAACTAGCTATTGTTCCCACCCATTATCTCCCTGTGAGAAGTGTGAAAAGTTCCAGATCTTTCAAGGGGATTTTCTCTGCTACTTGATTTTAGGAGTACCAACATTCAAATAAGCATATCTTCTTCAACTATTTTCAGATTTCAATGTATGACACATAATTTGAAATCTTATAATCTGCACTTTCATAATCTGTAAAAAACTGAAAAATGACCTTGCCCTACTTGAGGACCAAAACACCAGCACCTGTCACAAAGAGGTTAGGAGGCATAGCCCTACCAAATTTTAACTTCTATTATTGGGTGGCCAATTTCCGCATACTTCAGTATTGGTTGTGTGCAGATAGCTTGCATAATGTCCCAGCTTGGTTGAGGTTGGAAGCATCTTCCTGTATGCCATCTTCACTGGCTGCTTTGGTTTACACCCCTAGTGGTTCAGCCTGCTCAGAATACTGCAAAAACATTTTAGTCAAGACGACTCTCAAAATCTGGAATCAATTTACACGCCATTTTAGATTGCAAACCTTTTCACTACAGGGTCTTATACTTAAAAATAACGCTTTACATCCCTCTCTAGCAGATGGAGCTTTTTCCATGTGGTCTAATTTTGGCATAAAGTCATTTAATGATTTGTATATTGAGGGCATCTTTGCATCCTTCCAGCAGATCTCAGCTAAATTTGGTATCCCAAAAAGTCATTTTTTTTTTTTTTTTAGATATCTACAGGTTCGTAGCTTTGTCCGGGACACAAGCTCCAAATTTTCCTCTCAGTCTGTAAACCCCTCCATTGATGCTTGTTTTTACCACCCTATGTTAACAGTTATTATCTCATGTGGATATGAGAGAATTTTCTCTCTTCAGAGTTCCTCATTGTTAGCTGTCAAAACATCATTGGAGCAGGATCTAGGCAAAGAAATTACTGATGATCTATGGGATGATTTTCTTCTCCGGGTCCACTCTTCATCTATATATGCCAAACATGGTCTAATCCAATGTAAAATTATACACCGCACTCACTGGACAAAACTCAGACTTTCTCAAATTTATCCTGATATTAACCCTGTTTGTGACAGGTGTCGACAAGCTCCTGCCTAACTGATTCATATGTTTTGGTCTTGCCCATCTCTTCATAACTTTTGGTCCAATATTTTAAAAACGTTATCAGGGGTACTTCGGGTGCCCTTTGATCCAGTTGCATCAACAGCACTCTTTGGAGTAATACCGGATACAGTGGTCCTGCCAAGAATTAAAGCAGACCTTCTGGCCTTCTTGACCCTATTGGCTAGATGACTGATATTACTTCATTGGAAGTCATCCTCTCCTCCATCACATGAGGCTTGGATCAGAGATGTTCTTCATTTTAATAAATTAGAAAAGATTAAACACACACTGCATGGGTCTACGGTTAAATTTTTCAAAATATGGCAACCCCTCTTTGACCATATAGAGACATTGCAGTTCCAGAGTGTACCTCAGTGAAGCTGGTTGTTGGTTATTTTTTTATTATTTTTCCTTTTAATCTTGCTCCTTTGATTACTCAATACTAATCTGTAGCACTAACAGTAATTATTTTGCAATTTACCATGAAGACTGTGTTTTTTGTTTGTTCGTTTTTGTTTGTTCGTCTTGTTTGTAACTACTGTTTTTGCCATATAGATAATGTTTATATGCCATTATTTTCTGTATGTATGTCTAAAAAAAACATGTTGAAACAATTTGAGAAACTACTGTTCACAATGTGGAACACCAATAAAAAGAGTTTATAAAAAAAAAAAAAAGATTACTTTTATTAAAGATAACTATTTGACAAAAAATGACTTGGCACCATTTCTATTTGCGTTACAACAGAAAAATTAAAGAAACTACCACAGCTTAAACCATACACATGGGCTGCTTGGGATCCGGCAGTCCAAAGTAAGCATTGATGTAATTAATAAGACATTTAGTGATGTCAAATATGCCTAAAAGAGTAGATGCACCTTGTGTTATTTTAACATATCTAGATTAAAAACCATGTACGGTATATAAAAACATGCTTAACACAGTAATTGCAACACAGAATCAAAACCTATTAGCTAGCTCTTGACAACCCAGTCTGTCTCACAAATATCCGGAATAGATGGAGAAAGCTACTGTACCATGGCAGGTTTTCAGGGACTTAGTTGAGTCTGTTTCTGTGGGTCTTTCCAGCAGGATGACAGGGTTTTGCAGCTCATCTTTCATCATGGTTAGCTCTGGAGAGGATTTTCAAATCTATTAATAATGATCCCTTCAGCCCTCAAGCTCACATGCAGTTATCACATCATCAAGAGGCAGGAGAAACCTGAGGAGGGGTTTCCTTTTTTCCAATCTGGTTTTTAAAGACCAGAGCAAACCAGCATATCCATGTAAACAGGACTTAATTTGCAATCTTGTTAAAATGGGAATGTGCACTGTAAACAGTTCAAAACTTAAGAATTTATTTTTTGCTACACCAGCATGAAAAATATTACTTTTCTATTGACTGCTGTCAATATTTTTTGTGCCCGGCTTTGGTTATGCCATCGCATGTTGATGTTCTTGATATATCCATAAATAACAGCACACACAAGCCCAACAGTGACCGTGGCATTTAAAAAAAATCTTTTTTAAAGAACACTCAATCAAATTCAATAAAATTTTATTTGTGTAGCGTATTTTACAGCAGCTGTCACAATACACTTTACAGACAACCCTGGCCTAAATCCCCACAGGAGCAAGCCTAAGGCAACAGTGGCAAGGAAAAACTCCCTGTAGCAGATGGGAAGAAACCTCGAGGAGGAAAGCCATCCTCCTCTGGTCAGCTCAGGGTGTTGATTGGTGACCAACATGTCAGTCAGTTTTACAGGGTTCATAATGTGGCTCAGGTGATGGGCGGGGCTGGGTGGTGGTGGTGGGGAGCAGCAGGTGGCGACGGATGTAGGCAGGGTGGAGGCAATGACGAAAGAGGGGCTGGACCGCAGTGGTGTGGGAGACCAGACGACAGCACTCTCGAAGATTGGGGCAAGAGGCCTGCCGGAAGCGTGGGGAAGAAATGGCGATTAGAGAATTTACAATAGGACAGACAGTGGGTAAAGTGGCAGTGGTATGAATTGGGGGGGCCCCACCAGGAATAATATATGGCTGCATATCTACTAGGGCAGGGATGGACAGCCCATGCAGTCATGAGGGGGGGACAACCATACTCGCCTATCAAGAGCCAGCCTATGTAAAGTCAGGTCACAGCTGATTGACAGGTAGCCACCCCAAAATGCTCTATGATTACAGGCTTCTCCCACCCTGTCTCCAGACTATAACTGATTATAAGCCTGAGTGCAGAGGTGCGTTTTTAATCTAGATTTAAATATTGACACTGAGCCTGACTCCTTTATACATTTTGGAAACTGGTTCCACAGTAGTGGGGCTCTGTAGGAGAAAGATCTACCACCTTTTAGGTTTTTGGAAATTGGGACTACCAAATAGCCTGTGTCTTGAGAACGGAGAGACATTGTGGATTTATAAGGTAGGAGCAGGTTGGTTATGTACACTGGTGCACGTCCATGCAGAGCTTTAAAGGTCAGGAGCAAAACCTTTAAATCTATCCTATGCTTAATGGGTAGCCAGTGAAGCGACGCTAGCACTGGAGTAATGTGCTCACACTTCTTAATTCTGGTCATGATACAAGCAGCTGCATTCTGCACAAGCTGGAGACTTTTTAACGAGTTATTAGGGCAGCCAGATAGCAGGGCATTACAGTAATCTAGCCTAGACATAACATAAGCATGGATCAATTTTTCTGCGTCTCCAACTGACAGGAAATGCCTGATTTTAGCTGTTGCGTAACTGAAAGAAGGCAATTCTGGATATTTTTTTTATATGCGTGTCAAAGGATACATCAGGATCAATGGTGACACCAAGGTCTTTAACAAACATATTAGGTTCAGCCAAACAACCATCACAATTTAAGGTGAGAGTAGACATTTTCTCCCTTAATATTTTTGGACCTAAAACCAACATTTCAGTCTTATCCGAATACAGGAGCAGAAAATTAGAAAGCATCCAAACCTTGATATCTACAATACAGGCCTCTAACCGTGAAAGCGGCAGTGCTACGTCCGGTTTCATTGAAATATAAATCTGTGTATCGTCCGCATAACAGTGGAACTCTACACCATGTGCCCGGATAATACTGCCAAGTGGTAGCATATATAGTGAGAAAAGTTCTGGTCCTAGTACTGATCCTTGTGGAATACCGTATTTCATTTTTGAGGAGCTAGACTCTTCTTATTTTAATTTAACAAACTGTTTCCTGTCACTTAGGTATGATCCAAACCATGCGAGTGCCTGTCCATGAAGTCCAACACAGGCCTGGAGTCTGTCCAGTAGAATTCCATGATCAATTGTGTCAAAACCTGCACTCAGGTCGAGGAGCACAAGAACCGACACAGAGTTACGGTCGGCTGACAGTAGTAAATCATTTGTAACCTTGATAAGTGCGGTTTCTGTGCTGTGGTGGGGTCTAAACCCTGATTGGAATACTTCAAGGATACCGTTAGAGCTAAGGTATGCACTTAGTTGCTTAGCAACAGTTTTCTCCAATAATTTTGATAGAAATGGAAGGTTTGAAATAGGTCTATAATTGTACATTTTATCAGGTTCTAGGTTTGGTTTCTTCAATAATGGCTTAATAACTGCCACTTTTAGTGACTCAGGTACATATCCTGTTACTAGGGATGTGTTAATGATTTTTAGCATGTGCTGGCCTAGTCAAAGTGGAAACCTTATTTCTGGAGGACAGCACTGCCTAGAAAAAGGAATTACATGGCTTTATATGTCCAACGCTTCTCAAAAAAAGTGATTTCGTTTTGTTCAACTCCTCTGTTCAAAATGTGAGGGTCAGTGTTAGAGCATTGGTGCACCACTTAAATTGTTATTATGAAGCCTCAAGGAAAAATAAACAGAAGACAACATACACCTTTGAATTAGTAGTTATGTTTAAAATAAAAAAAACATGCAATTTGTGGTTTTGGACATTAACCGCTTAAGTCACACTGGCCTGTATTTGGGTTTATTTACATTCATTCTGTTCATGGTGAAATTTTCAGTCTAGTCACACAATATACCATTTGAAAGTATTAAAACTCACGGCTCTATATATATAAACAATTTTATGATGCCAATATTTACCAACAACGATTCCTTATTTTGTAACCTGTGGGGAGGCAAAACAGACTCTCACCTTCTATCCACATTGGAAATCCACAGACAACACAAATCATGGGAAAGTTAGTGTCCTTATCACGGTGAGGGTCCGGCGAACAAAATCCATAGTAGTTTTTATTCCCAAAAACATGCTCGGAGAAACATTGGTAGAAAGTCCAGAAAGTCCATTGCTTACTTAGCAATTCTACAGAGGAATTATCTTTGTTGTCCATTTCACCATTGCATACACACCAGCTGTACTGTGTACAAGAGAAATGTTCATATCTTCAGTTTATACACACTCTCTGGAAGAAGATGAGCCCACCTAAGGCTCAGTGCTGGCCAAGCAGTCCCTCAGTTTAGCCAATGGGACCTGCCGTGAAAAAGTAACAACTCTACATGGAGTGTGTAACTTCTTCCCAGTATGCAGTCAGCCAATGGCAAGTTATTATTGTGACAACTAAGAAACATTTTGAAATTATCTTTCTGACAGTGTATAGATTGTTAGACTTTTATGAGAGAACATTGTTTCTCCGGCATAAACAAACCATAACTTTTTCAGTATGCATGCTGAGAACGTTGTGCATCGGCAAAAACCTGTTGAGACTTTAAACCAAATGAGGTTGTTGTTTTACAGCAACAATTTCTTTTGTAATGGTTAAGTCTAAACACAAGACATGGCATTTAGAAATCATTCGTCTGGGTGAATATTTCTGAGGACAGCGAAAACAGCTGGCTCCGCAGCAGAGGGCGTGTTCAGTGAAGAACTTGATCCCATTTTATATCGGTGAGCATCTAAATACATTCTCAAAATATTATTTATTATTATTCAATACACTTTTAAATAAGAAGTAGGACTGTTTTAGAATAAAAAATATGACATGAAATTGTGGGATGTGTCTGACATGTTGAAGGGGGTGAGATATTAGACTAAATCATCAATTGATGGACCTTAATCAATGGATTAGTAAAACAGATAGCTACATAGTTATTTTCTACAATCTTCCAGACCTGCTGCTAGCAGAGGTGGCAAAAGGAGAACAAGGAGAGGGAAGTGGAGAGGGAGCAGTAGAAGGAGAGGGTGACAGTCAGGGGAAAGGTAAGGTAATTTCAGCACACTTCTTCCAGGAGCATACAGAATACAATATTTAGTGATAACACAGCTAAAGACGTGATATGATATGATTTAGTCTCCAAGTGTCCTTTTGTTCTTTTTTGAAACCCACCTGGACATAGTTCAGAAAAAAAAATGCATGTGGCTAATTTTTGGTGGCACAGTATTTTCACCTAATTTGAACCAGGACTTGTCCAGTGTGGTGGCTGTGGCTCCATTGTGTTTTTAAGCTGGCCAGGCACAGCCACAAGCATTTTATTTTAGGTGACAAAAAACTTTCACTTCCACTGTGTCTGAGCTTCCTTTACTTTAAGTAATATTAGTAGTCATTCTGACTCTTGGAAAACAAACTCTCAAGGACTACCTTTCAGAAGAGACCATAATTATGCCTGAGGTCAAAATGGTTCAATAATAGTAACCATTTTATTTTGGGTATGTCATTTTCAGGTTTGTGTAAATGACAGTAAATTAAGTTGCATAAGAGGTGCCTATGCACACAGTTTGTGCACATTTATTTATTTGTTTATTTATTCATAAGATATCTTAATGAGTGAAAAGAAGCCAAAGAATGTAATAATCATAATTATTATGAAAGAACTATAGGTTTACCAGATTCCAAGTATTGTGTGGTGTAATCTGGAGACATTTTCTGAAAAGAGAATGATGGCTGTTACTAGATTGCACACAGCACTGGTGTTTTTTTAAATTCTATTGTGATTACATCACATTTGAAATTTGAAAATAGATGTCATGAATATTTAGTGAAAGATCTGATATCGCTCATGCTACACCCTTAATGCATTATGAACCTGGCTTCCTCTTGCCCATGAATCTCTGTTGTCACTCTATGGGCGCTATCTTACACCTGGCGCAAAACAGCGCCAAGCGCAACGCAAGTGTCTTTGCTAGTTTCAGACCGACGCAGTTGTCATTTTCCCATCCAGCGCCCATGGTGTTTAAATAGCAAATGTACTTGCGCCCAATCTGAGCGCCCATGGGCATGTTGGTCTTAAAATGAGGTCAGGAGCATTGTTGGCGCATTGCTGTCTAGAGGCAGCGGAAAGTGATTGTGCGATTGACCAACAAAAACCTGGTCTTAAGTCAATGGCGCAGTATTTTACTGTTATTTTAAGGGTGCATTATTAAGACAGTAATATGCGCCTACATATGCGGGTGCACAACGTGCGATATTTTAAAAAAATTCATGTCATAATGGTAATACATGTCATAAGAGAAGCATTCTTTCCTACTACTTGGCAAATCCGCCATTATAATAGCAATCCGCCAAGGTGCAAGCGCTCCTGGCTTTTAAAGGCAATGGGACATGACACTCTGATTGGTTTATTTCATGTTACGCCCAAAACACACCTATGATTAATTAAGAGAAGTATAAACCTTTTGAACCACGCGCCTTAATTTGCGCTCAGATTATCCGCCGTTAAACTAGCAAAAGTGGATTTGGACACGCCCTAAATGCATTTGTGCTATGCGCTTTAGACCGTGCGCTTAGATCGTTAAAATATAGCCCTAAGTGTGTAATTGCATCAGCCAATCATTCACAGTTGATAAATTCTCTTTACTGAAGTTATTCATGTTTAGACTTTGATCTCTCCCAAGAAGAGACCTAAATCTTCCTGATAGGATCCCAGTTTAATTTAGTATATATATGTATATGTGTGTATATATGTATATATATATATATATATATATATATATATATATATATATATATTGTGGCACCGCACTGGGCGTGACGGTGCAGGCGGGGCGGCACAGAAATGCACAGACCGGAGGTTTGGGGAAAAATAGCCCAACAGGGCCTTTTATTTACCAAAAGGATATACAAAACCCACAACCAACTCAACAAAAATCTCCGCTGAGGGGATCCCTCTTCAAAGCAGGAAGAGGGATGTGGTCCTGCGTCTCCACCGGATTCTGTAAAATAGGTACAAAGTTATTAACAGTTTTCACAGCTCTCCTGCCGCCCAAAACCCCTTTCCTCAATGGAGACAAACAACCTCCTTTTAAGCTCCCAGCCATCTCCCTGGAGTGGCGGCAGCTGTGTTGCCTCATTGATTGCAGGTGTGCTGCCTGCCAAGGAGGGAGTTGAGGAATGTCCAATTTGCCGCTCTCCAGGGTCCTGTGGCTGGGCTTCCTAGTGGGGCGCTGTCCTGGGCCCTGAAGAGGCAGCCTGGTGGCAGGTTTTGGCTGATGCCTATAAGGCTGGAAGGGGCACTGTGGAGCCATGCCCCGATCCACGCCACATTCCTCCCCACTAAGCGAACCGCCACCAGTGCTGGCTGCGGCCGCCCAGAGCGCGTGCAGGCGGGACAGGGCGTCAGCGTTCCCATGGAGCCTTCCTGGACGGTGGACCACTTCAAAGTTGAAGGGCTGGAGTGCCAGGAACCAGCGGGTCACCCTGGCATTGGCGTTCTTCTCCCGGGCCATCCACTGGAGGGGCGCGTGATCTGTAACCAGAGTAAACTTCCGCCCGAGCAGGTAGTACTGGAGTGCTGAGAGGGCCCATTTAATGGCAAGGGCCTCGCGCTCAACAGCCGCATACCGCGATTCACTCAGGCGGAGCTTACAGCTCAGAAATAACACGGGGTGCTCCTCATCGCCGTGTACCTGGGACAGAACCGCGCCCACCCCCGTCTCCGACGCGTCTGTTTGGACCAGGAAGGGCCGGTCGAAGTCCGGGGTATGGAGGACCGGGTCCGAGCACAGGGCGGCCTTCAGGTCCTGGAATGCCCTCTCCTGCTCAGGGCCCCACAGCAGTTTCTCCGGAGACCCTTTCCGGGTGAGGTCGGATAAGGGTGCGGCTGTGGAGGAGAAATGAGGGATAAAACGCCGGTAGTACCCGGCCAGCCCCAGGAAGGCACGTACCTGGGTCTTGGTGGTAGGCCGGGGCCAGTTCTTCACGGTCTGCACCTTCTTCTCTTGGGGCTTGAGCAGGCCCCGACCGATGGTGTAGCCCAGATACTGTGCCTCGTTTTGCGCTATGCAGCACTTGGCGGGGTTGGCGGTGAGGCCCACTTGTCGCAGCGCTCCCAAAACAGCCTGGACGTGACTCAGGTGGTCGGCCCAGGTGCAGGAGTGGACTACCACATCGTCCAAGTAGGCTGCTGCATAGCGCTGGTGTGGCCGGAGTACGATGTCCATCAATCGCTGGAACGTTGCGGGGGCCCCATGGAGCCCGAACGGCAGGACCCGATACTGGAACTGGCCCACCGGGCTGGTGAAGGCAGTCTTCTCCTTGGCCGACTGGGTGAGAGGGACCTGCCAATAACCTTTGGTTAGGTCCAGGGTTGTAATAAAGCGGGACTCACCCAGTCGCTCGAGTAACTCATCCGCTCGGGCCATGGGGTACGCGTCGAAGTCGGACACAGCATTGAGGCGTCTGAAATCGTTACAGAAGCGCAGGGAGCCATCGGGTTTAGGCACGAGGACTATGGGGCTCGACCAAGGGCTGCAGGCCTCCTCAATGACTCCCATTGCTCTCATCCTCTCAATCTCCTCCACGACGGCCGCTTTCCGTGCTTCCGGGATCCGATATGGGCGTATGTTCACCACGGTGCGCTCTGGCGTACGGATATGGTGCTCCATTAAGGTGGTACGACCTGGAAGAGGGGAGAACACATCACGGTTTTGGTCAACTAGTTCTCTCACCTCTTGGACCTGGCAGGGGCTCAGGTCAGCACCATATCGCACAGTCTCCCGGGGTGCAGGGGTTGTTTCCTCTGTGGTGAACATCGCCGCCGTTGCTGCTGCAGGACCCTCTACCCACCTCTTGAGCAGATTTACATGATACACCTGCTGCGGTTTCCGGCGCCCGGGCTGGTCAACGCGGTAGTTCACTGGTCCCACTCCCTCTTTGACCGTGTAGGGTCCCTGCCAGGTGGCTAGAAACTTATTTTCAGGGGTGGGTACGAGTAGAAGGACACGGTCACCTGGCCGGAACTCTGGGTTGAGCGGGCCGGTTATATGTCCGCTGCTGGGCGCGTTGTGCTTCCACCATGTGCTCTCGCACCACTGGCATGACACTTGATATGCGGGAGCGCATCTCCTCTACGTGTTCGACCAGGCTCCGGTGCGGTGATGGCTGTTCCTCCCAGGCTTCTTTGGCGAGGTCCAGGAGTCCCCTCGGCCGCCGCCCATACAGCAGCTCAAAAGGGGAGAAGCCAGTGGAAGCCTGGGGCACCTCCCGAATAGCGAAGAGCACATACGGCAGGACCTGGTCCCAGTCCTTGCCGTCAGCAGCGACTATCTTCCGGAGCATCTGCTTCAACGTCTGGTTGAACTGCTCGACCAGCCCATCCGTTTGCGGGTGATACACTGACGTCCGGAGATGTTGTACTCGCAGCAGGTGACATGTGTCCGCCATTATCTTGGACATGAATGGAGTGCCCTGGTCAGTAAGAATTTCTTTTGGTATGCCGACCCGGCTGACAAGGTGCACCAGCTCGCGAGCAATGGCCTTGGAGGTGGCAACGCGGAGGGGCACGGCTTCCGGATAGCGGGTGGCATAGTCCAGGATGACCAGGATGTAATTGTGTCCCCGGGCTGACTTAGGCAGGGGTCCAACCAGGTCCAGGCCGATCCTTTCGAAGGGGGTCTCTATGATGGGGAGAGGAATTAGAGGGGCGGGTGGTGGTCTTACCGGGGAGGTGCGTTGACACACTGCGGCAGTAATCCTCCACCGCTCTGCGCATTCCCGGCCAGTGGAAGCGGTCTGCCACACGCTCTAGGGTCTTCTGCATGCCCAGGTGAGCTCCCAGGATGTGTGTGTGGGCCAGCTGTAGGACGGTGGCCACGTACTGGCGGGGTAAGACCAACAGCTCCCGGACTTCTCCTCGTCTCGTGGTGTGGTAGTATAGCAGCCCCTGTTGTACCGATAAGTAATTTGCTTCTAGGGGTCCCTCTCCCCTCTTTATCCCTTCAAGGACCCGCACCTGGCTCCAGCAGTGGCGCAAACGGTCATCCTGGACCTGCGCGGTGCCGAACTGTCCTTTACACTGTGCCTGGGGAGGGAGATTGGACATAGTTAAGGGAGTTAAAAGCTCACCTTCCCCATCAGCTTCTTCTGCCACCTCGCTTACTCCAACCCGTTCTCCAAGCCAGGCGGCATAGGGTTGGCCTGATGGACGGACACGGGGTTTGGCTTGTCGGGGCCATGACCCGGTTCCCTTCCTTCGGGCTCTTCTGCCCCCCCTCTGGACAATTCTGGCGGCCTGGTACAGGGTGTCGAATTGCTCCGTAGCCAAGCAACTCTGTCCATGGGGCAAGCGAGCTGGAGTGGGGGCCGGGTCGGTGGGCATGGACACATCCGAGGGCGATTTTCCAGAGGTGGGCAGCAGGGTGGGCATTTTCCCTCCCCTTCCAGACTGAGACGGGAAGTGGGGTGTCCATGCATGTCCGCCGTGGTCGCCTGGAATCCGGGCCTGGGTCGAGCCTGGTGGGGTCGGCTTCCGGTCACCTCCAGCCCGGGGGCGGAAGAGGGGGCGCTCGGTCGATTCTGCCTTCAGCATCTTCTGCGTGGCTTCGACCTGCTCCACCAGTTCCACCAGCTCCTCCGGGCTCTGTGGAGCATGTTGCCCAGCCAGCTTCTTCGCCTCATATGGCAACGCCCGGAGGAGCCGATCCATGGCGACCCGGTCGAGGATCTGCTCCACAGACCGGCGTTCGGGTTGGAGCCAACGGGTAACCAGCCTCCGAAGTGACGCCATTTGGCTACGTGCGTTGACCCCCGGTTGGTAGGCCCAGGTGGCGACCTGTTGTCCGGCGGATGTGGGGGATACACCGGCTCTGGGTAGTATCTCCCTTTTTAGCCGGTGGTAGTCTTGGGCTTCTGCTGCGCCCAGGTCTTAGTACGCTTGTTGGGCCTCGCCGGTAAGGAAGGGAGCGAGGGTGTCGGCCATCTCCCGGGCATCCCATGACTCGCGCTCGGCCACCCGCTCGAAGGTGTGGAGGTAGGCCTCCATGTCATTGGCCTCAGTCATCTTCGTCAGAACTTCCTTAGGCTTTGTCCTGCTAACCGGGAGTGGCACGGCCGCTGCGCCGCGAGCCTGGACCACCTCGGTGAGCCGGCCGACCTGTTGAGCCATGACCTGGGCAGCATGCTGTTGTCCCAGGTTAGCCTCCACGAGCGCTCGCAAGAGGTCCTCCATATTGCAGCTAAATTGGGGAACACAAGACTAATGAAAAAAAAGGGGGGGGGGGGGGGGGAAACAAACAACAAAAATTTTTTATCTACCGCGAGAACGAGTGTGATACTTGAGCTCGAGGTAGTTAGCTGCAGTCTGCTATTACTCCGTGCCTATGCCTGCATTCTCCACCACTGTGGCACCGCACTGGGCGTGACGGTGCAGGCGGGGCGACACAGAAATGCACAGACCGGAGGTTTGGGGAAAAATAGCCCAACAGGGCCTTTTATTTACCAAAAGGATATACAAAACCCACAACCAACTCAACAACAAAAATCTCCTGTTGGAATTAACTGAAAGTAAAGCAAACAAAATTAGAAGTAATGGTGTCCGGGAGACCGCTGAGGGGATCCCTCTTCAAAGCAGGAAGAGGGATGTGGTCCTGCGTCTCCACCGGATTCTGTAAAATAGGTACAAAGTTATTAACAGTTTTCACAGCTCTCCTGCCGCCCAAAACCCCTTTCCTCAATGGAGACAAACGACCTCCTTTTAAGCTCCCAGCCATCTCCCTGGAGTGGCGGCAGCTGTGTTGCCTCATTGATTGCAGGTGTGCTGCCTGCCAAGGAGGGAGTTGAGGAATGTCCAATTTGCCGCTCTCCAGGGTCCTGTGGCTGGGCTTCCTAGTGGGGCGCTGTCCTGGGTCCTGAAGAGGGGGCCTGGTGGCAGGTTTTGGCTGATGCCTATAAGGCTGGGAGGGGCACTGTGGAGCCATGCCCTGATCCACGCCACAATATATATATACATATACATATTATATGTAGTGTATTGTGTTTCCTTTTCATACCATTACTGTGTCTGTAGTTTGCATGCCTCTGTGTCTAGCACCTTTAGTGTCTGCGACAAGGATGTCACATACCTGTGCTAAATGGCTGTGAGGGTTCCCAGGGAGGGACAGGACCATTTGTCCCCAGCCCGCCACTTAACTCAATCTTTTGTATGACCGCAAACTGTATATCCAGACACCACACAGCGTGATCAGCAGAGACTTGCTTGGCGCACTGCCCGAATGTCCTCAGTTTGTCTCTCCCTTGCGCATTGTAATAAACATCAAATTCTCTGAGGAGATGTCGTCAGTGTGTCCTTCATCGTCCTGCATTTGACTCCACGGAGAAGGGAAAAATAATCCTAACATCCCCTTAAAAATTAAGACTTGCCTCTGTTCCAAAAGCATTAGGCATTACATATGATACAGACAGCCATTGCAGAAAACTTATTTTCTTTGCTAGAAGGTGAAGGATGTAAATCTGGGAAGAATGCAGACACATTCCAGATTTCTTCGCTCCAGGTGTCATGCAGTAGAATATTAAAAATACAAAGTATAATTGTGGAGTAAATTTTTTATTTTATTCACACATCCAGAAATTACACATACTGGGTGTCATTTATATACTTCAGGCAAACCGGCTGGCATGTATGGTAAATTCAAGCAGTCATGTTACGTCAGGCATTTATGATTTCCAAGCACAAATAAACCCAAGCCCATCCCAACAGTTTCTTGAGAGACATTTCTGACAAAGAGCAACATTATAAAAGAGCAACAGAAAAAGTATACCAATAATAACACCTACAGTTGTGTTGATTTAGCAGAGATCTCATAACTTGTGGAACACCGAGTTGGCATTACTCTTTATATCATCTTTATATCATCACCATAAAGCTGACCACAACAGAAATATGACATTTTGGGCTCACTCAGCACAATGTATCCATTACTCGCCATAAAAAGGGCATGGCAACTCTCAAGGGCATGAGAACTCCCTCAGTGTGAATGCCAGACATCATTTTCACCATCACTATTTGCACTAGTGTTCATTACATCCTTAAAGCCTCCATGGTGTTATTCTTTCCCAGTGCATTTCCCTGGCTAGATTTTAAACCTACAGAACAGCTGATCATTAGCTTTAATAACACAAGTCATTCTTCTTAGTTCCCAGCACCAAGACAACAAAACAGATTATTAAGAGAAAAAAATGCTAAAACAAAATGGAAATGACAATACAAGCCACACATTTACATGCAGTGGGTTGTTGAGGGGAACCTAGGTAATTCAAAACTGGATTAATTCAGCTTTTGTTTGGTTCATTATGAGAAATCGATTCTCAGTGACAGATTTCACATCTGCTACCATAAAAAATAGCATGTACAGCAAATGCAATATGTTATTTGTATGTTTGCTATTTATGCTGAGGTATGGGCCATAAGAATTAACACGCAGTATGTTCTCCTGTGCCAGTATGGTGTGCCTGATCAGGCATTCAGATGCACGGAAATGTCTTCAAGTCTGACATTAGATCTTTGTAATACAAATGACAAGTTATTTAAATTTGCTTAAAATCTCAAGACTCGATTAAGTTATGAGTAATTGAAACGGGTAATTACTACAGACATATTCAGTGTTTTCAGTGAACAAAATACAGGCAGTTTTGTGCCATCTTTCTTCACAAAGACCCCTGAGGCAGCTGGCTAGGTGCGAATGACTTACTCTCTCCTCTGGGTGCTTTTGAGCTACTGAATGACTGACTTTGATGCAAATTGCTTGAATTATTTTGCACATATATCACACAAAATTAATTAATTAGAGCTGTGTGATGAAGCTGATAAAGACTTTTGGGTGGCGATGAATAATTGTGGGTATTGTAGTTATAGAAATGGTGGGTTTCATTGCCATTTCTACTTTGTTCCCCATGCTACCGGCGGCGCTCTTGCCCTGAGTGCTGTCGTCTGGTCTCACCCACCACTGCGGTCCAGCCCCTTTCGTCGTTGCCTCCACCCTACCCATATCCGTCGCCACCTGCTGCTCCCCGCCACCACCACCCAGCCCCGCCCATCATCTGAGCCACATTATGAACCCTGTAAAACTGACTGACATGCTGGTCACCAGTCAACACCCTGAGCCGACCAGAGGAGGATGGGATTCCCCCTTGAGCTTGGTTCCTTCTGAGGTTTCTTCCCATCTGCCACAGGGAGTTTTTCCTTGCCACTGTTGCTTTAGGCTTGCTCCTGTGGGGATTTAGGCCAGGGTTGAAGCGTATTGTGACAATTGCTGTTAAAATACGCTATACAAATAAAATTTGATTGATTGATTGATGGGTTTAGAACTCCACTGAGATAACTCCTCCGACATATTTTCAGGTTTTCACTGAAATTGAGACTTTGAATAAACTGACAGACAGACTTCATGACATCTGCTGAAATGTAACTTATTTGTGTGCGGTCCCTGCTTTTTATGACTGAAGAAATTACTTTAAAATACTGCACTTTGTATTTCTTTAAAATTTTGTGTGTTGTCTTGTTTTGCACATATTAGCGTTTTTCTTGGTGGTATAGGAATACATTTTCTCCTCAGCATATGTCAAAAAAATGCTGTAATTTAGAAATGAAACTGTTTGAATTGATTCAGTTGTATACTTTATTTCAAGAAAATAGTTTTTCGACATGGTTCTGTATTTTTGTTTCTGTTTTTCCTTTTTGGGTCACCAGATGGCGGCACTTCAGGTATGTTTCTGCTCGTTCTCCCTATTGTTGTTTCAATTATTCTATCATTGTTTCTGTTTGCCTCTCGTTATCCCTTCCCTGTCCTGGTTTGATTGTTCTTTGAGTTCACCTGTGTCTTATTAGTTGCCCTGCTATTTAAGTTCTCTGTCTCCCTGACTCGGGTGCTGGTTCCTTGTGTTTCTGTCTCTGTGTTTTCTGCCCCGCCCGAGTTCTGTTTTTCTGTTTTAGTTTTTTTAGATTTTCTTCTGTTTTCTGTTCTGAAGTATTTTAGTGTTTTTTTGAGAGTTTCCCTGCGTGGCCTTTTGTTTGTTATTAGCATGTTTGAAGTAAAAGTCTTTGTTTAAACTTTCCTTTTCAGTTTCCTGCATTTTACACTCCGCACCTGGGTCCTTACCCTCAAGCCCTGACAGAAGGAACCAGACAGTACTGGACCCAGCGGAGTTTTTTTCTTTTTTCTTCCCCTTTCCCTGTGTTTTTGGGGGTTTTTTGTTTAACCCCTTAGCGCACATGCCAAATCTGACCAATCCTTGCCCAATTTAGGTGGTACCCTATTTAAAGCTTAATAACTCCAGATGTGAGCATCACAGAGACTTGAAAAATGGCTTAAATGAAGCAAGACATTTGTACCATTTACAATACTAACTTATATTATTTCTTCCTAAATTATGAATATAAACAAAAGTGCCACAAATGCAATTGTCTGACAAAAAATCAAAAATCAATTTGCTTTTTTTTAGTTTGCAATGAAATACTGAGAGACTGCAAATATACAGCAGGTTAAACTATACATGTCCTGGATCAAAAACTTGACCACAAGTGCGTCAAATCAAAATATCTACATTATGCATTGCTGTAAATCACAGCATAATCATGTATTTCACTACAAATCAACTGAAAAAACTCACTGTTGCATCATTTTCAAGTGGGAATTAGAAGTTTTCCATCAGCACAGTGGTCTAAAATAGCTAGGGGTCCAGAAACACATCCAAAATCTCTCCAAAAATGAATAAAATGCTTTTTGTCCATTATAAAGCATATAAATGAGCCCCTTATGAATGTTTAAGATGCAACATTCATATCAGATTAAAAAATAATGCAAAAAAAAAGTCACACAATGCGGTACAGTACCTGTGTAATAATTAACTCTTGTATGCATTTCTATACTCTGTACTCTCGTATGCTTTCTTGTATCGGGATGGGATGACACGAAAATGATTTTCAACCCTCCACCACTTGTTCCAATGTTCCAACTCTTATGTCATCACTGTTGTATGCATCACAAAGACTTAAACTATCAACGAATGCTTTACAGTGTGAAATATCCTCATTATAAAATACCACTAACCTATTTAAACACATTCAATTTCAAAAATAACATATATAACCGAAATATTTTGAGCAGTAATACTTATATAGCAATGAGGAAATCTTATCTGTGTTCAGTAGATAGAGACAGAGACAGTAAGTGATACAATTCTGACATCCGCTTCTCTCTTACTCCAGAAAACGATGTCAGCTAGGTCTATCAGCAAACATATGGCTTAGCTATGCCCAGAAGTCCTCAATAATAATAGTATTTTCCAAGAAATAACGAAAAATCGTTGATAAGTTTTGTCATGTGCAGCGTCTTTTACTGCTAACATAGAGTGAATACGTAAGTCAATGCGATGATGAGAAACATTTTGGATACGCTGACCTATAAAAGGCTATTACAGAAGCAAAATTGGACATGTCATACATCGTTAGAAAGCTTATACTCTCACCTACTGAATAAATGAATTGTCGATCAAGCCAGAGTGTACTAAAAAGGGCGACAATGCTGTAAACAACAGGTGTGGTATTACGCACAGCTATTTTGGAAGGTACCCAGGCGTCACAAATGTGCGTATATTTTACAAACGGATTGTCCAAGACAATATATGACCATGCAGTCTCAAAAGGGACATCTCTACACGTAAAACCAACAGTAAGGTTGTATATTTATTCAATATTTAGTCCCAGATATTGACTGTAGAATGACAAGGTATCATTTTAAAAAACTTTTTCTCATTTATTTCGTTATTCAGTGAGCAGCGTTTTCACTGCTGTATAGGCATATCTTAGGGCTATTATCGGGGGTATCTTGTTGCTATGACGGAATATGATTTTTTAGTGGTGAAATATTTTTATGACTGCATAAAAATATTTTTATGACGTTTTCGGAATATTTGTGGTGTATCGTCTACTAATGAATCTAAAACAACGCGTTTCTGTTTTTAACGCACACTTCAGTTGCAGTAGCACCGAATGTTTGAGTTTTGTAATCTTGCGCTAAGAGGTTAAGGGCCTTCCTTTAGAGCCACTGCCTTTTTGTAGGTATTATTCAATTGGGTCTGCTAAGCATAAACTGACTCGGCAGCAGTTCTGCCTGTGGTAACCTAACCCAGCATCAGCTGTTGTATTTTTATTTTTTTGAGTGGCTGCTGCTACATGCTACACCCACTACCAGCGATTCCACTTCTGCTAACTTGCCAATTCAAGGCTCCAGAGTGCGACCAAAAATCTGTCAAGTGCGACTAAACATTTTCATTGGTCGCACCAGTGCACCTGACATTTAGCAGGTCTGTCTCTGTGTGTGTATGTGTGTAGCGTTATTTTTTTCCCACCCGCATTCTGCGAAGCCCCGCCCCTACTCTGCCTCTGATTGGCTCTGACCGTGATATTCTTCTTCGCTGAATGTGGGTGGGGAAAAAAATAAGGAATGTGTGTATTAAGTAGGCAGTATACTTCGTTCGAAGTAGAACTTTTTGAGCAAAACGAAGCAATCAGAACAACTGACAAATAAAAAGACGCGGTGTTGTGTGTTCGTACAGTGCAGTGTGCAACGGCCTCCAGGGAGAACTTTTCAAAAAGTTCTTTCTTGTTCTCCAACCTCCCCCTCTCAGCTATTGGTCCAAATATCACATAGTTGGTTACGTCACGGTTGAGAGTTCAGAGGGCTGAATTCACATGCTAATCAACGCCAATCTCTGTAGAGATGGCAATTCTGTGAGTTTCCGCATGTTTGATGAATTCTCGTAATATTTCAACGTTATTCTCGTGATATTACGACCTTATTCTCGAAATCTCCATTTTTTTTCCCGCCAATGTGGCCCTAATACCCGATCACACATTACCGTTATTTCTCATTATTTCGCAGCTGTTGCATATGACATAACCATGACGAGTCAAGTGCTGGGTAAGTATTTCACTAAATTGCTCCCACACTGAACTTTTCTGCCCTTCATTTTTTTTTTTTAATTCACCTTTTTTCATTTTCTCTCTTTTTTGCCTCCATTGTTGCTTAAGACAAATGGATGCCGCAATTGGTGCAATGAGAGTCTAGTCTGCTCATTCGTGCCTGACGAAAAATTGAGCTTAAAATATGTTCATATTTTAGAGAATGTAATTAAAATTTTCCTCATTAATGATGTATTATTTGACTCACCCACAACCCATCCGCTTTTAATCAGAATGTTAATTTTTATGACTCGGCCCGGCCGATCAGCGGATTAACCGCAGTGTCCACGGATATAACTGCGATCCGCGCATCACTAAAGCTGGCAGTAAGAAGTAAGTATTCTCGTAATATTACG
The DNA here is from genome assembly GCF_013347855.1 of Anguilla anguilla. Classification (NCBI taxonomy): domain Eukaryota; kingdom Metazoa; phylum Chordata; class Actinopteri; order Anguilliformes; family Anguillidae; genus Anguilla; species Anguilla anguilla. The sequence goes on along the minus strand of NC_049203.1, from coordinate 29,006,730 downwards.
ACTTTTTTTCTTGAAATATTATGACTTTATATTATTCTCATTAAATTATGACTTTATTCTCGTACTATTATGACTTTTTTTCTCAATTACGACTTTATTCTCGTAATATTACGACGTTATTCACGAAATCTCTGATTTTTTCCCCCTCAATGTGGCCCTAATACTCCGTCGTAGGGGTGCGGGTCTCTAAATTGGAAAAAATAATTTGTTTGGGTGGGTGGCGGGTGGATGATGCGATTCGGATGACGTCAGAGCCGATCCACACATACACATCACTAGTGTGTATGTATGAAACCGCGCCCTGTACTCCTCCGGGAGCAGCGCACACTTTTGTTTGAGTTATTTGAGTTTGATTTATTTATTTGAGTTTGTCAAGCACTTCAAACATCAGCACTTTTTAAGTTCATTTTTTAAAATTGAGGTTATTGCGATTTCTTGATGGTGCTGTGATTTAAATAAAGAAAAAACATTTATCTGCACCTTTATTCCTGTTTACAATCATTTACATAATGTGTTAAGATATTACCAATGTGTATGGGAACTGACAAAAAAGGTAACGCTTAAAATGTATTATTGCAGAGTCAAAAGGCGCGGTGAAAAATGTTGGGTGCGCCTAAATTATGTGCTTGGTGCACCTAAATGAAAAAGTTAGGCTCACCAGTGCAAGAAGTAAATGTAAAAAGTTAGTCTGGAGCCCTGCAATTAGTAGGCCTACACAAACCACAATGGGACAGCAATGACCTTTTTAGTTTATTGATGGATGAGTCAAACCTTGTCAGGAAGCTGGTTAGCCTTTGTGACCGCTTTTGGTAGGACATGTTGTTTCTGTCACGGTAAAGCTGGGTGATATCATTTAATTTTTAAATTTAAGCTACTGTATAAGTTATCTCAGTGGATTTGTTAGGGCAAGCGATGCTAATTACTACATCTCAACATGGATAATATTGGTGTTACCGTCCGTTTCTGTTCATGTGAATTGTTGGATGTTATTTATGCAGTTTAAAAAAGCCCATATTTTAATTACCACTGTGCTACCCTACACCTTGTAAATGCCAGTGGATCAGTTTATTTGCTGATGCTGCTATGAGCATTTGATAGTTGCATCTCTTCCAATGGGATTTCCTCTCATCAGTTCCCTATATCAAAGCAATTCTAACATAGTTATTTTGTCATGGTGCTATATTAGCCATGCCACGTTATCCAGTGCTAATGCAGTGTGGTATTGTCTGCCCACTGTGTGTTTCATCATCCAAAGATTTATTTTTCTAAACTGGGTGGGTGGTAATGGGGTGGGGGGCTCCATATAGGCAGACATGGTTAATATAGCTGTCAAAAGCCACATGCATCTCATAAAAATGACTTCTGCACAACTAAAAAATAACTGTTTTCTTTACTTGTGTTTATTATTATTTTCAGACGGTCACAAATAGGTTTTGAGACAGGCTACTAGGCTGGTTTCAATGTTTGCCAGGTGGGAGTAAAGGAATAGAATTACTTCATTTTTAATTACATTCTAACAGGTTCAAGGACCGATAGGTTGTGGGTGGAATGAAAGAACAGAAACGTTAAAATTCCAATTTTGCTCAGAACAAATGGATTGAAAAAAAATCGTTTTCAAGCCCTTGTACAGATTGAGAATTATGCTTGTACCTTTGTTTTTATTTTATAATAAAAATGTACATCAAAAGATCCAGTTACTTTTTTTCAGTGGTCAAAACGTGCTCTCATTGTGAGCTCCTGGTCTTGACCCCAGACTGTGAAGAGCAACCCACCTTTAAGCACCTGGGCTGATTAGTTAACGCAACCCAGGTGCGTGTGCTCTCTCCACCAGCCGGAATGACCGAGACCAATCCGCTTCTCCAGCAGACCGAATGCCACAAGCTCATAGTAATGAAGTCAACAATCTCTCAAAGTTCACTTCACAGAATGTTTCTTTATTTTTAAATGTGGTAAAAAGTACCACCATTTAAAACTGTGTTATTTGAACAAACAGATATAACTTGTTAGTGACTTGAGGAGACACCACATTTTCATTGTTGTTATTTTTTAAACTCGGACAACAGCATGACATGACAACAGTTTTCTGATGTAGTCACTTTTCTAAAAACAAAAAGATGTCACTGTCATATCCACCACTAAGCATCTTTGTTTTTGTTCAGAAAGAGACTTTCGTCCACATTCTTCAGTTTCAGACAGGACCTGAATTTGTTTACAATCTGTCCTGCCTTACTGATCACCCTTTTGAAAGGGACAGACATGCTACTTGGCATAGCCATGTCCATACATCAGTGGTGACTGTTCCAGAACCACATTCTGTTCCAAAACTGATGCATAGTGATTTATACATGCAAAAAAGATTACTTAACTTGCTTATTGATTTCACAGCATTATCTATAATTATCGATAAACTGATGGTCACAGCCCTAAGAAAGATAAATCACCCCAATAGTGATAATGGACACTATTATGGTAAATAGTTTTTGATTTGAGGCTGTCACATTGTTGCGGTATGGAGACTTGCATAACTCTATGACCCTGTGAGCTGGGCCAGTGGGAGAAACTCCTGGAATATGTTTGGAATACTGGATAGGTCTAAGGTGAGAGGTCAGCTTAAGCACTGAAACGTATTTTAGCAAATTGAATTATATTTCTAATTGTGTATAGTTTCTTGGGCTTGCATATAATTACATGTTTCTCGAGCTAAAAAAAAAAAAAGAAAACCTTTTTGGTATGCTTGCTGAAAAGTTATTGAGACTTTTTGCCTAAAACAGTTGTTGCTTTACAATGAAAATGTATTTTTCAATGCCTAAGTCTAAACAGAAGACTCGGCATTTGGAAACCTTGGGAAAAATCACTCTAAGTGAATATTTCTGAGGAGGACAGTGAAAACAGCTTCAACTCCAAAGCAATGGGCAGGTTTAATGAAGGACTTGATCTCATGTCATATCCGTGAGCATCCAAATACATTCTCAAACTATATTTCTTATTATTCAGTACACTTATAAATAAGGAGTAGGCCTGGTTTTGAATAATACATATGGCATGTGATATTGGATGTGTTTGACATGTTGATGGGGGTGGGGTATTTTATGAATACTTCAATGAATGAATGAATTAGTAAACTAGAAAGCTAATGTAGTTATTTTATACAATATTCCATACCTGCAGCTGCCAGAGGTTGCAAGGAGAGGGAGGTGGGGGGCGGATCAGGGTAGTGGGAGGGTGACATGCAGGGGGAAAGCAAGCTAATATCAGCACACATCTTCTACAAGCATATAATATACAATATGCAGTATTTTACAACTCTGAAGACCCATAATATCACTTGGATACCAAAAAAACTCCCAAGGATTACCTTAGGGAAGAGACCATGATTATGTCTGTAGTCAAACGGGTTCAAAAATGGTAATTATTTTATTTTAAAAAGGGGTGCTACAGAAGGGGTTAAATGAGCTATTTAGCCAAAACATAATTAGCCTACTGAATGACCAAATTATAATTAAAGTTCAAATGTCTCTTCTCCATTAATTGTTTCATGTGAACATCCACAAACACTGTTTATGTTCCCACCTGTTTCAAAACTTCTCTTCTCAACTGGAGCAGCATAGTATTGTTTCAAAATGTTGGTTCTGCGGGTGCAAATTTCTTCTGCCACACAGTGCAGCTATTTTCACCCTGGTACAAATACACTCTGAATTTGATAACTTGTTGTTTACCAGGTGCTGTTGGTTTTTAAGAGTCAAACCATGCATTGTGGTAAAGGAAATGACAAATTCTGCAGTGTAAGCCTTGACTTTAAATCTCACAGAATATTTCTGTTTAACATAAAATTGTAAGGCAAAGTGTTTGAGTTATTAGTGTTTGAGTGTTTTTGAAAATGTATTCATAGATAGCTACACAGGCTTATATTTTCAGGCTCAAAAGCATTAATTTATACACATGCAGGTATAATCACTGGGGAAATGCTTTAGTTCAATTATTATAAAAGATACATTAAAATTTGCCTGTGGTGATAATTTCAGTTGCAGATATAGAGCCTGTCTGTCAGCTTTCACGAAAATCGAGCTGATTAAATGCGGAATTATCTACATAAAAAACGATTTTCGCATTGTTGACCATGTTCTGGAATTCGGCCTTGAAAGAGCGACGATGACATCTGAGACATGTCTACTATTCAATAGTAATGACGACGCGACAGATAGGATTTCTGGTCCTTGTTGCCATAGTAAACAATCGGTCAGAAACTAAGCCGAGAGAAGAGGATAAGAAGTTTGAAAATGCTACTGATAAACAACGAACACACGAAGCAACCGCAATAACATTTAAATTCATTCACATGTATCGGCTGGATACGTGCTCTTTCAGTACCATGGACAAGGTCAGTTATACCACAAAAACCGCTGAAACGTGGTAGAAGAAAAACGATACCTTCAGCAAATATAAAAGTTATTATGCTTATTTTAAAGACATATGAATTCGCTGTTGATAATATAATAGATATATTATCACTCCATTCGGAGTTATGTTTAAGAAAATCAATGCTGTTTTCCGTCCGAACAATGGGCAGAGATGTCGGGACGAATACAAGTCAGAGGACTACCACAACGCATGTACAGTGAAGCTAGTGCGAAGTACATCCATGCTTGTTGTGGGCGAAACCCAACAACAAATTTCCGATTCGACGTTAAAACGTAGCAAAAGTTCTGTGGACATAGAATCCGCCACAGCACTTCAGTACTACCACCGACAAGAGGACCGGATTTGGCTATATTCTCAGAATCGCGACTGTCTTCAGTATTTGGAGGATCTGGTGGCTTTACGGAGGCAGTATAAGAATAATGTGAGCCATCTGAACAGCAAAGGTCGGAAAGCAACGATTTCCTCCAAAAAGAAGTTGCCACCCATACCACCCTCTTCTAGGCGTGAGAAGGTATAGTAACTAGGCCTGGGAATCATATGTGCAGATATACTGGGAATACAGTGCATAGCCTGCATAAAAAGAGTAATATTATTCTATCTGTTATGAGTTAATTGCTGCCCATTATCAGATAATATGTCAGTTAGGGCTATCAAATATTTTACCACACAAAATTAACTATACTTACTGGAATTTATATTGCATAGATATGCATGCATAGTCTTGTTTTAATTGATATGAGATATCTGATATTAGATATTCTTTATGGATATTTTTTATTATTGTTTTAATGTTTAACACACAGACATCAAAAACCAAAGCCACGGCACCTCCAATCCCCAATGAAGAGGATACTCTTGAGTTTTTTGATTCTGTCATTGCAAGTTGTGACCTGGAGCCCAAGCGTAAACCTAACTTGGACAATGGACATGCTGACGTAGATTTCATTGGTAAGCGCAAAGTGTCAGTGAGGAGAGGGAGCATCATTTCCACTGAGCATGATGTCAGCTTTTTTCTTTGTTGTGTTTCATTGAACAATACAGCCCCAGTCCCATTTCTAGGAGCACTCAAAATAAACACCAATGTCATGTAAACTAATAATTTTCTCATTAAACCAAAGCTTGTGTTTCACTGCCATTGTGCTTTTTTGCATATAGAAAATTTGGTTTGGGCATATATGCTGTAATTTTAATCTTATAATTAAGTATTGAGCTGTTGGAATTATAATTTTTTAAATGTACCTGTATACTGGCCTGGATTCAATGAACATTGAAACCTTATTTTGATAGAACTCTAATATTATTTGCAAGTATTAGTGCAAGTGTACTTTTTCATTGCTAACACAGATTGCATAGTTTAGCATCTTCTGCATGGTTTTGCAAAGTAAAACTTGTAATTAATGGTAAGTCAGGGTTGGGACATATATTTATGGAATTCATGTCACTTTCATTCAAAGCAAAATAAGTTTTGATAGTTTATACAACACTAAATGGAACGAAGCATAGAAAATTCTATTATAGTATAATGGGTCACACTTTTTAAGTCTATCTCATTACATGGCATATATAATACCTTCATAAACATGAAATAATGGCTTCATTCATACATATGCACATGTTGTGCTTCATAAAGAGGGACATAACTTCTTATACAACATGTTATGCCAAATGTGACATACTAACAATGTCAGCTAGCTAATGGCTAAACGTTATAAAAGGTAACAAAACATGCTTATACAGGATGTAAGGCTAACTTGCATTAATACTTGCAAATAATATTAGAGTTCTATGAAAATAAGGGTTCAATGTTTATTGAATCCAGGCCAGTATACAGGTACATTAAAAAAAAAAAAAAATTAAACAGCATATATGCCCAAACCAAATTTTCTATATACAAAAAGGCGTGTGGAATGGAGTTGAAAAATACAAGCTTTGGTTTAATGAGAAATGATTTGAGTTTACACCACACTACTGTTTATTTTGAGTGTGCCCAGAAATGGGACTTGTGATGCCACTTGATGTCATGAAACAATCCAAATCATCCCATGAGAAGTTCCCTTCACTCCTGTTACAGTCTCACTAAATATCTCTTGTATTAAAAGTATTCCACAAATGATTTCAAAAGCAAACCTCAAAATTATGAATGTTGATGATTTTACTTTAAAGGGTGCACAGCAGGCCACTACATTTAGCATCTATACATGTATCATAAGGCAATAACATTAGGAATACTGAAACTGGTGTTACTTTAAGGGATGTACATTGGAATACTACATGATGCCTCTATGAATGATTTATAAAGAAATACCTCAGAATTAGAACAATGATGCTAAAAAGGATATCATTTTACAAGATGCATGACACATCACAGTACAGTTATATGCTATTAAAGAGAGTAGATAATGTTTCATGAAAGAAAGTACAACATAACATAACACAATGACGAAAACAGGCCATTCAGCCGAACATGGTCACCATTTTATTAACCAAATTGCACCTAGTGCTCTGATTACCTACAGACTAGATGGTATCTAACACCATATCAAGCCTGGTCTTAAAAACCCCCAGAGTTTCTGACTCTACAACATGACCTGGCAGATTGACCACTATCTGTGTGAAAAAATGCTTCCTAATATCTGTGCAGAATTTACCTTTTGTTAATTTACATTTATGTGGTCTCGTTCTACTAACAGAACTCAACCTGATGAATTTCTTGTAGTTCACTTTGTTAGTCCCCATTATGAATTTAAAAGCCTCAATCAAATCACCCTTAAATCTCCTTTTACTAAACTTGAAGAGAGAAAGATTCTTAAGTTGTTCCTCATAGCTTTAATCTTTCATACCTGAAATCAATTTGGTTGCCCTTCCTTGAACCTTTTCCAGAGTCTCTATATCTTTCTTGTAGCATGGTCCCCAGGACTGTACACAATATTCCAAGTGTGGTCTAACAAATGCATTATAAAATAAGTATAACTTCTTTGGATTTATACTCCGATCAGCCACAACATTAAAACCACCTTCATTTTTCTGCTTTTTTCTGATTTAATATTTTGTTTTTTCTGTTTGTAATCAAACAATTCACACGTGGTCAGAGCTTTTATTAAAGGGTATTATAAATGGTTTCACCATATAGTAATTACAGCACTTTTTATACATAGTCCCCCATTTCAGTGTTTTAGACAAATTAACATAATGTCAAATAGAAGAGTCATGTTTTGTATTTGGTTGCATATCCTTTGCATGCCATGACTTCCTGATTTCTGTGACCTACCAACATCATCAGAGTCTGGATCTTATTGTCAGGTTGTCCTACAAGCGATACAAAACTCTTTGCATTTGAATGGATCTCTATGGGAATTGGGGGGTGGGACTAGATTCAGCTGTAAATTATGCTGATACAGTATGGAACACATTTGTTGGCTAAATGGCTTTAAGTCATCTAGGGTCCAAGGTATCAAATGAGCCTCAAACCACCGTGCTGCTGCCAAATATGCAGTAGCTGCTACAAGCATTCTTTTTCTTGATTAATTTTCCTGTTGAACTCAATGGAAAAAATATTCAGGAGAAACAATGCTTGTAGTATCTACTGCATATCTGGCAGCAGCACGGTGTTTTGAGGCTCAAAGCAGAAAAATGCAGGTGGTTTTAATGTTGTGGCTGATCGGTGTATATCCCAGCATCCTGTTGGCTTTTTTTTTTTACTGCTACAGCACAGTGCCTAGAACCTGAAAGGCTTTGATGAACGATTACACCCATGTCTTTTTCAAATTGAACACATTCCAATTTGTTCCTCCCATAAAGTAATCATGCTTTATGTTTTTGTTTCCCAAACGTAAACAAAAACCAGAGTTAATGCCAGAGTTATGTGTAGCATAATTTATTACACTGGTATTAGGGTGGAAAGTCATAGGATGTTGAACAAAAGCATAAGTGATGCAGAGTCAAGGACATAACCTTTGAGTTCAGTTGATGAGCAAGCTCAGACTGAAGGTTCATGTCATCTTGTGAGCCAAAAGTAGGTGAGAGTATTTAAAGGGCATTTTCATTGAGTACTATTAGCTATTGTGTTGCAGCTGCATGCACACATTTAATACAAGAGATATTTACTGCCATTGTAATAGAAGTCAAGGGGACTAACTTCCCTTGGATTGATTTGAATTGTTTCATAACATCAAGTGACATCATGAGTTATCCTAGCATCCTAAGAATGTTTTTGTCACCCTTTATAATGTTTAGCCATTAGCTAGGTGACATTGTTAGTTATATCACATTTGGCATAACATGTTGCAAAAGAAGTTATGTACATTTGGCATAACATGCTGCAAAAGAAGGTAGGTCGCCCTTTATGAAGCATGACATATGCTTATGTATGATTTATGAAGCTATTATGTCATGTTTACGAAGGCATTATATATGCTATGTAAAGCCTTTATGTGATACACTTTGTTGAAAGTGTGACCGTATAAAAATTTCCATCCAGCCATTTTAAAAGTGTTTCTACATAAAGAAAAGATATTGCTAACAACTACAACCTGAAGAAAGCTGATTTGTCTCTATTCATGGTTAGTAGGCTAACCTGAGTGCCCCATATTATTGGTTTAAAATATTTTCCGGTATTGATTGGTCTTTTCTTGCATAGTCCTGTCTGTGGTTCCTGGTGACCAGTACAGTAAATAGGCCAAATTTCTAATTTTTCAAATCAATCTAAATTAGTGCAGGGGTGCCTACAAACTGCTTTGTGTCTCTGACTCAGTCAGAGTTCATTTAACTCTGAACCCTGTGCCATGCTGACTTTCTCTCCTGTATACTTCAGTGGCCACCAGCACCAGTGAGCATGACCTCCACTCCAACTGGGTGCTGCGCAACCCCAGGAGGTTCTCAGTAGATGAGGACAGGCTGAAGAGACCGGAGGCACAAAAGAGTGACAGGGGCAGTGGGAGCAGTTCAGTGGGCAGCAGGAGGCAGCTCCAGCGGAACCCCATCCACCTGCCAAAGGTGGTGGAGAGTGCCTTACAAACCCTGCGTTTTAAACCCAAGCTCAGAAAGAAGGACTAGATCCCTCAGGCCCTGCCCTACTTGACTGTCCTGGGGCAGGTGAGGAAAGGTTGAGGGACTGGACTCTGGACTATGTGTTTTGAGAGAGAGTGCAGCACTGTGTGCATGTCTGTGTTGCCACTAATGTGTGTTGAAATTTGTTAAAGTGAATTCTGTAACATTTATTACAATGAAAATAATAATAAAAGTAATAATTTAATTTGTAAATCACCAACACCTTCACAAAAGCACCTCAAAACAAATGAAAATTATCATTAAAAATATATATATAATTGTTAAATATGAAAATAATGAACAAGGTCATGTTGGAAAATAAGATACTGAAAAAATGAGATTCAATAATTCAACAAGAAATTAGTAGACTGTCTAACCTAAGGTGAAGGCATGAAATCATGCACCTTACACCTGGAATAGTCTCATGAATAAACCACCAAGCTCTTAGTTCAGAAGTATCTATTTCACTCCTATCTCTTACAGTCCTGTATCAAGCTCCCATAGTCGCTCCAGTATTTTTTTTTTTAGTTTGGCAGCTTGGCTTCTTTTGTGCTAAGGACTCACTCAGGTGTTACTATGGAAACTGAAGCAACTGGGGTTACATCAGTTTGAATAATATAAGTGATCTACACAGTAAAATGTCCCATGTTAATTCAACTGTAACAGAGTGCAATATGGACCATATGTACTCTGTAAGAAGTGACTTAACACTAAACATTTTACTGTGTTGTCATCTGACTGGCCTTAGTCTGTTTCCTGATCAAGACCCAAGTGCCCAACTGAACCAGTTCCAGTTTATTGATGTGCTAGTTAGACGGCCCTATTCACAAATTGCTATACAAATACTTTTACTCTCGAGCAATAGCCATTTTACTCGTGCAGAGTCATTTTACAGGGGATTCAGTACAAATGAGATAGTCCTTATCACTGACCCTTGAACTGCAACTGCATTTATTTATTTATTTATTTATTTATTTATTTATTTATTTATTTATTATATTATTGATGACAGCAATGCAATGCCATGCAATCACAAAAGGAAATGATTACAAAAATCATGTAATAATATGTAAACTTTAGTTGTGTTTCAAACTGAAATCAGTTTTTAAAGTAAAAAACTGTGCTTGATCCAGGCATGAGCCGCTGGACCTTTATAGATACAATGCCCTCCAAAATGATTGGAATCCTTCCTAAAGCTATTCAATAAAGGATGTATAAAAGAAATAACATGTAATAAGGTATATTACATTTATTGCACAGAAACTAGCTATATTGCTATATTATTGTACGTACACAAAACAATGGAATATGGTTTCTTTGATACAAATACAATCGTACAGACAACACGTTTTGTGATAGTTACATAAAGGTACAGTCGAGGCCAAAAGTTTACATAGAACTAGACTAAAGACATTCAACTCAATTATTTTTCACAACTCCACACATTTCATGTTACCATACAGTTCCAGTCAATTTGGGTATCTACTTTATTTCCATAAGAGGTAATTTCAAAATAATAGCTATGAGAGATTTATTTCAGCTTTTATGTACTATATCCGATTTTCAGTGGGTCAAAAGTTTGCATACAATTTGTTTGTATTTGGTGGCATTGCCTTTTAATTGCTTAACTTGAATCAAACGCTTAGGATGGCCTTCCACAACTTCTCACAATACTTTCCCAAGTGAAAAAAATAGTATTCTTAAGCGTATTAGAAATATAATTTATGTATACAAAAGCTATTACAAGTATACTTTTACTTTTTGTGCTTAGTTTGAAGTATATTTAACATGTACTTTTAAAAAGTGTACTTCAAAACAGATGCCATTAAGTTCAACTTCATTGTACTAAAAATAAATATATTAATTCTGCAATACTTACAGTGGTATTTCAGTATACTTATAAAAAGTGTACTTTATTGTAAGTGTATTGTAAATTGTACGTAAGTGTACTTTTAAAAAGTATACTAAATTGCAAATACTTAGTGGTAATTTAGTGTACTTATGAAAAGTATACTTGAATTTATTGTCTTTTAATTTATACTTGAATATACTGATTCAAAGTATACATGATTTTTATTTGTACTTCAGTATACTTATTCAAAGTTTACTGGAATTTCTTGTCTTTTCATTTATACTTGAATATACTTAGTCAAAGTATACTTGATTTTTATTTGTACTTCAGTATACTTCTCGAATTTTACTTTATACTTTAATATACTTATTCAAAATATACTTGATATGAATGTCCTTTCATTTGTACTTTAGTATACCTATTCAAAGTATACTTGTATTTCATGTAATTTAATGAGAACTTTAATATACTTTAATATACAAGTCAAAGTATACTTACATTTCAGGTTGTATAAATTGTGATTCCTGTATACAAAGCAATGATCAAATTAATGAATAAAAAACATTTACTTAAACATAGTAGACATGCTTATACTTAAACTGCACTAAAATATATTGTGCTAAAATGTATATCAAAATAATCTGTGTGCATGTACGTAAATTTCTTTCCAGGATGTACTTACTATCATAGTGTAACTTCCTGTGTGACACCAACAACACAATTCCAATCTGCCAAGATTTCTACCTTTCACAATGACCTCCCTCCCTGCATGCAAAGCAGATTTTAACTGTTATGTTGGGACCTGTAAACCAGAATTTGTTGTGTATGATGATTTCATATGTATAAAGCAGCCATACGGATGAAAATGCTTTCAATTAAATACATTTATTACACTTTAAATGCACAAAGATATCATGTTAAACTTACATCACATAATCCTATCAAATAATAGTAGCAGTCACACAATTCATAGTAAATAAGTACACATTCTGCTTAGATTTAATTTAAGTTCAAAAGCATTTAGGCCTCCAACAAACTCATATAAGCTGACCTAGCTAACGATATTTGATTTCTGCATTAATAATGCATTAATAATGCAGAGAGCCTGGAGGGGATTATGCGTTTGGTCGCATGTGTGTGTTTGTGTATCTGTCCGCAGCTAATCTCGCATACTACTGGGCCGATCAGCCTAATACTTGCTGTGCATGTTGGCAACAGGCCAAGGACCTGAATTCTTGAATACTTTACAAATCAGTCAACGACAAATATTTTATTTGAATTAATTTCCATCATTGTCCATTGAAATACATTGACGGCTAACGCCACACTTGTCCTAACCGGCTGGTAGGGGCCGCATCAACAACTGCTTCCGTTTGGAATGAGAGATCAGGGATGTAAAATGTCCATTTCCTCGTTAAAATGCCAACAGAATAATCCGCCAACTAACGGGGTACGTTAATGTTTGAATCTGTGGCAATTATTTTGTTGCCATTTTCACGCTGAAATTGATATTTTACATCGCTGGTCTTTTGTAATTGTTCCCGTCAGGATTGTTCCTGTCCAGATTTGAAACAAAAGTGCCAAAGCGCCAGACTATAACGTCAACATTAGCTCTGTCTAACACATCGTGGCTGATATGAATGACTTTAGCTCACATGTCACCACCTTCAGCGTTACTTCACTGAATCGGCGTTTTTGGAATTTTCAGTGGCACATGGTAAAAACTTGTAATATTGTATTTGGCTGGTTGCATTGATTGTGTAGCCTCTATTGTTGCATCAGCAAAGCTAACATGCCTGGCAGAGATCTGCACTCTATTGAGTGCACTCTTCTAGTTTGAACTGTTTTTACTACCAATGTGTCAAACATTTCATAGTATTTTGAGACTGAAACTCCAATTCTTGTTTTCCTATTTTAATAGACTGTGTCCTAGAACACTTTCCTGGCACTTCCACCCAGGATGTCAGGAACATTCTGAGAAGAAAATGTAACAATGAAAGCTGTGCCAGGAGGCTGAGCCAGGGCGGATCCGAAGCGTCTGCGTAGACAACCAGCACTCAGTATTCTTTTTAAATTTGATTTACGTTATTTATATTTTATATAATATTTTCCTTTTTTTCTTGATTGCATTGATCTGCGTACTTAGGGCCACGTTTTTATTTAGTTTATACCCATCTATGGCGACTTCTGTCGTTTTACTTTACTTTTACTTTATTCAGTTTATTTTTTATTTTTTCAACTGTAGTCCCTAGGTACACGGAAGTGCATGTTAAGGCTGTGTTCTGCAGGTTTGGAAATAAAAGAAAAAAAGATCCTGACAAGTGTCTTCTCTCAGTCGCATGTAAGACAAGTATGCTCTAATTACCATTTAGTGTCAATATGGGAACACTTTAAATGTTAAAGTTCTGTAATAGTATTTTAAAATGACTACAGATATATTTATGTATTATTTTGTGCATATTTTAAATACTTTTCTTTTACACTGATGATACAGTTGTATGGTGTTGAAAGTATATCTGTAGATGTGTTTATAATTCACTGAAGGTATGCACATAATATACTTAAATCTTACAATGAATGCAAAATTATGACAATATAAGTATAGTGAAATTCTGCTTTTTATGTATTACAATACAAAAGAAAAGTACTATTTTTATATATTTAGCATTCAGGTAGAACATTTTTAATACACTTAATTTATACTTACTGATATTTGGGGATGCTCTGAAATATGACAGTACACTTACATTGTTCTATTGACACTAATTTAATATGTTCATATTTACTACTCAGAAATATACATAAGTATGATAGAAGTTGTACCACTTTAACATACTTTAGTATACCTTTAATGTACTTAAAATTGTGATGTAGCACAAATTTAATGTATTAATTGCAATTTAAATACAAATTAAAGTGGGTCAGAAGTACACACTCAAGTATGCTTTAAGTACAATTATACTTTAATATACTTCAAATATAAAAATACGTATACTTCAAATATAATATTTTTATAAGTTCAGTAGTCAAATAGCACATTTATAATACACTTAATTTATACTTATTGCTGCTTGACAATACTCTGAAACGTGACTTGCAATACACTTAGAGTGTGTTAATAACACAAATTTAATATTCTTATGTTTATCACTCAGAAGTGTACTTAAGTATACTATAAGTTGTTCCAATTTAACATACTTTAGTATACTTTAGTGTACTTAAAATTGTGATATAGCGCAAATTTAATGTATTTATTACAACTTAAATACAAATTAAGGTGGGTCAAAAGAGCACACTCAAGTATGCTTGAAGTACATGTATACAGTATACTAAATTAAGTACTTCAGCATGATATTTTTTCACAAAGGTTGCCAAAATTTTGCCTATTCTTCCTGACAAAACTGGTGTAACTCAGTCAGGTTTGTGGGCCTCCTTGCTCGGACAGGCGTTTTCAGTTCAGTCTACACATTTTCTATGGTATTCAGGTCAGGGCTTTGTGATAGCCACTCCCAATACTTTCTCTTTGTTGTCTTTAAGCCATTTTATTACAACTTTAGAGGTATGCTTAGGATTGTGGTCCTGTTGGAAGACCCAGCTGCGACTAAGTTTTAACTTCCTAGCTGATGTCTTGAGGTGTTGCTTCAGTATTTCCAGATAATCCTCCTTCCTCATGATTCCATCTATTTTCTGAAGTGCACCAGTCCCTCTTCCAGCAAAACACCCCCACAACATGATGCTGCCACCCCCATGCTTCATAGTTTGGATGGTGTTCTTTGAGTTTGAATGTCTTTAGCCTAGGTGTATGTAAACTTTTGGCCTTAACTGTATGCATATTTGTGCCCATATGTATGCATGTACCTGTACATCTACGTGTACGTGTCTGTGTGTATGCAGGTTATGCACTCTGATAGGGATGTAGTATGGAGTCTGGCAAAGGAAGGGGTTAATGTATTATCAGGGAGGGATGGGTGGGGCATAGTCCCATGTCTAGAGGAGGACGGCTTGTTGCCTCATAAACAGGGTGAACATTCTGTTCAGAGACCCCTGCAAGATCACAGTTTGCTGTCAGCGGGCTTTGGAATTAACAGGAACAGGAGAAAATGGTTCATTGAGAGAGTGTGATACAGCCAGGAGCTTACATAGCAGAGCTGCAGAGATGGTGAGTCCTTTCCCATCATTTTGCCCTCCTGCAACAGAACTCACAATGTGCACACATCTCTAATGCCTTTTCCATTATATAGAATTTGCCATTGCCATAAAATATATTTCACAGAAATTTACAACTTAAAGGAAGTGAATGAACTAATAATCCATTATTCCCTCCTCCCTTGAACTCAACACTATGTTATGTCAATATGATAATTTTGTGTAATTTGAAGTTAAACGTTCTTTTAACATGACAGGTGTTTTCCTTTCTTCAGCTTGCCACAGTCCTCATTTGTGTGCTATTGGTCTTTGCAGTACGGATTCATTAACACATGCCTGAAGTCGCTGGTCATTCAGAAGTTTGGTGAAGAGACATGGGAAAAACTGAGGTCCGGTTCATTTTATATGCAGACATTATTTACCCCTTCTGTATTGGCCCCTTTTTAACCTGAGCCCAAAAATGACATATACAAATTAAAATGGCAACTATTCTTTGATTACAGGCATAGTACTAATCTCTTCTGAAAGGCAACCTTTGGCAGTTTGTTTTCCAAGTCAGAATTATTCTAAATATTTCTGAAAGAAAGAAGCAGAAGCTCAAACATAGCAGAAATGGAAGGTTTTTCTCACCTAAAATATTTTTTTGAATGGATACAGATGTATATGGGTGTGCCTGGTGGGTGTAGAAACACAATGGAGCCACAACACAACAGCAGAAAAGTCCTGGTTAAAATTTGATGACAATATCACCAAAATTTGCATTCTCCATGGTTTTTTCTAAGCTATGTCTAAGGGTTTCCAAAAAGGCAGTTTGGAGATTCCATTGATTGAGGTGCATTGACTGACGTTTTTGTCAAATACCCCACACCCATCAACATGTCAACATGCCCCACAATTTCACATTCCACATTTATTGTTCACAATCAAGCCTACTCCTTATTTATAAGCATACTGAATAATGATAAATATATTTTGAGAATGTATTTAGATGTTCACCAATATAAAATGGGATCAATTGGGGCATGTTCATTGAACATGCCCTCTGCTGTTGAGTCAGCTGTTTTCACTCAGAAATATTAACTCAAATGAGTGATTAAGACATACAAGCCTTCTGTTTAGACTTTGGTATTTCAAAATAAATATTTTTGTAAAACAACAGTCTGTTTAGCCCTAAAGCCTCCATAACTTTTCTTGTAGGTGTGTAACATTCACAGGGCATGTTATGGTTTACTTACACAGGAGAAATCATGCATGCCTTTTCATGCAAGCCTAACAAACTATACGCTGTTAGAAATGTAATTCCATCGGTCATTGTGTATGTAACGGCAAAACACACAACAATAATTCCTCAGGAGAACTGCTGAGTAAACAATGGACGTTCTATTTATGTTTATCTGAATTAGCATACTTTTGGGACAAAAAATTATGTGGATTTTGTTTGCTGGATCTTTGCTGTGGTAAAGGTACCAACTTACTACTGTACCTACTGTAATTTGTATTGTCTGTGAATTTGTGATTCGTGAGGAAAAAATGTGGAACTGTGGTCACTAAAACACTGGCATCATAAAACATTTTACAGAAAGAACTATGAGTTATAACACTTTCAAACAGTATATCATATGCCTAGATTGGATGAAAATTTCACCATTAAAAAATGGAATGAATGCAAATAAAACCCCCTTCAGCACAAAAATGGGCTTGTGCAACTTAAGGGGTTAATCCACATTTTCGGTTTAGCAACTCACTCAAATCAAATATGTAGCCCAAGGACAGCTGTGAATTGTGAGCTTATGTATGTTCTAGTTACACTTACTGTAAACATCCAAAAGTGTATCATCATGGCAATTCTCACAAAATTTCAAATCAACAGTTCTTCATATTAAGAAATGTTCAAAATCAAAATGGTGAAATTCACAATGAGAGAAATTCCATCAAACCATTTTTCTTCTTAGGACATTGGCGAATGTACAAGACACCTTCATGACCTATGAGATTTATGATGATGTCATCACACTGAAGCTAGTGCAGGAAGCCTGCAAGATGCTAGGTGAGTATCAGATAAATGCTTTTCCTAAAATGCATTATTTTTGTGGAATATCAGAGTGGATCCATGTTTTGGGCCTTAGGGACAAGAGTTCAAATGCCAGGTGAGGTACAATGGTGGCAGTTCAAATACCCTTACTGAATCTAAGCCACAGCCCACTTAACATTTAAAGAAAAAACAAACAACACAGTACATGCCTTATAATACAGTAAAGCTGTGCCTCCTCTATTTCAGTAGGTACATACTCTAAAAGAAAGGAGAAATGTTGTGGCTGACCATAGCAAAGAAGAATAATCAGTGCAACTCTGCAAAAGGTGTTATCACATGAAAACATTGGTTATTTCTGCCCCTGCTGAGCATCAACATTAATCACTGTTGAATAAACATCATTATTAAAACTTTTTGGAACTGCATTTAGTTAATCCTGTCTGAAAGCAACTGGTAAGGAATGCATTTTATTACATTCAGTACAGTACAGCATAATAAACAGTACAGTATTTTTTTAGAAAGGCTCTGTTGTGTATTGTGGATTAGATGTAAGTTGTTTTTAGGCAGCCTGTGAGGACCTGTTTGTGTGGTGAGACAGGAGAGAGGCTTTGGCACTGCAGGTGATAACAGAGTCTCTGCAGATGGGCTGTCTTGTTATTTCTCCTTCTTTTTCACCTTCTCCCTTCCTGTGGGAGTTGTTCAATTATCTCCTGTTGTTCAACTAGCCCTGTGAAGGTGTCACTTTTAGTCCCATCTGCACTGCTACAGCCCCCGCAGACCGGACATCAGCAGCCAGCCTCCTCACTGGCCCATCTGCAGACTGATTTAACAGGCATTCACTTGGGAATGACACCCTCTTATTTCAACATGCAGTCTATCGCTAACAAATATGTATGAATACAAACATGCACACACACGTGAGCTCAATAATATTTGGGACAAATTTTGGTTTTTTGATTTGGCACTGTATTCAACAATTTTATATTTGTGAGCAAGCAGTTCACAAAATAAAACAAAAGAGCACATTCTCAGCTGTTATTTAAGGGTATTTTTATACACTTTGGTTTCACCGAGTAGAAATTACAGTATTTTTTAATATATAGCCCTCCTATTTCAGGACACCATAAATTTTGGGACATAATAATGTTATTTAAATGAGACAGCCATGTTTAGTACTTTGTCAGATATACTTTGTATGCGACTACTGCTTGAAATGTTACAATATCCCATTTTTATCATTGATGTGCCTTTAAGAAATATGACAATATTCAATATTATTGTTTTTTATATTATAGTGGAATGTTATCATGTGTGGCCGGGTGGCAGCATTGATCTCAAATTTCAGTAGCCTTAGCGCTGTTTCCTTTAGTTTGTTGCAGTAGGATCAACAGCAAACAATGATTCAGACCAGAAGCTTAAGTTAAATAAGGCATTTTTTAAATTTAAAACAACAATCTGCCTAAATAATGACCTTTAAATGAACTTAAATAGCCTAAATAAAAACCTAAATAACTGCCTTGATTTTCTGTAATTTCATCTTGTTTCATTTCCTCACCAGGAAAACAAGCATTTTAACCCTCTTTGATTTTAGGTTACTACAAAAACCCTGAAAAGCAAGGTGAAAAAAACTTGTACATATGAGATAAACTTTGTTTTTAGGTGACTTTTGAAGCTTTTTTGTTTACCTTGCCACACAAAGTCGCACATACAACGTGCTGGCAATGGAGCAGGATGTCCATAGCCTAAAATAAATTCATGAAAAGAACACAAATTGGCTTCTTTTGCAGAAAACGTCATTAGGCTATGACTATCATGAGATCTAGTTAGTGTGAGAATAAGAATGGTATGAAGCGGATGACACAAAGGCCACTGAAGGTTTGACCCAAAGACTATAAAATTAAAATTAAAGACCGGCATTAATAAAAGTTTTTCCTAACCTTTTAATACAATATATAATTATGACTGGGCGTTTGTTACAGGAAATATTGAAGTCACAGAGTAGTCATGGTAAAGTTGTTCAAAATCATGGAAAAGTGAAAAAAGAGGAAGAAATCACAGAGTTAAAAAACATTTATTTATTAAATTATTAACAGTAGTGGGAAAGGATTGAAATAGCATGCACACTGTAGCAACTGTAAAAACCCAGTAAGCACACATGGTCACCACAATGTTTGCAGGATGTAATCATATTCATTGGTTTGACATAATATTTAGAGCATTTGCTCACTGGCCATTCTATACATCCCTGCTGTTCAGAGGCTCAGAGTTTAGATTGTTTGCTTGCTGCCGCTGTGAATACATTTCTATCATTGTCAGGTTGCCAAATAAATCAGTGAAGCAACAGCCTATGAGAAATTGTGTTGGTAGATTATAAGTTTAATTCAAGTGTTTTACCAAAGTTACTTTGAATCCTTTGGGGATTTTGCATCGTCAGCACCATGGATGGCATTCTGCTATGTGCTAATACCAGCCTGCTTTGAAAAATCTTATAAGAACAAAATCCAAGCTTGGTATTGAGTGCATTTTATTTTAAAATACCTATTTGAAGACTGAATAAAAATAGATTTTTTTTCCAATACACCCTGTCTGTGATAAGCCCTGGTTATGTTAGAGTTCTGTTATGGTGGATTTTACAAACTGTTAATTCCATCCCCCATTACAGTAAAATTCAGTGACAACAGGTGCTCCATCAAAGATCCCAGCAAACTTAGCAATATACAACATGGTGTACCTAAACCAACTTTACACAGATGAAAACAGACACATGGTAACACATGTTTCAGTAATGCAATTTGAGAATGGTTTTGTTAAATTAAAGACAAAACAGCATGCTTTTCTTTCTGTGATGGACTGAATTAAGCAATTAAATGCACCAGCTTATCAATGTATTTTACTTGTAGGCTATTTGTTCAAAGGAGCCAATAACTGCTCACTGATTGTTTTTTTAAACTTCAAGCACTGTTTCAATTTCAATAGATCCTACTGCTGCGCATGAGATCTAATAATAATTTAATCCAGAAATGATTTTTTTTAAACTGTGATTTCTTCAGCTTTTTTCAGTTTTCTGTGATTTTCAACAACTTTGCCATGCGAGCTTTGCAACTTCAGCCAATATTTCCCCTGATAAACACCCAGCCTTAATTATACAGGTATATTATAAATTAAGGTTAATTAAGGAACAATTTTATTCATGCTAGTCTTAAATTTCGGTCAAACCTTAAATGGCCTTTGTGTCATGTTCTCCATATCATTCCTATTCTCACACTAATTAGATCTGATGATAGGCATACCCAAATGTACCCCTTTGCGCAGATGCCAAGTGTTCTGGCTGAGTGAATGCTGGCGCTGCTAGCTGCCGCTGCTGTCGGGCTCTTGTACCTGTCTGCCTGTCTACCTTGGATCCTACCCAGCCGCTCTCACATTCGCCTGTTCACTCTATCTCTGTTCGCTGATCACTGGCCTTCACCATGCTGTCGAGCAAGGCCACTGCTGCCGGCTTCCCTTGCCTGCCGCCCGTCCTCTGGTATCCAATTCTGTGGTTGCTGTCTGGCTGGTTCCGATCGCGGGTTGACTACTGCTGCAGCTACTATCACCTGGTCTGAATGTACCTGTCCGTGTCCCCGACTGACACTTTTAACTGACACTTGCCTAGTCTCCTGCAACCTTTTTGGCCTCGCTTGATGTGCTAGCTACTGCTATCTCGTTGAGTTTGTGGACC